>NC_138379.1:91141330-91156389 GCF_054177405.1 Leptonychotes weddellii | reverse complement strand
ACCCCCCACTCCAGCAATCCTCAGTTTGTTTCCTGAGACTAAGAATTCCTCATATCAGTGAGGTCATATGATACACGTCTTTCTCTGTTTGACTTATTTCGCTCAGCATAATACCCTCCAGTTCCATCCACGTCGTTGCAAATTATAATCAAAGATGTTTTGGGGAGACCCTGGGTGGCTCGGTGGATTAAGCTGCCGACTCTTAATTTTGGCTCAGGTCATGATCTCAAGGTTGTGAGATCAAGCCCCACATCAGGCTTTGAGCTCAGCAAGGAGTCTGCTTGAGGATTCTCTCTCTCTCTCTCTCTCTCTCTCTCCCCCTCTTCTGCTGCTCCTTTCCCCTCCCCCCACTCTCTCTCTCTCTCAAATAAATAAATAAACCTTTTTAAAAGGATGTTTTTGGCAGTATTGTCTGCTATGACAAAACCAAATCAAAAGGAAAGCTACAAAAATATCTATCAATAGGTAATTGGTTAGAAAAAAGATCATACATCCATAAAATAGAATATTATGCAGCTTTTTATAAGAATGCAATATTCTGCATGTCAATATATTGCTCAGTGAAAAGATACAGAACATAATGTAAACATGATCCCATTTGTTTTTTATATACAAATATTTAAGTATTTGCATAAAATTTGAGGGAAACACAAGAAACCTTAATAGTGACTATCCTTGGGAAAAGGGCAAGAGCATCAGAACAAGAGAGCAAAACATACGTGCGTGTATTTAAATGTATAAAAACAAAACTTTTCTTTTTAATCAAAATATTAGGCTATCTGGGCAAGAAGACTGAATTATTTAATTTTTGCATTTCTGTGTATTAAAATACAAACAACTAAATGCTATACAATTTAAAAAGAGAAAATCTAGGCCTAAAAATGACAATTACAATTGTTTTAAAGTATCTTCGATGGCTTGCCACTATCTAGAATAAGATCCAGGGTTCTTACTATAGTCTAAATCCTAGACCTTGCATGATCTGGGCCCTGTCCACTACTCTTCTCTGCTGATAAACAACATCCTCATTGTATTCTTTGAATTTCTCAAATATACCATAATACCAGAGCCTCAGGGCCTTTGCATCTGCCAGAGATATTTTTCCCCTGACTTTGTATGGCTAACTCCTCACTCCTTAGATTTTCGCCTAAATGACACCTCTTCAGAATGTCTTTCTCTAGTTACTCTAAAGATGTTCCTTCATCCCCAATTATTATCTCAGATCCCCATTTCATTCCTTCATATTACTCTGTAAATTTTTGCTTATTTTTTCTGTGACTTCTTTTTGGAGGGGTGGGGATTGGGAACCATGTTTGTTTTGTTCACTTCTGTGTCCATCTCCAGAGTCTAGCATATAATAGGCGTTCAGTAGAGAAACCATATAATTGATCATCCAAGCAGGGACACTTTTTTTTTTTTTTTGAGAGAGAGCATGTGCAAGCAAGAGGGGAAGGAGGGGTAGAGGGAGAGAGAGAGAGAGAGAATCTTAAGCAGGCTCCACACCCAGTGCGGAGCCCGACGTGAGGCTCAACCTCACGACCCTAAGATCGTGACCCGAGCCAAAATCAAGAGTCAGACTCTTAACAGGCTGAGCCACCCAGGTGCCCCCAAGCAGGGACATTTTTGAGAAAGAAGGGGAGAGATTAAAATTTTTTCCACAGTCACAAGTATTAACAGGGGAATCCTAATAAACTTAGAAATGTATACACCCTATAAAAAACACATTTTGAAAACTGCATGAATGACTATTGATAATGAAAAGCTTAAAGATCCATTAGAAAAAAAGAGCTCAAAATAGAGGCAAGTATTAGAATTTGTTTTTAGAAGTTGTTTCCTGATGCCCTCCTCTCTTCCCTTCATGCTGTTGTTTCTTATTCTTGCTATGCATAAACAACAGTGGCAAGACTTCCAATTTTCCTTTTGGCTTGGCCTTCAAATTTAATTCAGCTAGCTAATCTATATGATCCGCCTCAAACTATAATTCTCTTCAATTCTAATTATTGCCCCTTTACTGCACTTGACTGAAAAATAATACCATGCAAACAGTCCTCAAGAAAACATTTCTAACTTAGAGCAGGACTTTGTCAAAGCAGAATTCAGAACCACAGTTAAATAGAGTGCCAATTACCCTTTAAGTTGTGATAACTAAGTTAATGAGAATCAATTTTATTTTCTACCGCTCAGCCAGAATAGATTACAAATCAGTAAAGATTTAGCCCCATATCTTCCATGATCAATCTTATTAAATAACTCAGCCTCCCACAATCCCCTGGAGTTCCACTCATTTATCAAACCTATTACACACACATGTTCATTCAAACACACACACACAGAATAAAAGGCAGCCTGCAAGACCATAATTCCTAAAATTCAGGATGCCCAAACATTTCAAGGGGACAGGAATATGCCCTCACAAATTTTTGAGATGATCGCATGAGTTGGATGAACCTAAGTTCAAACCAGGCTCAAGCAATAACTACAGAATCATTTAGACTTTCTCCCTCCATTTCTAATCCTTCCAAATGAGATCTGTGTTCATCTACGTGGTGGGGTTTTGCGAGGATTAAGTGGGAAGGAAATAGCAGCTCGCACAGCACCAGGCTTATATTCCATGTTCAACAAATGTTAGCTGCTTCTGTGTCTTCTCTTTTCACCCCAAATCTCCACAAGAGACCAGCTTCGCGTCCACAGGCCGCATCCACCTACTGCGGTGATTTGGGGTACGGAGGAGGGTGTGAGGGAAGAAGGGGAAGGGTAAAGAGGTGCCGATCCGTGACTCACTCTCCCGTGGAGCTGTTTTGCCTTCTCGGCTCTGCTGTCTGTTCACCCTGTACTCTGACATATGAGAGCCTTTTCTTAGCAGCTGCGCCTTCCAGATACGGGATGTTCTCACAAGCCGACTTGATAAAGGCACATCTCCACGTTTTAACTTGACCTTAAGAAATCAGCAATTACACTTTCAGTTTTTTTTCCTCTCAAGCACTAGGTGTAAAAGAACGCCCTCCCTCCTCCTGGGGAGATAGGAGTGACGCCCCTGAGAAGCGGGAGTAAACATCCAAGACAGGCCACCAACAGCGGTGGGTGAAGGGTCTGGATGGAATGACAGCGCAAGCATTTGCCGGCTCTGCTTAGTGACACCACGAGCGAGAACCTGAAAGTTGTTTTGAAGATCGTGAAATATCCATGATATCAAATCAGACACACCAGAGGTCCTGTCCCAGCAACTCCCATCAAGACTGGACATGCCAGGGCGCCTGGGTGGCTCAGTTGGTTAAGCGACTGCCTTCGGCTCAGGTCATGATTCTGGAGTCCCGGGATCGAGTCCCACATCGGGCTCCCTGCTCGGCAGGGAGTTTGCTTCTCCCTCTGACCCTCCCCCCTCTCATGTGCTCTCTCTCTCAAATAAATAAATAAAATCTTTAAAAAAAAAAAAAAAAAAAAGACTGGACATGCCGACCCTGTCCTCTCCAGGTCAACCCCTCGGACCCGATCTCAGACAGAAGATGAAGAGCTGACTCTTTCACTAAGCTTCCAAAAGGGTAGGCTGGCCCTTAAATTTTATAGCACTTTGGGCTAGGCTGAAGTCATTACCATTTAAAGGACACAACACCCAGCCAAATTCAAGTCCAAGGAACCAAGAGGGAGCTTAGGAACAATTCTGTGGACTTCACTTTACTGGTTGGTACCAGCACTGACTCTTCCTACCATTTCCGCCACCACTACTTTATTTACAAACCTCAGCCCCAGTGTTTCAGAGTGCCTCCATCAGCCATGTTGCTGTATATCCTCAGGTTAACAGAGCTCTGAATAGACCACCCTGTTTTCCCAGCCCTCCTGAGGGGGCCACTCAGATTAGGATTCACCTTCTGGGACTCTTAAGTACAAAAAAAAAAAAAAACAAAAACAAAAACAGCTTCAAATTTTTAAAATTCCACAAGGGATTTAATGCCATAGTTTGAATCTTGTCAAATGTATCTGCAACTCCTCCTGATTTTTTTGGTGCAAAATAGGAATGTAATTAGTAATCAGTATTTGAAGTTTCTCTTTGTCTATGTAAAGCTCCAGCTCAAAATATTTTAGTATCTGTTCTTTCCTTCAGCAACATTAAATGAAGCATCAGAAATTTAGCCTTACACATGATGCTTTTTAAAAAAGAAGTCCCAGAAAGATGTAATTATTTAAATTCAATTTCATAAAGATTGTAACTGCTTGAAAAAAAAAAAAGGAAAATAATTATGAAAACTGTCCCTGATAATTTTGGCTAACAACATGCAACAAAATAGAATAGGCTAAAGCCTGCATGTAAGTGCATTTAACGTAGATGAATGATTTGCTGTAAAAAGGCATTTTTTTTTAAGATTTGTAACAACCTCCTACTTCAGGGCCCCTCTGTAGGGACAATAAATTAGGAATAGTAAGAGGCCAAATGGGGTGTAGTTGGCAGTTCATTTTGTCTTAGAATTGGCCAAGCTGCATCAGATCACACGAGCAAATGGGATTAGGTTGATTTCCTCTCATTCTTAGCTGCACTGATGAATTCCAGTCTTCATCCTGTCTCTCTCGAAGTGCACGCTCCCCTCCCCACAGGCCTCTTGGGTCCCCCGCACAACATGTTAGATCAAATGTGCTCACCTCTTCAAAGTCCTCTACACCTGGAATAACCTCCTACATGTTCATCCTGCTCACCTTAGGTTTCAACCCAACACGTGAGGGAGGAGTAGTAAAGTGGAAAGAGCTCTGGCTTTCAAGCCAGGCAGATCTGAACTCTTAGTCTCTCTACAGCTTTTTCTACCTATGATTCCTTGATCGACCTATTAACATCTCTGAATTTGTCTTCACATCTTTAACAGAATGGTAATACTTCAATATTTCATGGTACTCCTGCAAAGATTAAAGAGACTAGTATATAGGACACCCCCAGCATGGTGCTACCAAATTCTAAATGCTAAATGAGAGGAAGTTGCAGTCTCTAGGTGACCTCCTGGGACCCTGGTCTTCAATAAGATTTCAAGTAGTGTCAGTCAAATATTCATCATTTCAATCTAACCCAAGGTGCTATAAAATGAGTAGTGATGGTAGCTATACTGAAATACGGGCTGACAGTCATACTGACCAAGTGAACTGCCTCTCTGTTGGATGAGTTATCATCAAAGATAAGGTTCCTGAAGTTTTACTAACAGAGGACCACTCGGCATAGACCTTTATTTACCTTTACCCTGTTCAGAATGTTGTAGAAAGCTCCTGTATTTTTCAAACAATCTATTTGTTTATCTATTGCTGTGTAAAAAACTAACCCCAAAATTTAACAGTTAAAAATAACAACAACAAAGCAATTTCTTTGAGCCAGAAGTCTAGGAAGGGCTTAGCTGGGGGCCTCTGTCCCAAGGTCTCTCACAAGGTTGTATCCAAACAGTAAACTGGGGCTGTGGTCTCATCTGAAGCCTTGATGGGAGAGGAGGACTGAGGGGTCCACTTCCAATCCCATTCATCTAGTTGTTGAGAAGGCTTGGTCTCTCACCAGGAGGACCTCTCCCCAGGATAAGCAATCTAAGAGAGTGAGAGAGAACCCAAGGTAGAAATGCAGTTTTTTTATAACCTCATCTCACAGATGACACCTCACAATCTGCCATACTCTGTCCCCTACAAGTAAGCCCCTCAGTCCAGCCCACAGTCACTGAGAGAGAATGGCACAGTGGTATAAACGCCTAGAAGTTGGCATCACTGGGGGCTACCCCTCAGGTAGTCAGTGACACCATCATTTACATCTCTGAAAGCAAGGCTAGCTGACTGCTCTGTGATGGGAGCCACTTTGTTGAGTTCCTGAATTGGCAGAGCACCATGGCTCTCTCCTCCACGTTTCTTCCAAGTGTAGAGGAACTGGAAACCCACCCCTTTTAGGAGAGTTCATATCCAGTAAATACATCACAGTGCTTTCAGACCATGTTTATAGCCGATGCAGACTTCATGCAATTTCAGGATGTGCTTTCATGGAAAAGGTAAGTGGGGAGCGTGATCCAAAAGATCCTCTGTCACCGATATATCTTTCCAAATTCCACCCTTGGCCAGACTAATACAGTGTGGTTAGAACCCTGTGCATTCCCTGGACTGTCCTGGTATTTACAAGCCTTCCAACCTAAGCCTGAATATTTCCAAAGGCATTAGTTCAGTCCTTTGGAAAGCCTGAAAGTCCACAGTGGAATACACTAATGTATTAAATGTAGAGATGTTACCCTTGGAGTTTGCTAAATGTTTCTCTTGTGACTTGAAAGAGCTAATGTGACATACATGGCCTAACTTGTAACGAGGGTGGCACTTGAGCACTGATGATAATAACGCTTTTTTTATTGGCATCCGACTGAGATCTTGGTTAGAATTTTTTTTAAAACAATGCACAAGCATATAATGACTTTTTGTTTTGTGTCTGGAGAACTAGAAATAATATTTACCACTTCAAGTCAAAGATTACCAACAAAAGAAACACACTGTTAATCTGAAAGCTAAATACCTTTACTTCAAATGCCAGAAAACATGTATTACTATAACTCATGAGGAACCGACCAATTATGGCCACGAAGGCAAACTAGTAAACCACGATTTTCAAACCATGGTTAATGGAGTTCTGGGATTCCTGAAAGATGCAACCAAGGACCCACAGGGAAGGGAGAGGGGAAGCCAACTCGACAGGGCTGTGGCCCTCCCCAGCTAGACTCTCATCTCAACTACAGCTCAGCCTCCATCTGTTCTACAAACTGAGCTTAGCTTAAAATGTCACACAAAACTGGTAATTTGCAGGACTGGCAAGTTTATGAGAAGTGCAGTTTTATACATCGTAGGGAAGAACACAAATTATTACAGCAGTTTTGGAGGGCAATTTGACATAACCTACCAAAGTTTAACTCTGGTACTTTGTGTCCCCGAGATTCCACATCTAAAGTACCACAATGAGCTAAGAGTTGAGTCTGGTACGGCAAAGCTCAAGCAGGGTGATACATTTACTAGGAGAGTGAACGCTGTTTGACCGTGGAATGATACAGCTCCTGACTGATTTTGTGAATTAAATTTTCATTTCCCTGTATTGAGACACTGTGACACATAGGTATTGACAAAATTTAAAGGGAAGACCACCTTCAGGACACTGTTTCTCACTCAATGGGCAGTAATTTCTTTTTGTAAAAGGACCATTGTTTGTGTTTTTATATCCAGTAGCAAGGCCATACCCTGACACAAAGAAAGTACTAAAACTGTTCCCTGAGCAGGTAAGTGAATAAATGTTAAGCAATATGTAAATACAGTAAAGTATCAATTATGTACGCCTGTATAAAGAAAAAGGGATAATGACTATCTTTGTTGGACAGTGGAGCTGGAAATGCTCCTTTAGGAAAACAAAACATTTCTTATATATTCTCTCACCCATTTTCAACTCAGATCAGAAGGAAGGAAGGAAGGAAGGAAGGAAGGAAGGAAAGAGTGAGTCATGGAAATGATAGGTTAAACAGATTGCTTCAAGACCATGAAAATAATTATGTTATATACCTACAACAGTAGCAGCTTTAAAATTACTTCCATTGTCATGAGGGCAAGAACTATTTTTTGACATCTCCAGGAAATGAAAAAATATGTACAGTTAGTTTTATATTGTCAGTTAGATATTGAGTTACCAAAATTATAATTCTACTCTATATTTGAAGTGATAGCATAGAGGAAAAGTTTGCCTGATCTGAAACATAATTTTCCTTGACACACTTAGTGTCACTCCATAAATATTTTTGTGCTTAATGGACGAGATATAGAAAGACAGCTTTTTATCACATGCCCAGAGAAACAAAGTCTATGTTATAATGCCATCTACCTTGTATTTCTACCAAGAAGTGAAATAAAGGTTTAACACCCCAGTATAATACGCAAGTATTATTTCAACAAGGACAGGGAATATATCTATTTAAATTTTATATTCAACAGCTAATATGGTATTTGACATGTGGTAGACGTCAATAAATATTTGGTGTT
Organism: Leptonychotes weddellii; assembly: GCF_054177405.1. Taxonomy (NCBI): domain Eukaryota; kingdom Metazoa; phylum Chordata; class Mammalia; order Carnivora; family Phocidae; genus Leptonychotes; species Leptonychotes weddellii. Next base: position 91,148,382 of record NC_138379.1, on the reverse strand, counting down.
AATGATGCCCCAGTGGTCATTACACACACTCTATTCAGTATCATTTGTCTTTTCTGCTCCACTCCCATCAAAGAACTTTATTTGGGTATAATTGACATGCCATAAAATTCATCTGGGTGGTAGAATTTATATTTTTTACTAGGTGGTCCAAATCTCTGAAACACCTATTATGTGCAAATCTCCTTCTAAGGGACTCCTGCCCAGGGGCTCCTTCTTAACTACTTTCACACCATGCTACTACCACATTGCTCCTCATATTATGAATTAGTTGATTTAATAAGGAATGGACTCTAGACCCAAAGGCAGTCAGCCCACAGGAATCCCTTGGCCCATGGAATGAGTTAACAAGGAAGTTCTGCCCAGTAGGGAAGGTGGTGACCCCCTGTACTGATCATATACTTCTCTGAAAGTCCAAACAGAAGACACAGAGAATTGAAGACCCAAAAGCTAAACTACAACACCCATAATATAGCAGAGACAAAGTGAGAGGCTGCTATCACACTAAAGGGATAGGATAGGATAGAGGAGAGGAGAGGAGAGGAGAGGATCCCTGCCATGAGAGATGAATGAGAATATCTGCTCCTAGAATTGAAAGACTACTCCAACCCAACTCCATGGAGGAGTGAAGGAGCCCCACCTAGGAACGGAGACACAAGGTTTACCAGTGTTCGCTGTTTAGCTGAGGCTGTAACCAGTCTCCCAAGGTATCCTAACAATAGTTGATCTTGACCCTGGTTATGCCCATTTCAGCAACTTTGTACACAGTCCTTGATCATATCATACAAGCACCAGAGGCTTGTCTATTGCCTTGGGCTGGTAGCTCAACTGGGGGTTCAGTGATTTATTTTCCCCTAAATCATTGCCAAAACAATTTTGCTTCTAATGAAAATGATAGTAGCAATACCTTACATTTATTTGTTGAGCACTTATTCTTTATTAGGCAATATTTTTTGGATTGAATTTTTCCCATTAATCAAATAAAGTAAGATTGGTCATTACTCCCATTTTACAAATGGCCTAACTAAGTCTAAGAAAATATGAAGTAGCTTGCCCAAAGGCACAGAGCCAGTTAGTAAAGTCAAGATTCAAGCAAGGACTACCAGATGCTATAAGCCAGAACACCTAGCCACTAAGCATATGGCCTTGAATTTACTGGTTCCAAAGGGTATGAGTATGATCTGGATCTCCCATGGAGAGGTTAAGGTCAAGAGAGAACCTAGAAAAATATGTATAGAATTCCCTGGTGCTCTGTCAGGATTATGACTTAAAAGAAACTATATTGCCTTCCAGTTCCCTTGAGATCTAGCTTTGTGCAATATCAGCTCTTCTTCTTAAAGGCTAACTTTGAGATAGAAATTACTATCTTCTTGATGTCCGCATAATAAACTCATACTACTTAAGGCAAGGTGAGTGTGTCTCAGCTACTTGAAACCTTGAAACAAACAAAAAAGCAAGCCAACAACAACAAAAAATCTAACTAAAACACATGCTGTTGCAAGGAAAAGGCATTCATCCTTTGTTTCCTTCAAATAAAGAATGGATAATAGAGTGAGGAAGACAGCAAGATGGTGAACATGGTGATTATATCAGTCAGGGTCCCAGCAGGAAAGAGCTGGTACACTCAAATGGGAGAATTTGAGGAGAGTTTAACAAAGGGGTTATGTACAAAGGTTTGAGCAGGCATCAGGGAAATCACACAGAATGATGATGGTGAGGGAATGGAGACATAACTAGAATCTGGAGACACAACTGTGTGGGGAGGGTCCTGTGGAAGGCACTGCGGTCTTTCATCATTCAAGGAGGAAGCAACAAGCCCAAGGTGACCTTGAAGAGAGGTACCCCGGGGAATAAATACCCTGACCTTACCACTCCCAACACCTGCAATTCTCCATCAGCCAAGTTCAGCTTGAATCTCGAGGAATAGGAAGCCTATTGCTGTGGGTCAGCATTCTGGGGCAAAGAAAGGGGGGACAGTGCATATGGAAGGGAAAATTGGAAGATATCTGCATATAGTGGTAAAAAACAAAGGGTTGGTGAAGATCAGATTTAAGAAAAAAGGAGAAATTGTGACAATATGGAACAGGTAGTTACACAAATGTGTTAGGTTAGTGAATGGATACCCACAAAATCCTTTTGCACCATCTCCCTTTGGCTCCTTGGGACCTTGGGACCAACACTCTTGTTCATGCTGCCTCTGCAAGATCCAAGGTCAGTCACTAGCATAGACCCTATTATAAGACTGATTCTAATGAAACAGTCTTCCCAGGTTTCTCCCCACTGTTAAAACACTTTGTCCCTAACATTTAAAGAATTAGCACCAAGCCGTCTCAAACTCTTCCAGAAACTTGAAGAGGAGAGAACACTCACAAACTCAATTTTTTAAGGCCTCACTACTTGAATACCAAAGCCAGATAAGGACATTACAGGAAAAGAGAACTACAGGCCAATGACTCTGATGAATATAGATGCAAAAATTTTCAACAAAATATTAGCAAACTGAATTTAACAGCACATTAAGCTTGATCTATGATCAAGCAGGATTTATCACGGGACGCAAGAATGTTTCAACTTACACAAGTCAATAAATGTGATTCACCACATTAATAGAAGGAAAGATAAAAACCATATGATCATCTCAATAGATGCAGAAAAAGCATTTGATAAAATACAACATCCTTTTATGATAAAACCTCTCAACAAAGTAGGTGTAGAAGGAACATATTTCAACAAAATAAAGGCCCCATATGACAAGCTCACAGCTAACATACTTAATGGTGAAGGGTAGAGAGCTTTTCCTCTAAGATCAGAAACAAAACAAGGGTGCCCATTCTCACCACTCCTGTTTTGTACAGTATTGGAAGTCCCAGCCATAGCAATTAGGAAAGAAAAAGAAATAAAAGGCATCCAAATCAGAAAGCTAGAAGTAAAACTGTCATTATCTGCAGATGCTATGATCTCATATATACAAAATCCTAAAGACTCTACCAAAAACGGTCAGAACTAATCCAAAAATTCAGTAAAGTTGCAGGATACAAAATCAACATAAAGAAATCAGTTGTCCAGCTGCCATAAAACAAAAATGCTGATACTAAAATTTATATTTCCTAAAATTTATGGGACCCAGGATAGCCAAATAATATTGAAAAAGAACAAAATTAGGGGACTCACACTTTAAAAAGATCAATAAAACAGATAAATCTCTAGTCAGATCAATACAGAAAAAAAAAAAGTGGAGAATTCACACTTTACCAATGTCAGCAATGAGAGAGGTACATCACTACAGATCTTCCATCTATTCAAAGAATAATAAGAAAAGAAATGGATGAATTCCTTGAAATATACCAACTACCAAAGCTCAAGAAGGAATAGATAAAGGGTTTATTTATGGATTAACCATAATGAGCACGTATTATTGGTGGTGGGTGATAGGAAATTAAGGGTTCAGTATGCTATTCTCTCTGCTTTTGTGTATCTTTTGAAAGGTCATCAATTTATGTTTTTATTTTTTTATTTTTATTTTTAACATTTTTTATTTTGTTATGTTAATCACCATATATTACATCACTAGTTTTTGATGTAGTGTTCCATGATTCATTGTTTGCATATAACACCCAGTGCTCCATTCAGTACATGCCCTCTTCAATTAATGTTTTTAAATAAATAGATACAGCACAAAGCGAAACAAATATTTATCAAATGTTCAGCTTTCTTTGATGAGATTCTATGTAGTCTCTAATCTCCACCAGCAAATTGGATGGCCTTAAGCAAGCTATTTAACTTCTTTAAATTTCAGTTTTTCTATTTGCCAAATGAAGGAATTGACCTAAATCATAGGATTCCTTCTAGCTCTCAAGTTCTATGATTTTGAACTAATGAATTCCAAGACTTCCTATAAACTCAAGTTTTGCTTCATGGTTTCACTCTTTATATTTCCTATGAAATAAGACCCCTCTGACAAAATAGTCCATGTTATCCAGAGTTGTTTCTGTACACGGATCTATCTATCTCCGATCTTCTTCTTGTCTAGGGTGGGCGTTTCCCTAAGTGCTTTTCTGTGATGAGAAGGCCAGGAGGTGACTGTGTGAGTATGTGTGAAAAATGTTGAAATGTGGCTTCCGTGGGAAGACAGCATTTTACTTCTTTCCAAAACAAACCAATCTGTGGAGAGCATCAAAGTCTAATGGGTTGCTTTGTTGTGCTTACAGTATTTCTGGCAATCACATTGGGAAAAAGAAAATATTTCTCCTCTGAAACTCAAACTGCTCTGGAATGGGACCTTTCATAGGCTGTTTACGTTGTAATGTGTCTGTAAGTTATCTCCAATCTGAGTTCACAAAGGGAAGAGATGGGAGTATGTAGCTTTTAATAATTGCTTTTAGCTCTCAGGTCCTGATCAAAGACCAGTTTTGATAACTGCACCTTGCTCTAAAATTCCTTCCATATTGAACTGGACGTAATATATTCATTTATTGTTATAAATGGCAATGTCTTACTATCTCATGTTTTAAGGCTGTCCTTCTTCGTCCCTGGGCCATTTTACACATGAATGCAGTTAATCTAACACCAGTGAATTCATAGCACTGTTATGTACAAAAGCTCCTTTGGGTTCAGGTTCCTTAGCTTTCAGTTTAAATTCCAATCTTTAATTTTAGATAAATTTAGCACTTCCTTAACTCACTAGAAAGACAACTGGTTTTACTGGATAAAAGCAAAATTCTGAACATTATTAATGAGGAACGAAAAAAATGGGAAGAATATGAAAATGAAGATTGCAAATGTGGCATGCCTCATCACAAAGTGATGATTTTAAGAGGACAACTTTAATCATGAGAGTTATTCTTTATGAAATAAGCTCTATTTGATTGCAAGGAGCAGTCACTCTTAACTAATGGGAATACTGGAATGTTAATGGGTGAATCGAATGCTGAGAATTTAGCTAAACTGCTCCGTACCTTTGCAGCCTCGGCCTCTGTTCTGTGGGGACAAGGGGCCTGCAGGGGCTGTGAACTGACACGAGCTGCCCTCCCCCCACCACACCCCCAGAGCAGAGCTGCCCTCCCCCAACCACACCCCCAGAGCATGCACTAGGTAACAGCCCACAGAGTCACAAGCAAATGTGATTTCCTGCTATGACTGCTCCTTAGGCCCTTGAGAAAAGCATTCTCCCTGTCTTCTGGGGCCTTCCCTTGGTGTACCCCTTAGAGAAGACCCCTGAGAAGCTCACCAAAACCCAGCGCTTTTTGGTTTGTATCGACCAATCTGGCCTTAGCCGGGGGAACTCCAAAGCACGTCACTCTCGGACTGTAAAAAAGGCACGTGCCCCAGATCCTGCTGGGTGCTCATTGCCTGCATGCTGCCTCGACCTCCCCACGTGGCCCTGCCAGGCATGCCCTGTACCTCCTCCAGGACTTGGGAGTAATAAACTTCTCTATTTTATTTCCTCTGTGGTCCTTTGTTAAATCCATCTGACACACTGGGGCTCTACTGAACAAATGTTAATTTAACAAAGTCACAACAGTACGTAAGACAAAAAGCCATCCCAGCACTCATGCTCTGGGACTGGGGGGGTTGGGGGGGACTGGGGGGAAGAGAACACCATTCAATATCCTTCAGAACACCTAAATCACCCCAGTGATCCTACAGCAGCTCTGCCCCAGTAAACGTGCCATTTCTCAGAAACAAGCTGTTACTCCATATCCTGGTGTGTTTCTGCCTTGTCTGTGTCCTATTTACCTTTCTCTCTGTGTGGGCTCACTTCTACTACCTAATATCCCTGCATCTAATAATGGGTACTGCCTTTCCTCTGTGTGGATAATATCTTCTCCAAAGAGAGAATCTTAGTGGGTAAGAATGTCTTCATCCTTGATGATACACCCTATTGAGTGCAATTCTTCCATCAAGACAGACATCCTACAGACCTTTAATGCAGTCTTCAGCTGAGTAGATCTTACTCTCTCAGGGGTCACAAGAAACTTAAAGAATGTTTCTCAAAATTGTAATATCTCTGGATCATTAGATGGACATTTGTATATATGCTTCCAATAACAATTTTAGGTAAACATTTTATGAGAATTATAACACATTTAAATAATAAAAGCATACATTTTACATATTAATAATATTTTACTAACAATATTAGTTTTTTCAGTAAGAGGTAAGATAATAGGTTTTTATACAGACTACTGAGAGCTTGAACCATGGGTTCTTATCCAGGAAGTTTCTTAATTTTTACTTCTACAAAATTAAAAATCTAAACTCAAAATAATATTGGGACCCGCAGTAAGTGTGTAGTGTCTTTCTTTTCCAGACAGCTTTGTCTTTTAAGATGGAATGTGGATTTAGAAACTATGGATTCCAGAAGATATTAAAGAGATTAAAAATGACATTCATATGCCAGAAGACTGAATATTCCAACTTTAGAGATGGTGGAAGTAATTGGATTCCTTTGGCTGCATTCAGTTCTGAAAAGGATTTCTTCATGCTCTATTACAGCATATGAAGGTGATTTTATTTTAAAATACGCCCAATACTGTATTAACAGTGTCGATCTGTAGGCAGGCAGAAGTTTCAAAATGTCATTAATTCTTTTATTTAATCTTAAATAAAAATTAAAACCTCAAAATCATGAAGCTCAGGAAAAGAATCACAATATGTAAGAATATTTAGACGATGAATATGAAAACAGAAGAGAAAAATATAAAGTTTGGTTCTTAATTTTGCATTTGTAATTTCATATTATTTTTCTTCAAGAGGGTTCCTAAATTGTATAAGCTTGAGGTTCCTCGATATCTGGATTTGACACTGCATAACAAAAATCAGACACAGTGACTGACAGTGTATCAAATCATATCACCATCAACAGTGAGGCAACAGTAAGAGATCAGTAGAGACATCAGTTATTCTTTGAATGAAAAAGCTGTGTATAGATACACATTCAGCTACAACCTCTTATTTGTATCATAAATCCAATCTCACTTCATATGCAGTTATTTCTTTAGCCTTAATTATGGCTCACCTAATATTTGTTCATCCCAACCAAAAATCTCCTCCCC
>NC_138379.1:91122317-91141230 GCF_054177405.1 Leptonychotes weddellii | reverse complement strand
ACCCCTCCCCTCTAGAACCCTCAGTTTGTTTCTCAGAGTCCATAGTCTCTCATGGTTCATCTCCCCATCCGATTTCCCCCCCATTCATTTTTCCCTTCCTACGATCTTCTTTTTTTTTTTTTTTTAACATATAATGTATTATTTGTTTCAGAGGTACAGGTCTGTGATTCATCAGTGTTACACAATTCACAGCACTCACCAGAGCATATACCCTCCCCAATGTCTATCACCCAGCCACCCCATCCCTGCCCCCCCCCACTCCAGCAACCCTCAGTTTCCTGAGATTTAGAATTCCTCATATCAGTGAGGTCATATGATACACGTCTTTCCCTGATTGACTTATTTCGCTCAGCATAATACCCTCCAGTTCCATCCATGTCATTGCAAATGTTCCATTTGGCTTTCTATTCAAATATAGTAATGGTCATTAATGTTGGGTTCATTTTCGTTTTTATATTTTAAACATATAGAATAATACAAGAATAATATGACAAATGCTTTCCAGCTTGGATAAGCATGGGGTTGATATTAACATTAACACTACAGATAGTTAAAATATCAGACTGTTTGCTACAAACGTAGCTTGTCTGTGTGGTTCTTTGCGTAGCCCTGTCTCTGCTTCTCTGAACCAAATCTGGTCCAGGAGGGTGTCTGCCATTTTCTACTTACCCACTTCCTACACTTAATACAGTTTACTAGAAATACAGACCCATTTCACTTTGCTTCCTCCTGGATAACCTCTTCCCTTACACGTAATTTAAATGCACAGATAATCACTCTCCAGATGCCACCTTCCATATATCAAGTTTCAATAAATATGGGGCTCGTTCTGAGCCCTCTATTCTATTCTGTCAATCTATTTTTGGATCAAATAGTATACTAATTTAAGTTTTTCCCAAGTACATTATAGTTTTATTGTCATTGTAGACATCAACCTTTTAACGTTATTTTCAATTTTTCTGGTCTATAAGAATACAATATTATTTTATAATACTGGGTGGCTCAGTTGCTAAAGCATGCAACTCTTGATCTTGGGGTTGTGAGTTTGAGCCCCATGTTCAGTGTAGAGATCACACTGTTTAAAAAAAAATGGGGTGCCTGGGTGGCAGAGTCGGTTAAGCGTCCAACTCTTCAGCTTAGGTCTTGGTCTTAGGGTCAGGAGATCGAGCCCCAAATCGGGCTCCACACTCAGCTCAGAGTCTGCTTAAGACTATCTCTCTTTCTCCTGCTGCCCCTCCCCCCTGTGCTCTCTTTTTCTAAAATAAATATTTTTTTAAAAAAGAAAGAAACTTTGCTGTATTCTCTTCACTCTAATTATGTGCCAATTATCTTGGAGTTTCTATGTGGACATTGTAGTCTGCAAATAATGACAATTTTGTTTCATTGTTTTTAACTATAAATCTTACCCATTTTCATATCTTAACTGCAATGGCTGGGATCATAACAGGAGTAATAATAATCATTCTTGTTTTGTTGCTGACTTTAATGAGAGCATTCAAACAAAATTCATCATTTTAAGTGATATTTCCTGTTGGTTTTACACAGATTACTCCTTACCAAATCAAGGACATCACCCTCTATGCTCAGTTTGTCATTGTTTTTTCCACACAAATGGCTGTTAGGCTATTATGAAATGTCTTATCTATATCCACTGAGACAGTCATACTTTTTTCTTCTTTTATAGGTTTAAATTAGGCAAATTAAAGAAACAGTTTTTTCTGACATTGGAATTCTTGCTTTGCTGCTCCACAAATTCCATGTGATATTTTCATCTAGAATTTTATTTCTACCTTATTTTTAAAATTCTCAAATTAATTAGTATTAAAGATTGTTTTCCACAGTCAGTGTTTAGTTTTAACTCTCTGTTGACTAATTTCTTTACTCACCTGGGTACTTTTGTATTCCTTTCTTGATTCAACTTTCTTCATCCTGAAGCAAACTTTTAATGGATTTTTCATGGAGGATTAATCTCTGATTAGTATTATTCTTGAAAACAGTACATATATAGAATCCTCAGTTGATAGTTATTTTTTGCTCAGAATTTTCAATATATTCCTCTGTTATGCCCTAATTATGTCTAATTATGCTTAATTCCATTATGCCACTATTTTTTCTGATAAGAACTCTCGTGTCAATCTAATTGGTACTTCTTTCAGATGATCTTTCTTTTCTGGTGGCTTTTTAAATGGTAAATCTTGTTCCTTGAGGTACTGCAAGTTCACTATGTGTCCAGGTTTCTATTTATTTTTATTTATCTAATGAATTCTTGATTTCTGGAAAATTCTTACGCATTACTTCTTTCCATATTACCTCTCTTGTATTTATCCTTTTACTTAAAAAGATTTATTTATTCATTTGAGAGCGTGCATGCACACGCAAGGAGGGGAGGGGCAAAGGGAGAGGGAGAGAATCTCAAGCAAACTCCTGGCTGAGTGCAGAGCCTGATGAAGGGCTCCATCCCAGGACTCTGAGATCATGACCTGCGCCAAAATCAAGTCAGCTGCTCAACTGACTGAGCCACCAAGGCGGCCCATCTCTTATATTTATTCTAAAATGTTTTCCATGTCTCTCAGTCACTCTTTTATACTTTCAATCACTTCATTCTGTTCTCTACATGACTTCCTTCAGTGCCAATTTTGGCTCCTTAATTCTCTGTTTAATTATACCTAATTTACTACTTAATACATTCACTCTTTTTTTATTTAAATTCCAGTTAGTTAACATACAGTGTAATATTAGTTTCAGGTGTACAATATAGTGATTCAGCACTTCCATACAACACACAGAATGGTTTATAATTGTTTTGTTATTGTGACCTGTTCTTCTAGGGCTATTTTTTCCTGGACAGTCGCAAGTACTCTGGATTGTAGAAGAGTTGCTTCTATAAAGTTCTGCATTTCTACTGCAAAAGTTCTAAAGCCTTCACTAGTCTTAGATCAGTAATTTTTTTAAATCGTATTAAGTATAGCTGGCATAAAAATAAAATCCACATGAATAAAGTAAACAATTTGATAAATTTTGATATATTTATGCACTCATGAAATTATTACTGTAATAAAAATCATTAACATATTCATCACCTAAAAGAGTTTCTGGTGCCATTTGTAATCCATTTCTCCTTGACCCACACCCTATTCCGCCCCAATGTAACCACTGAGCTGCCTTCCACCACAATAGATAAGTTTGCATTTTCTAGATCCTTGTACTAATGGAATCACAAATTATATACTCTTTGTTGACTTCATTGAGCTATAATTGTTTAAAGATTCAACCAAACTGTTTTTTTTTTTAAGTTTTTAATCAATACTTGGTTTCTTGTGATTTCTGAGTAGTATAACACTGTATGTCTGTTCTACAGTTTGTCAGTTCACCTGCTGTGGGCACTTGAGTTTTTTCAGTTTGGAGCTATTATAAATAAAGCTTCTATGGACATTCTTGTACAAGTCTTTGTATAGACATATGCTTTCATTTTTCATGGGAAAATATTAGGAATGGAGTGCTGGGGTAATATGAAAGGTATATATTTACATTATTAAAAATTTCCAAACTGTTTTCCAAAGTGGTTATAAAATTTTACATTCTTCCTAACAGTGTATGATGGTTCCAATTCATCCACATACTCATCAACACTTGATACAAACAATCTTTTTAATTTTAGCCAGCCTAATAATTGTATCATGGTATCCCATTGTGGTTCTAATTTGCATTTCCCAAATAACTAACTATAAACGTGGAGAGCCCCTAATGCTTTGGCCCCAAGAATTTCTCCCTCTTCCTCAAGTCCACACAGTCTTCAGCAACTCATCCAAATTGCCATGCAAGTGTTCCTACTAGAGTTGAAGGTTCCAGTGGTTTCTTTTCCAGGTAAGCAGATTTTGATTTCTGTATCTCTCTGGATGTGTCCATCTCTCCAGATTTGGGGGTAGCAGTTTGCCCTAAGATTTCACCTTGCTAAAAGGCCCAAGAAAAGTCTTTAATTTTCCATTTGTTCAGCTTTTTCTCATCGTGAGGATCTGAATGATAAGTTCCACACTCATTACATGTCAGAGTGGAAACTGGATGACTATGGTAAAAGGTTAACTAAAGGTTTTAAACAAAATTTAATTTATTCTATAGTTATAGGGCTAATCTGATTATCTGGTGTGGGTTTTTTTTTCCTTTTGTGAGCTGTGAAAGTTTGTGGTCTCAGGAAATTTGCTCACTTAATTTTTCATATTTATTGGCATTAAGTTTTTCATATATTCCCTTAATATCTTTAATGTCTGTAGAATCTGTAATCATGTCACCTAACTCAATACTCGTATTAATGATTTGCATCTTCTCTGTTTCCTGATTACTTTGGCTAGAGGTTTATCAATTTTATTATCTCCTCAAAAATAATCAACATTTACTTTCATTGATTTTCTCTGTTTGGTTTATGTTTCAATATTATTCATTTCTTCTTTGATCTTTATCATTTTCTTTCTTTTGCTTAACTTAGGTTTCATTTGCTTTTCTTTATCTAGCTTCTTAATAGATGAAAATTAAGATCACTAATTTGAGAATTATTTTTCTTTTCTAATAAAGTTGTTTAGTGTTACAAATTTCCCCCCGCATCTCACATATTTTCATAAGTTGTTTTAATTTCCATTTAGTTCAAAATATTTTTAATTTTTTATTGCTTCTTTGAAACTTGGATTACTAGCAGTATGTTATTTAATTTCTTTAATTAAGGTATAACTATATAACATTATATGAATTCAGGTGCATACAACATAATGATATTTGTATATACCACAAAATGATCACCACCGTAGGTCCCCTTAACATCCATCACCATACATAGCTATAAAATTTTTTTCTCATGATGAGAACTTTCAAAATCCATTGTCCTACCTCCTTTCAAATATGCAATACAGTATTATTAACTGTAGTCACCATGCTGTATATCCCCATGATTTATACATTTTGTAGTTGGAAATTTGTACCTTTTCACACCCTTTCACTGATTTTGCCCACCTTCCACTCTCCACCTCAGGCAACCACCACAATCTGCTCTTTATACCCAAGAGCTCTGGTTTTTGCTTGTTTTTTGTTTTTTTAGATTTTTAATCTAAATTTTTTTTTTAGTTTTTAAATATTGTGGTTTTTCCTGATCTCTTTCTGTTATTGGCTACTTATTTAAAATTAAATTTTGTTCAGAGAACATTACACAGTATGACCTGACTCCTTTAAAATGTATTCAGATTTGTTTTATGGCTCAAAATATGGTCTACCTTAATAAGTGTTTGCTTTCACTTATTCACTTGAAAAGTACCTGTTGTTGGGTGGATAATTTTATAAAGGACACAGTTCAAATTGGTCAATACCCACTTCAAGTCTTTATATCTTTATTTGTTTTCTACTTGTTTTGTTAATTATTGAGATAGGGCATTAAAATATTTAGTAATTGTGGATTTGTCAAGTACAGTTCTACCCAGTTTTGCTTTATTTATTTTTAGAGCTCTGTCATTAGGTACACAAACATTTAGAAATTTTATTTCCTGGGGCGCCTGGGTGGCTCAGTCGTTAAGCATCTGCCTTCGGCTCAGGTCATGATCCCGGGGTCCTGGGATCGAGCCCCGCATCGGGCTCTCCGCTCTGCGGGGGGCCTGCTTCTCCCTCTCCCACTCCCCCTGCTTGTGTTCCCTCTCTCACTGTGTCTCTCTCTGTCAAATAAATAAATAAAATCTTTAAAAAAAAAAAAAGAAGAAATTTTATTTCCTCTTGATAAATTGACCCACTGTAACATTATGGAATTACCCTCTTTATCCCAGGTTATAGTCTTTGCTCTGAAATCTAAAATTAAGATAACCACCCTAGCTTTCTTTTGATTAAAGTTACTATGTTATATATATTGTATCCATCCTTTTTATTTTTAACCTAGCTGTGTCTTTATATTTAATGTTTCTTGCAAGTTTCTTATAGGTAGCATATAATAATGTCCTGCTTTTTTATCTAATTTGACAATCTGTACTTTTTGATTAGGATATTTATACCATTTACATTTAATGTGATTGATTGATTGATTGAATTTTCTTTAGGTAGGCTCCATGTCCAGCATGGAGCCCAATGCGGGGCTTGAACTCACAACCCTTAGATCAAGACCTGAGCTGAAACCAAGAATCAGATGCTTAACTGACTGAGCCACCCAGGTGCCCTTTAATGTGATTTTTAAATACCTTTGGGTTTAAACAGACCATCTTGTTAGTTTTGTTCTATATACTCCAACTGTTCTTTGATTATTTTTTTCTCTTTTTCTGTCTTCTTTGAGACTGAGCATTTTTTATTTCATTTTATCTCCTTTTTGTTTTAACAGCTATATATATATGTGTATATATATACACACACATATATATACATATATGCTATTTTAGTTGTTACTTTAGAGCTTATATCATACACTTTAAAAATTTATCACAATTTGCTTCTAGGTGATATTTTATCATTTCTTTTATAATACAAGAAATTAGAGATTTTTTTTTACAAAAGTTCTTTAAAGGAAAGTTTCCAATTCTCTTCTACCTTTATGCCTTTATGCTTTTTCTTTCATACATTTTATTTATGTATGTTATAAATTCCAATGCATTTTTATTTTTTATTGAAGACTTAATCACCTTTTAAAGTGTTTAAAGTGAAAAAGAAAAGTCCCTATATTTACCCATGTAGTTACTGTTTCTGTTGTTTTCCCTTTCTGTGTGCAGATCCAGGTTTCCATCTGATATAATCTACATCTTCTTGAAGGACTTATCTTAACATGTCTTACACTGCAGATCTCTGTGTGAAGAATTATTGCAACTTATGTACGCATGAAAAAAGTAATATAAAATAAGTCTTTAAAATTTTTTTAAGTTTGTTAATTTCAAAAACCTCACTACTGGAATAAAGAGTTTAATACAGTTTTGTAAAAAAGGAAGCCCCCATGAGGTTTTCACTAGGATGAAATGGGATGAGCTTTGTAGTTCTCAATCCTCTTCACAGAAGAATGCAATTTCAGTTTCATTGGAGATGCTCACAGATTCTCACAACTTTGAGAGTGTTGCCTTCTTCTAACAGGGGTCTGTCATTTTTCAAATACAAGTTAATTTGTCTTTGATTTATGTGCTTGATGAGTTATCTTTATCACATTTGTAAGTTCTGAATGGTGGTGCAGGCTGGTCCTTAAAGAGACATCTTGCTTTAGAAATATTATAAGTTCCCTTACAGTTTGGTCCAAATTAACTCCATGATATACTACAGGTTTGTAACTGCGATGCTCAAATGAATGAATGAGACAAATTCACTTCTCCAGAAGTCATGTGAAGAAATTCCTTTTGATCCAAAATTTCATTCACAGGTAGGTTCCCTAGGGAATCTCTCACATATGTGCACAAGGAAAACTTGTTAATATATTTTGCCCAGGGGTGCCTGGGTGGCTCAGTCGTTAAATGTCTGCCTTTGGCTCAGGTCATGATCCCAGGGTCCTGGGATCGAGCCCCACATCGGGCTCCCCGCTCTGCGGGAAGCCTGCTTCTCCCTCTCCCAATCCCCCTGTTTGTGTTCCCTCTCTCGCTGTGTCTCTCTCTGTCAAATAAATAAATAAAATCTTAAAGAAAAAAACTATATATATATAGTGCCCATTTGGTTTTACTTTGACCCTCAGCCAATGAAGCCTGTGAATAGTCAAAATTGGTATCCCAATATTCTTTTCTGAAGAATATATTTGATGGATATGTAATTGTAGGCTGATAGATTTTCTTCTTTCAGTGCTTTAAAAATACTGCACCTTTATTTTTTCTTCTATTCTTTCTAGTGAGAAATCTATACCTTTGTTCTTCTATACATAAGGTATATATTTTCTAAGGGATTTTGAATTTTATCACTGGTTTAAGCAATTTGATTATCATGTGACCTGGTATAATTTTCTTTGTGTTTCTTGTACTTAAGATTCTTTTAACTTTCAGGTCTACGTGTTTATAATTTTCACCAATTTTTGATATATTTTAGCTACTTTTTCTTCAAATATTTTTTTCAGTCCCCCTTCTTTATCCTCTTCTTAGGGGACTCTAATTAATGTATACTTAGGTGCTTAAATCTGTCTCATGGTTCACTGACACTTTTTCACTTTTAAGTATTTTTTCTCTGTGTTTCATTATGGATATCTTCTATTGTTATGTCTTATTAATACGTATTTTGTGCTTTATTATCTAATCTTCTGGTAATCCTATCCAGTGTATTTTTTATCTCAGAAATCATAATTTTTATCTTTTGAAGTCTGATTTGCTCAGTCTTCCCTCCAGCTTTTTGAATATATAGAGTCATGATTAATCTTTTATTATCCTTTTTACTAAGTTTAACATTTGTGTCATTTCTGGGTTTATTTTCATTGATTTTTCTCCTCATTAAGGGTTGCATTTTCCTATTTCTTTGCATGCTTGTTAATTTCACTTAGATGCAAGCCATTGTGGTTTTTGGGGGGGTTTTTTTTGTGTGTGTTTTTTTATAGTCTTAAATGTTTATTTTAAAGCAGGATATAGACAAACTGTGATGGACCCACAGGCAACATCTGGCCTGCAGCCTGTTTTTGTTTTTTTGTTTTGGGGTTTTTTCTTTTTTTTTTTAATTTTTTTTAAATTAACATATAATGTATTATTTGTTTCAGGGGTACAGGTCTGTGATTCATCAGTCTTACACAATTCACAGCGCTCACTATAGTACCTAGCCTCCCCAATATCCATCACCCAGCCACCCCATCCCTCCCACCCCTCTCCACTTCAGCAACACTCAGTTTATTTCCTGAGATTAACAGTGTCTTATGGTTTGTCTCCCTCTCTGGTTTCATCTTCTTTCATTTTTCCCCTCCCTTCCCCTATGATCCTCTGTCTTGTTTCTCAAATTCCTCATATCAGTGGGATCATATGATACTTGTCTTTCTCTGATTGACTTATTTTGCTTAGCATAATACCCTCTAGTTCCATCCATGTTGCAGCAAATGGCAAGATTTCATTTTTTGATGGCTGCATAATATTCCATTGTGTGTGTGTGTGCGTGCGTGTGTGTGTGTCAATCACATATTCTTTATCCATTCATCTGTTGATGGACATCTAGCAGGCCATTGTGTTTTATATCTTGTTGGGTGCTAGATACTTTTGTATTCCTATAAATATTTTTCAGCTTTGTTCTGGAACATAGTTATTTAAAAACTATTTGATCCTTTTGGGTTTAACTTTTAAAATTTGTTACATGGGAACAAAGCAACATTTAACCTAGAGTTGAATTTTCCCACTACTGATAGCCCATTAGTTACTAAGTTTTTCACTCTGATTGTTGGGCCATAAACACTATTCCCAGTCATTTGTGAGCTCTAGATAACTGTTCCCTCTACTCATTTGGAGTATTTCTTCCCTATATTTTGGGTAATCTCCTCACAAGCATGTACTGTATTGCATATCTGAGTGTCTCTGCTGATTTCTGAAGTTTTCTCTCTGTGCAGTTTTCTTCTCTATGTTATCCTGCAAACTCTAGCTGTCTTAGCCTCTCCAAAATTCCACATCTGTCTCCTCAACTAAGGGAGGAGGCTCCTCACTGAGCCTTGTCCAAGCAATAAGCTGGGGCAATCACAGGGCTCACTTAAGGTCTTTCTCATATCTAAAGATCAACATTCTTAACTGCCTGATGTCCAATGTCATGAAAGCCTTTGATTCTTATATTTTGTCTGTTTTCAGAAGTTTCAGGATAAATCTCGTCCCAGTTACTCCATCTTGGCCAAATGAGGAAAGCTTTTCAGAGTAGTTTTATATTAATTATTTCTCAATTTGATATACTTGCAGCATGTGTAATATTTATACTTGAGCCTTCCATGGGCTAGGAAGGGAGGTTGATTTCTTAAGGGTGACTTTTTTCTACCTCTGTTGGATTCTTGAGCTGAATAAAAACAAATCTACACTTCAAGTTCCAAGGATGTATACAGAGGGATTTTTCCCAGTTTACTTTTCAAAACCTGAAGTTATTTGATAATCCCACAAAATGGGATGTGGCTGCAGTCGGCTGTGTTGGGAAAATAATTTCACTTAAATTTGCAACTTGTTTTAGGTTTCTTGGGCATACTAAAACACATATCCTTTTTCAAGGTGTGTGGAGTATAACTTCATTTATGATCTATTGTTTTGTTTTGGCTTCTTCTCTGCATTTAATATCAAAATATATCAATTTTATACTGGAAGCAATATGTTATGCTTATTTTGGAAAAATTTGATTTTACTGGAGAGGTCACTGTGCTTTGTTTGAGAATGACATGAAAACCTCTCAGGGTTCATGCCATCTCTTTCAAAATTTTGTGAGATAGGTCTAGGGCCAGATGGTTTCAGACAATCTTTCATTGTACTCTTTTTTCTTTTTCTAATCCTTAAGAAAATTATCACACTTTATATTCTATTATTCAAGCTCACAAACCCTCACACTCCATACTGGCAGTGGAACCTTGTTCACTATGTACATTTGGAATACTCTTTAAAGTTGTAATATTTAAATTACTGTCATTTTGAGATACAGATTCATCCTTTGTGAATTGCTTATGTAATACAATTCATATAATGTAATAGCAAAAAGGTAAATTCAGCAGGCATAACAATAGCATATAAATGATGTAAAAATAGGTTAACCATTTTAGAGTTCACCTTGATTATTGAATATTTAAAAAGACTGATGAATGCAGTCCTAAATCATCCACTGTCTCTAAGGATATAATGATTAAAATAAAGAATAGTGTATTTCTCTACAAAATATGAGCAATCTTATATTTCAAATGTATAATGTATTTGTGTGAATTTTTTTCTAAAAATTGCCAAGAGCCTGCTGAGTACTCTATAGTCTTACAAGGATTCTGAGTTGTACATTAGCTACATTTTAGAAATGCTGCCTTCAAAAATTCAATAAAACTGTAGAGGCTCTCAAGAAATTTGCACAAATGTCCCTGAAATCCATTTGTAGACCTCAGGCTAGGAATCACTCAGATGTTTACTTTGATTAAGGCACAGATACTCCAATAAATGTGTTATGGCCAAGATAACAGAATATTTTGCCCCAAAGCCTAACAATTTCTTACAAAACAACTACCTGGGATTATTTTTCCAAAGGGGGATTGTGACAGGGCAAACAATTGCAATTCCATGGGTTGTCCAGTCTGGAAACCAAAATGAAAAAAATCTGGTACAATCATATATCAGGCACTGTGGCAGTCAAATACCATTCACGGGCAATTGATTATCATTTATATGTGCTCAGTTTTAGAGAAATAGCTAAAGCTCTTTAAATAGTTCTAGACTAGAAATTACTGGAAAGGTGGCATGATAAATCTAGAATACTAGAAAGGCCAGAAATACATTTAAATGAGGCAATAATGCTTTGACAAAACAAAACCACAAAACCTGATATGAATCTTAGTGTTTTGGCTTTGCCATTAGTGTAGACCCTCTTGGAAATGAGTCTTGTTTAGACAAGAATAGAAAGAGGACATTTAGCCAAACTGCATTCACGATTCAGATGTTACAGGTTTTAAACTCACTGGTTACTATCCACATCTATGATCCTTTTTAAAAGCAAAAAGATAATATTCTTTTCAAATGGCACTGCAACCAGATAACTGTAAGTGAAAGTGAAAAACAAGAATACTTCCTTTAAGGTTGAAATTAATTTGAGTGTAAAAATAACAAACAAAGATGCTTTGGAGAGGAATGATTCAAGATTTATCTAACTAAGTATGGTAGAATTTGGTTTAAGATGGTTGTTTAAGCCCCTCAGCCTACATCCTCCAGTAAACTGAGTTACAGTCTGAGACCTGTCCCATGTTCTGACCTCAAATCAGCTGACTTTCAAGAAATATTATGATCCTTTATTAATATCTCCAAATGCAGGTGGACATATTTCAAAGATACCTTTAGAGATCTCAAGGAAATAATTTCCCTACCTACCAGACATAGCATAGTACTTCTGATAATTCATGGAAATTTTACCATCTCAGTAGTACCCAGTCTTTCTCAAGGTAGGGTGAAAATTGAAACAATATCAGAAAATTAAAGTCAGCCCTGCAATCTTTATAACACAAGACTATTAATTGGTAGGCCCTCTAACTCAGTATCTCACAGCTGGATAATTAACATATCCTGGTTACAGTGGGAACTTTCCAAATCTCTATTCCTTGATGACTTTTTAGAGCAGTATCAATAAAGCATTTATAAATAAGCACAGATTTTCCCCATTGGCTTCATTCAAAGTCTGAAACTGCCTTAGTATGACCAAAAAGGACTGAAAAGTTTTTAAATATTCACTGACAGCAGCCACAGTGTTCCAGAGCCTGCAGACATAATAGAGAAAAAAAAAAACACACAAAACTGAGCTACTCCATCTTGACTAATTTAAGAAGTTATCAGAGGAATGCATATAGCATATACAAGACTTAAAAATAGAGTGACAGAGCCAGGGAAGTGTGATTGGAGCTACTGTATTGAGAGAGGAAGAAAACACGGATTAATCAGCATAATCAGACTGCAGCCTTTTGCAGTGAAAAGCAGCTTGGACTTAGGTCAGAAGATCCGAGCCCCAGCTCAGCGATAGCGTTTATCATCTATATGGCCCGAGGCAAGGGACTTCTATTCTCTGATTCAGTTCCCGCAGAAATAATAAAATCCTCCTAGGACAGTTACTAGAGATCATGATTTTTAAAATAAAATAAAAGCACCTGGGGTCTAAAAAGATGGTTTTTAATCTTAGCTCTGAAATGTCTGATTAATGTCTTTGAATATGTCATTTAATCTCTCTCAACTTCAGTTTCTTCATACGCTATATAAAAAATTGCTGGTGTTCAGGTAGACTGCTGGAAAGCAAATGTGCACCAGATCCATACCAAAGGGATTGAGACTTGAAGAATGAGAACCAGAAATGACCTACACTAAATGGACAATAGACACCAGTGTATTATACCGGCAAAAAGGATGGTTCCTGGAAACTGGTGAGTGAATTGTAACTTTGTGAGTGTATCTTTCCCGGGAATTTGTAGTCCTTTTCATTTCAGATGGCTTAGAGACAAGCTGTTTAATAAGACAAAGTTTTTGGTGATCTTTGCAGGACACAAATGGGATTCATGTAGAGAAAGTCCCTACCAGGTAGTCTGGGGCCTACTCTGTAGAACACACATTCTTGCAACGTTCTTCATAGCAAAGTTTCCCCCCACCCCCACCCCTTTGCTTTCCTGTTTCTTCTTAAACATACACTGACACAGACAGGAAGACAGAAAGATGATCTTAACATCTTAAAGTTAACTAAGGTGGAATAATAAAAGTTCTATTTAGTAGTATTTGTCCTTTTACAATGTCCTTTCTGAAACCAAAACTAGTAAATGTGAAACAAAAAATGAGAAAAACAAAAAAACCTGCTCCATCTGTCTGATACAACTAGAAAAAGCTACACCTCTGAGTCATAATCTATGGTGAACGGTGTTCAAATACAGTACAATTTCAACCAAATGCAGGAAAAATGCTGAGAGCAGACATGGCTCTGTACAACTCTGGTAGTGCCCCAAATCCACCCAAAGTGGGTGGCAAAAATGATGTAACAAACCAATGATCCACTACTTGAAGAAGCAAGATCTAGGAGCCTGAGCACAGGGAAGGTCCCTGAGCCATGCAAGAAACAAGGCACAGATCCCAAATCCACCCAAAGTGGGTGGCAAAAATGATGTAACAAACCAATGATCCACTACTTGAAGAAGCAAGATCTAGGAGCCTGAGCACAGGGAAGGTCCCTGAGCCACACAAGAGAAGAAACAAGGCACAGAGAGGACTCCTTCAGACTTGCCAGCTGTCAGACAAGCACACTACGAGTGAGGCAGAGTAGAAGAGGAGCGCATGGCCAGCAGTCCTGCAACGTATAGAGAAGTCAACGCCAGATTGTCTAAAATATTAAGGGCTTGGGCGCCTGGGTGGCTCAGTTGGTTAAGCGACTGCCTTCGGCTCAGGTCATGATCCTGGAGTTCCGGGATCGAGTCCCGCATCGGGCTCCCTGCTCAGCAGGGAGTCTGCTTCTCCCTCTGACCCTCCCCCATCTCATGTGCTTGCTCTCTCTCAAATAAATAAATAAATAAATCTTTAAAATATTAAGGGCTGATGAGATGCATGGTTTCACCATTAGCCAGATCATTATCTGGTCAGTCAGAGCAGATATGTAACTGAGAGACCCCATCATGAATCAAATTAATAATTAACCTTGCTTTCTGCTCCAGCTTTTTACCTTAAACTTTCCCTTACACTGTTTTTCTTTTAAATATCAGGCATAGAAAAAATGGTCCCTGTTTAAAGATCAGTGATGTCTGAAACAAAGAAACAGTACATATATCGTATAAGAAAGTAAAAGCAAATAGATAAAAGGTAAACAAAAGTTAAAAGTATTAAAAAGATGGAAAAACCTTGAATAACCATCTCCCCATGAACTAAACAAAATATCTCTCTGAAAAAAAAAAAAGATCTCAAAGAAGAGATAAGAGATAATAATCTATCAAAGTAGATTCAAAGTGAGATGCTGTGAATTCAAATAAGAAACATAAGAGAAAAATAAATAATTATCAAGATGAAATTAAATTGAAAGCCACAAAAAGGAGAACAGATATAGTTAGGTCCAGCACATGGTGAACAGCATTGTAAAGTAGAAGAAAATGAAATTTAGAAGACCGGAGTTGGGTGATGGGCATTCAAGGGGGCATGTGATATGATGAGCACTGGGTGTTATATGCAACTGATGAATTATTGAACTCTACATCTGAAACTAATGATGTACTATATGTTGGCTAAGTGGATTTAAAGTTTAAAAAAATGAAAATAAAATAAAAGACCAGAGTTAAATAGAATTAAATATAATAAATATAAAATACATACATAAGCCAGCAAAAGTCTAATGGGTGTTCCTGAAGACAAGAATAAAACAAATGGAACAGAAAATAAAATATTCAAGGATACAATAGCAGGAAACTTTTCTGAAATAAATGAAAACTTGAATCTGCTTACTGAAAGGACATACCATATCTAATGTAGAAGGGGGCATATTACACAGAAAAGCATACAGTAAGATATTTCTGGGTCAAGAAAATTACTGGACTTGAATGTTAAAATGTAATATTGAGGGGCACCCTGGTGTCTCAGTTGGTTAAGCATTTGCCTTAGGCTCAGGTCAGGATCCCAGGGTCCTGGGATACAGCCCCACATCCAGCTCCCTGCTCATCGTGGAGTCTGCTTCTCCCTCTCCCCACCCTCCACTCCTGCTTTCTCTCTCGCTCTCTTTCTCTCTCTCAAATAAATAAATAAAAATCTTTTTAAAAACATAATATTGAGACTATTCAGAAAGAAAAAAAAAATCAACCCTAATTGGCATGAGACTTCTTAGCAACATACAAGCAAGAAGACTGTAAAAGAATATCTTTAAATCTTCTGTTACAATAAGCCAAACTTTCCCTTTTTTAAATTTAAAGGCAATAATATTCCAGGACTTGGGAAATGGGATGAGGTATTCTTTAAAAAATTACTCAATTATGAAATCCAGCCATCCAAAAGATGGATGGAGAAACAAATGTAAAACGATTGGTGGGGATATCTACTTCTGCCCCAGATAGAATAAGAGAGGCTGGATTTATTCTCCCTTTTCAGGGAAAAAAAGCAAAAGGACAAAATAGATGAAACAATAGATTTCACGTCGCTGGACATTAAGTAATGAAGGGCTGGAATCCCTGAGAAAAAAGGAAACAAAAGAGATAACACCTACAATTATCTCAGCTTAATGCCTAAAGTGTCCAGGTCACTGTGCAGGGATGGGGAACACAGACAGAGCCAGAAGATGTCCTATGTTGAGGAGATGGGACTGAGAGTACAGGAGATTAAAACAACTGGCAATAGGACAAAGAATGAAAGAAGAAATTGTTGGAGACAGAGAGAGAACTCCAGAGAACTTCAGTAGGTCCCTAATATTCAGCAGAATGCTTATAAAGCATTCATGTAAGGAAACTACCTGAAGCCCAGAAAAAATATCTAAACATTATTAGAGAACAGTGCCTGCTGCTCACATGAGGCCAGGAATAGTGGCATCTTCCATAGCAAGATTGGAAAAAAACTCGTAATTCATGAGGTACTAATAGGTAGACTCCTCAGGAAGGTCTTGTAGTAGGTCCCTTGTAGTAGGGAACAATTAGTCCTAGCTTGAGTACTATTCCAGGCGTACCAAAAACATCATTCAAAAAGACACAGAAGAATCAAGTTGTTTCAAAGTAGGTTAACTGCATCATAGGATAAAGACTGAGAATATTTATAAGAATAAAAAATATCTATCAACCAACAAAATAAAATTCACAATGTTTGGCCTCTAATTGAATACTACCAGGCATGCAAAAAAGTAGAAAAACATGATCCATAATGAGAAAAATTAATTAAAACTTACAAGGCACTGTCACAGATGTTAGAATTAGCAGACAAGGACATTAAACCATTATTGTAACTCTATTCAATATGTTTAAACTATTAAGGAGAGACATGAAAGATATTCAAATATATATTTTTAATATATTAAAATATTATATATATATGTGTGTGTATAAAATCACCAGAACCATAGTTGGTTCTTCTGGCCACACTGGTCAGGAAAAAAAAGAGAAAAGACAAACTACCAATATCAAGAATGAAAAAGGTGACATCACTATAGACTCAAGAGAACTTAAAAGGATAAGGGAATGCTGTGCCTAAGCATTTAAAAACAGATGAAATGGGCAAATTCTTTGAAAGACAAAGCTCACTTAAGAAGAAATAGACAACATGAATAGCCCTATATCTCATAAAGAAATTACATTTGTAATTAAAAGCTTTACATTACATTAATTACATTTGTAATTAAAAGCCTTCCCACAAAGAAAATTCCAGGTCCAGATTATTTCACTGGTAACTTTACCAAACACTTAAAGAATATCAATTTTTCACAAACTCTTCCAGAAAGTTGAAAAACAGAGGAAACTTCTCATTGATTCTTTGAGCCCAAGGTTAATCTGATATCAAAACCAAACATATTACCAAAAACAAAGAAAAAAACTCTAGACCAATAAGTATATGAATATAACTGCAATTTTTTTTTAATTTTAGCAAAACTAATCCTACAGAATATTAAAATAATGTAGGGTTGGTTTAAACATTAGAAAATCAACCAATGTAATATAAAACTGTAAAATGTAAAACCAATGTAAAAACTTCATTATCATCTCAATAGATGGAGAAAAAAAGCATTTGAGAATATCCTAGATCTATCCCTCATAGAATCTCTTAGAAGACTAAGAATACAAAGGAACTTCATCAACCTGATGAAGGTCATCTATAAACAACAGGTTATATCATACTTAATGGTGAAAGACTAAATGCTTTCCCCTTGGGATCACAAAAAGGAAAAGATTGGCCACCCTCACCACTCTTATTAAACATTGTACCGGAGTCCCTCGTTGTACAACCAAGCAAGTAAAGGAAGTAAAATGCATCCAGCTTAGAAAGGAGCAAATTATTTATTTGCAGATGATGATGATATGTTAGGTTTATGTAGAAAATTCAATGGACTCTAAAAAAGAAGGTATAGAATTAATAAGTGAAATTAGTTTCAGGAGATAAGACAAATATATAAAATCTAATGTATTTCTATATACTAGCAATAAATAATCAGATATTGAAAGTAAATAAGCCCACTTAAAAAAGCATCCAAAATACAAATACTTATGAACAAATCTTCCAAAAGATATGCAAGACCTGTACACTGAAAACGTGTACATAAATGAATCTCAAATAATTATGTGCTGAATGACAGGAAATGAGCGTGAGTATATACTGAATTGTTTAATTTATTTAAAATTCTAGAAAATGCGGGCGCCTGGGTGGCTCAGTTGGTTAAGCGACTGCCTTCGGCTCAGGTCATGATCCTGGAGTCCCGGGATCGAGTCCCGCATCGGGCTCCCTGCTCAGCAGGGAGTCTGCTTCTCCCTCTGACCCTCCTCCCTCTCATGCTCTCTGTCTCTCATTCTCTCTCGCAAATAAATAAAATCTTTAAAAAAAAAATTAAAAAAAAAAAAAATTCTAGAAAATGCAAAGTAGTTTATAGTGCCAGTAAGCAGACAGGTAATTGACTGCAGATGCTGGGAGGTCAGGGTGGGGGCACAAAAAGGAAGAATTTACAAAAAGACATGAGGAAATTTTAGGGCAAATGGATATATTCTTTAACTTGACTCTGGCTATGGCTTCAGGTCTATCTCATATGTCAAAATTTATCAAATTGTACACTTTAAATAGATGCAGGTTATCGGAATAACATGCCTCTATAAATCTGAGAAAGGAAGCAGTATTCTGGGTATATGGCATTCAAGGTTTGTGAAACACATTTTAGATAATTTTATAAACTTAGCTAGTATATAATATTTTGATAACTCATTACTATGTACATAGTTGATCATTTCAAATGCAAGAGAATTCATTGCAAATTTTATTTCTTTTCCTCTCTCCTCTTTTTACCTTGGATTAAGCCCTGTTTGACATACCTATAAAAATTCAGAGTAACTTCTGGTGGTTGAGATAAGTTTTATAATTTGTGATCTCTGCTACAGCTGTTTATAACAAGCTGAATTAAATAGAAGCATTTCTGACAATTTCTAAATCTAAAGACAACACAAAGTCTCATTTTTCCAAAATATGACAGCCCAAGATCACATATATGTCATAATAAAAATGAGAAAAACTGAACTATTAAATGGAAAACATGGTCAAGACTGGGTCCAAAAAAGATCCAATATTTTCTGTCCATAAGAAATAGATTTGCAGGATTAGGAGCAAGATGGTGGAGGAGTAGGAGACCTGGATTT
>NC_138379.1:91085901-91121817 GCF_054177405.1 Leptonychotes weddellii | reverse complement strand
CTCTGAGGCCACTGCATAGTCCAGGATGGGTGGGCACCTCTCAGAAAGCGGGGCAGTGTTCGTGGTTACTTGATTCCTGAAGAGGGGAGAGGGTGCTGTTCTGACTGAATAGATTTTAGATACTCAGAAAGAGCTTTATCTGTGTAGACAACAAAGAAGCAATCCCACTTCTAACACCTAGGGACAAAAGAGTTCTCTTCAAAATCAGAGGCCGCTGAGGATGAACAGTAGCTGAGGAATAAAGGGGACCTCACATACATGTCTTAGACTGGCAGGGAAACCAGATTCCAACAATTAGATGGGGGTTAGCCTTAGGTAAGAGACCTACTTATGGCATTAGATCTCCTCCTCTCCCCCTTCCTCTTTCCCCACCCCTCAAATCTCTTCTATTTTCCAATCTCTTTCCCCGGTCCCCTCACCCTGCCCAATTTAAGCTAACTGGAAGATCACACAGATGGCAAAGAATGAGCTAAGACATTTAAAAACAAAAACAAAACCTTAAAATGGAGAAACACTAAATCTGTAGCTTTTGAAGGGTCCTGGGGCAGGCGCAAGGGTAAATCCATGAAGTGGGTAACTGTAAGCTTCAGAAAATCCCCCTCCCACCTTTTCCTGGTTGTTCCCTTCCTCCCCTGGCCAACCTACACACGGGGGTGCCACCAACGAACAAAGAAGGCCACATGGATGGTGGGGCTGCACAGATCAGCCTCCCTCAAGTAGATTCTTTCCCCAACAACCACTTCTGGGTTGTCCTTCTGGAAGCTGTTTCCCTGCATCCCAAGCTCCTCTACCCCTACATCCACCTGCCACCGCCCACTTCATTACCAGGCACAGTCTGGAACTCCCGGGGCTACAGCTGCAGTCCAAGGCTTGCTCTTCCTTCCTGGAGGCTGCTCTCCTTTGAGAGAATAATCTTTTTTTTTTAAGATTTTATTTATTTATTTGAGAGAGAGAGAATGAGAGAGAACACATGAGAGGGGATAGGGTCAGAGGGCAAAGCAAACTCCCTGCTGAGCAGGGAGCCCGATGCGGGACTCGATCCAGGGACTCCAGGATCATGACCTGAGCCAAAGGCAGTCGCTTAACCAACTGAGTCACCCAGGCGCCCGAGAGAATCATCTTTTCATCAAGGCTTCAGTGTGGGACTCGCAATCCCATGAAGAAAAACCCTATTGACTGGGTGCCTAAAAACCACAGTCTCACTTGGGGACTGTTCTAGGAGCTCATCTTCAGCAGTTAATTCTTTTGGAAGCCTAAGCTACTTAAGGCTGACTCCACAGAAATTCTCCAGCAAGAGGGCTTATGGTGGGCTTTGACCCTCATGTTCCAGGGAGTAAACATTAAATCCCATACAAGAGAAGCCTGCAGCACACCTGCACACACACACCCCACACACCACACCTCCACAAGACAGCACGTGTCCTCAGAATCGGCTTGCTCCAGGCCCATTCTGAAGTAAGAGTATCTCCATACTCCGCACAGGCCCTGGTCCGGGCTTTCCACTGTTATGCGGCCAACGGCAGGCTCCTGCTTTGTTTGACCTCTGACTTCCAGGTCATGCCCAGGGCTTCTCTACAGAAGAACACAGGTCCCCTTAATTACATCCATTACTTGAAAACTGCCCTTAAAAAATGAGATCTGGCCTTTTCCGTCTCTATCAGATTGGAAAGAATTGAAGGTTTAATAATACACAAAATGAGTAAGAATATGAGGAAACAAGTACACTTATACATTGACTTGGAGTAGAAATTCAGATCGTCTCTTCGGAAACCAATGTGGCAATTTCTCTCAGCTTTCCAAACGTCCCCATATATACGATGATGTGTATATATGTATATAGGTAGCAGTGTTATTAATAACATAAAACTGGAGGGGACTTCAAGTTCCACCAGTAGAACCCTGGTTAAATACACTACAGTATGTCCCTACAATGGAATGACTTGCAGCTATTTGAAAAAAATTGACAGCTGTCAATCTACACAGGCTAATGGGAAAGATCTCCAGGCTGGATGGTAAAATAGAAAGGCAACGCATAACTATTATGACCTCATTTACATTAAAAAAAGCTATTTATGCATATGACTATAGAATCATAGAGAATTTCTGGAAGAATGTTGTGTATCAGTCAGTGTCCAGACAGAGAACAGACTACCGTGGGTATTTCCAACAGAAGAACTGAACACACTTGTGGAACAGTCGATGACAAAAGCTGAGATGCTAAATGGTGTAGGGTGAGATGCTGCAGAATTTAGCAAAAAAACAGGAAGTCTCTATCACCGTTGGTTGGAGGAAAACATAGAGGAGAGTGTTACCAAATCCCCGGTGCTGGAGCCACCCCAGAGAAGCTGCAACCACGATGGGCCCCTGAGAGGAAGACAGGACCAGAGAGGAGGTGCACTTGCCTTAGAAATGCCACCTGAAGCCAAAGGGGCACCACTCAGTGTCCTGCCGGTATAGTCCATCAGCCAAACCTTTCCAGAAACCTGAGGATAAACCAGAGGGTGGGCAGTGAGTTCCCCGCCACACAGAACAGACGAGAGATAGGATCTGAGGGCAACCAGGCAAATGTCTGGCAGAATAATATAGTAACTCCCTCACTGGAGTTACCTCTTGGGAGTGAAATGTGGGTTTAGTGATAAAGGAAGACTCTTCTTCTGTACTTGTTGAATACTTCTAAAAGTACACATGTTATTTTTAACAAATTTTAATATAATAAGTTGCTGTTTTAAAAGACTACATTTTTTTACTTTATTATGTTATGTTAGTCACGATACAAGACTGTACATTTTTATATTGTATCACTTAAGTTTATTATGCTTTCCTACAAGAACTCTCCCCTCTTAAGAGACCACGTGACCTAGAGTCCAGAGTCGCCAGATGCAACCATAGGAAACTGTTCAGCTGAGCAGAGATGAACTTGAGCATAACGAGGGACACAGAATCTGTACATTTTTTAAAATTAGGCAACAGGAGGTGATTTTTCAATTCTGGGACCATGCAATGAGTCAGTCAGGCCCACCAACTGCAGTCATTCCCTTGGTCCAGTTTGGCAGCAAGGGACTTTCAAACAGTTTTTGTACATGCAAAATATCTTCCAAGAATTCTCTGTGGGTATGGCACTACGGAAAAATTGAAGCCTCCTTTCCTGGACGATTCTGAGATTATTTAGGTTTGCTATAGCTGTTATGTTTGGGTTATGTGCCTTAAAAGAAAGTATCAGACCTGAAGAGGACCTTGGGATGCATCTTTTTTAGATCACAACTTTATTAAGACACAAATTACACAACATAAAATTCACCTTCTTAATATGTACAAGTCAGTGGTTTTCAGTATATTCATAGAGTTGTACAACCATCACCACAATCTAATTCAAGAAAATTTTTACCAACCCCAAAAGAAACCCTGTACCTATTAGTCATTCCTTATTCTCCTCTCTCTCCAGCCCATGGCAACAGCTAATGCACCTTCTGTCTCTAAGAATCTGCATATTCTGGACATTTCATATAAATGGGAACTAAACAATGACATACAATATAATATGCTTTTTGTGACTGGCTTTTATTTCACTTAGCATAATGGCTTCAAGGCTTATCCACATTGTAGCTTGAATCAGTACTTCATATTTTTTTTTTTACAGCTGAATAATATTGTATTATATGAATATAATACATTTTATTTCTATATTTATAGGAGTTATTTCCATGTTTTTAGTCTTATGAATATCCCAGGTATGAATATTTGTGTACAAGTTTTTGTATGGATATGTTTCAATGCTCTTGGATGTATACTTAGAAGTAGAATTGCTGGGTCATATGGTAATTCTATGTTTAACTTTTTGAGGAACTGCAGACTATTTTTCAATGCAGCTACAACTTTCCATCAGCAATGTATGAGGATTGCAATATCTCCACATTCTCACCACTACTCCTTATAACAGTACTTTTAGTTTTCAGTGTATATACTTTTTTTCTAGTTTTATTGAGATATAATTGACATACAGCACTGTATAAGGTTAAGGTGTTCAGCACAATCATTTGACTTACATACATTGTGAAATGATCACCACATTAATATCCATCATCTCATAGTTATAAAAAAAAAAATACATATTTTTTTATTTTATACTTCTTTTGTTAAATTTATTCCTAAGTATTTTATTCTTTTTTATTCCATTGTAAATAGAGTTTTCTTCATTTTCTTAATATCATAATTGCTTTTCTTAATTTCATTTTGAATTATTCATTGCTAGTGTTTAGAAATATGGTTGATTTTTCTAAGCTGATATTGTACCCTGCAACCTTGAAGACTTATTAGTTTTCAGCTATAAATTTACAATCACAGCCATAAATTTCCCTCTAAGCACTGATTTTCCTGTGCTCCAGTAATTTTGAGATGGACTGACCCACTTATAAAGGGCAATAAGATAGCCTTGTTTTCTCAGTCACACTTTTCTGTTGTTAAAATCTATTTTGCTTATATTAGTAGGGCCCCTTTAGCTATCTTTTGGGTATTGTTTGCATGGTATCTTTTCTTATTCTCTTATTTTCAACCTATTTGATCTTGCTATTCAAAGTGTGCCTCTTATACAGGAAGGCAGTTGGATTATATTTTTTATTCATTTCCGCCAACCAGTGACTTTTGATTAGAGTGTTTAGTCCACTTACATTTAATATACTTACTGAAAAGGCAAGATATATTTCTGTCATTTCGCTATTTGTTTCCTGTAAGTATGTGTCTTTGCTTGTCTTTTCCTCCATCAAACTCCTCCAGTTTCTATTGTGTTTCACAAAGATTTTCCTAGTATACCATTTCAATTCTCTTGTTTCTTTTATGATTTTTTTGAGTGATGTAATTAGTAAATTAACATCTTAACTTACAATCTTCTAGTTAGATAAGCACATAATCCATAGTATACAAAAGCTTTGCTGCAACACAGCTTTGATCCCACCTCCTTTGTGCTCTTATTGTCATACAAATTGCATCTTTATGCATTATAAGCCCATTGACACAATATTATAATTATTGCTTTATGCAGTTCTTTTTCAGATAGGAGAAAAAAAAGAATTACAACTACAAATATACTTATATTGTCTTTTATACTTATCTACACAGTTATCTTTTAGTAGTATTTTATCTTCTTGTTGATTCATAGTACCATCTATTATCCTTTTGTTTCAAGATGTACACTCTTTAGTGTTCCTTGTAAGGGAGATCTGCTAACAACAAATTCTCTCAGCTTTTGTTTATCTGGAAATGTCTTAATTTATCCTTCATTTTTGAATCATAGTTTTGCCGGACATTGAAATCTTGATTAATAGTCTTTTTCTTTCAGCACTTTAAATATGTTACTTCACTGCTTTCTGGTGTCCATGGTTTCTACTTTTTTTTCAGGATTTTTTTTTTTTTTTTGAGAGAGAGAAGAGAAAGTGAGCATGAGTGGGGGGAAGGGGCAGAGGCAGAGGGAGAAGTAGACTCCCCACTGAGCAGGGAACCTGACACAGGGCTCAATCCCAGGACTCCGGGATCATGACCTGAGCCCAAGGCAGATGCTTAACTGACTGAGCCACCCAGGCACCCCTGATGTCCATGGTTTCTGATGAGAAAAGTCAGCTGATAATTACTGATAATCCCTGGTACATGATGAGTCACCTTTCTCTTATTGCTTTTAAGATTCTCTGTTTGGGGATTTCAAAGCTTGACAGTTTTTAATCACTATTTCTTCAAATATTCTTTCTTCTGCATTTTCTCTCTCCTTTCTTTTGGGGGTTTCCATTATGCATATAGTGATGTCACACAGACCTCTGAAGTTCTGCTTATTTTTCTTCATGCTTTTGTACTTTCTGTTCCTTAGATTGCATAATCTCCATCAATCTACCTTCAAGTTCTCTGCTTTATTCCTTTTCCTGTTCAACATGCTATGGAGCCCCTCTAGTAAATTTAACATTTTATTTATTGTACTTTTCAACTGCAGAATTACTATTTGGTTCCTTTTGATAATTTCTCTCTTTATTGATATTCACTATTTGGCATGACATTGTTCTCATTTGTTCCTTTAGTTTTTTAGACACGGTTTCCTTTGGCTCTTTGAACATTTTTTAAATAGCTTATTTAAAATCTTTGTGAGTGTGGAATATTACTCAGCCATCAAAAAGAATGAAATCTTGCCATTTGCAATGACATGGATGGAACTAGAGAGTATTATGCTACGTGAAATAAACCAGTCAGAGAGACAAATGCCATATGATTTCATTCATATGTGGAATTTAAGAAATAAAACTGATGAACATAGGGGAAGGAAAGGAAAAATAAAAGAAGACAATAACAGAGAGACAGACAAACCATAAGAGACTCCTTACAATAGGGAACAAACAGAGGGTTGCTGGAGGGGAGGTGGGTGGGAGAATGGGGTCATTGGGTGGTGCGTGTTAAGGAGAGCACTTGATGTAAGGAACACTGGGTGTTATATGCAACTGATGAATCACTAAATTCTACCCCTGAAACTAATAATACATTATATGTTAACTAACTTGAATTTAAATAAAATAAAATCTTTGTGTAGTAAGAATGTCTGGTTTTCCTAGGGGTAGTGTCTAGTGATGGCATTTTTTTTCTGTGTATGGACCATACTTTCTTATTTCTATGCATGTCTCTTAATTTTCATTAAAAACTAGGTATTTTAAATGATATGCTTATTTAATTTCACAAAAATCTGATTCTCCCTGCCCAAGGTTTGTTGTTGTTGTTGTTTGTTTAGTGACTTTTCTGAATTAATACTGTAAAGTTTATATCCTTTATTGTATGTGGCCACTGAAATCTCTGCTTGAGTAACTTAATGATCAGCTAAAGAATGGACAGAGATTTCCTTAAATGCCATGAACCAATAAGTGTCTTGGTCTTTGCTGAGAGGTTCTGTGCATGTATTGGGACACGCCTTCAGTGCTCTGGCAGGCAGTTTACAACTCTCCCTTAGTCTTCATGTCCTACTTGCACAACCTCAATGTCAGAGAGTTAAGGGCCTTTTCAGGCCTTGCCTAGGCATGCACACATCCAAGCACATGCATGTGGCCTTCTAGACTCCAAGATATGCTGGAGTTTTTCAAAGCTCCACATGGACATCTCATTCCCAACTTTTTCTTTTAAGTATTGTAGTCTGCCTTTTTTAGCCCTAACTGGTTATACCACCTTGGCCAGTGTTAAACAATTGCTGATTATTTTTGACAAATGCTCCAGGGATAGGACTATCGACATAGAGTGAGTCCTGAAGTCATATAAAGACAAGCCCTGGGAATGGAGATTTTTAGTGAGCTACCAGACAGGTCAAATAATGTCAAATTTCTAGGTAATGGGACTTTTAGAGAGCTCCAAACCCATATCACCCCCTCCAGTAGCCACTAGTTTGCTGGCTATTACAGCTACTGTAGTTGTCAGGGTGTCAGTTGTCAAAGTTATTGTAAATCTAAAAAAGAGAGAGAGAGGTGAAAGCAAGTTAAGACACCACAAAGCTCAATGTTCTTACCATGACCCAGCTGACTTTCTTGAACAGATGCTCCTTAAACTTTGCAATTCTGTAATTTCCAGAGTTCTGAACATTTTCATTTTGACAATTTTTGTCAG
Source organism: Leptonychotes weddellii (assembly GCF_054177405.1). Classification (NCBI taxonomy): domain Eukaryota; kingdom Metazoa; phylum Chordata; class Mammalia; order Carnivora; family Phocidae; genus Leptonychotes; species Leptonychotes weddellii. Next base: position 91,114,203 of record NC_138379.1, on the reverse strand, counting down.
TGTTCTTGTTGCTTTTCTGGAAGGAGGAAGGGATTGTTAAAGGTTCTTACTTCACCATTTTCAAAGTGCTTCTCTATCTGACTCTTGTATTCAATTCTGCATTTTCAGTAGATTTCAAATATCTCTCTTTACACTCATCATTTCACATGTATTTAATAAATGGCATTTACCTAAAACATATGTTATTATGAAAAAGGCATTTCTCACTTATTAAGATGCTGTGGATCTTTCCATATCAATAAATTTACCATCACTTTTAATGGCTACATTCCACTTAAGGCATATTTCCTTCCTCATTTTTAAAAAGATTATATTTGATACATATTGCATATATTTAAGTTATGAAGCATAACCCCAAAATGCACACCCACAAACTCAACATTCAACTTAAAAAAAATAAAACATTTTAAAAAACATTAAGGCTGAATAAATTAGATATAGTCTATGTTCACAGATAGAAAAGCTCAATATTCTAAAAAATGCAAATTCAACTTAAATTAACCTACAGAATACTGTAATATCAATCAAAATCTCAACACAGTTTGTTGAGAAACTTCACAAATTGATTCTAAAATTAACATGAAATACCCAAGGCCCAAGAGTATTTGAGAAGAATACAGGAGACTTGTTCTCCTAGACATCAAGATTTATTACAAAGCCATCATAATGAATATATTTTATTGAATAAGACCCAAAAACGCACTAAGCATAAGATAAAGATTGATAGAATTGGTTATTTTAAAATCAAGAATGTATTACTCAGCCATCAAAAAGAATGAAATCTTGCCATTTGCAATGACGTGGATGGAACTAGAGGATATTATGCTAAGTGAAATCAGTCAGTCAGAGAAAGACAAATACCATATGATTTTACTCATATGTGGAATTTAAGAAACAAAACAGATGAACATAGGGGGAGGGAAGGAAAAATAAAATAAAAACAGAGAGGGAGGCAAGCCATAAGAGACTCTTAACTATAGGAAACAAACTGAGGTTGCTGGAGCGGAGGTGGGCAGGGGGATGGGGTAACTGGGTGATGGACATTAAGGAGAGCATGTGATGTAAGGAGCACTGGGTGTTATATGCAACTGATGAATCACTAAATTCTGCCCCTGAAACTAATAATATACTATATGTTAACTAAATTGAATTTAAATTAAAAAAAAAAGAATGTCTAAAAGAACATCATAAAGAATGTGACAAACAACAGGGATTTAGGTGACAGTAAAATAGGAAAAAGAGGTCCGGGTTTTCAAGGGAATACTGACATTTCAAGCTAATGCTTCCCACTTGATTTCTTTATTCTCCAAAAAGTTTCATAGCTGGTAAAAATCTATTCTTATTTTTTTGAGTTTGTTGACCACAGAATGGAAATACTGAGAACTATAAAATGGAAGCCTGTCTTCAAGGAAAAAAGAAGAGAATGAAAACTTCCTGAACACCTACTACGTGCCAGGCACTTTCTTTACATTCTTACTTAATCGTTTTGTTTTGTTTTGATTTAGTCCTCATAATTCTTTGAGCTTAGGCATTACCCTTTCCTTCATAAAGTTAATGATTTCTCCGAGGTTAAGTATTTTTTGGAAATAGCACTAAAAATAATGTTTAGTTTTATTCCAAAGTGCAGGTTCTTTCCACCTTATCATGTTGCTTTGTTATAAATTCCTTAACATTCATTATTCTTGGGAAGACAAAAAAAATCAAATCCATATGAAATATTTTTTTTTAAACTGGATGATATATTGATAGGATTTCACTTCTATGGATCACTTTGGGGGGAATTTACATCATTACAATATTGACTTATTTTCCACGAAAATGGTAAATCTTTCCATTTATTTAGCCATACATGGACTTCCAAGGAAGTTTATAATTTTTATAACTTTCTCTATACATCTCTGGCATGTATTTTTAATTCTGTTTCTGTTTATTTCTTGTATATAGAAATCCAATTTATTTTTTATAGTGGTCTTTTATCCAGTCACTGCGGCAGATGCTTGGGGACCCTGCACCACATTTTGTCATCTTGTTTCCAATTTTAGCCCAACAGTGGTGGGAAATTTGATGTATGTAATACCAGGATCCTACCTCAGACATATACTTTGGTGACTCTCTACCAACATCCCATGTTTAGAGGGATAGTTGTAAGTCACTGTCTACACAGACCTTCAGAGAGTCATCAGTGGGATTAAACTGCAGTTGCCCACAGCAATAGCTAACTCAATAACACACCATGTATTGGCTTTTCTTACTCCCTGTCCCATTCTTCCAGCCACTTCACTGCTACTTCCCTGAGGTCGCCACCCAAAAAAAGCCATGCCTCCCAGCCCCTTTCTCAGACTCCACTTTGAGATAAACACCTGTATTGTTTTTAATAATCTCACTGTAGATTCTTTTGCATTTTCTACGTATTCAGTCATAGCACCTTTGTCATTGACAGATTTGTTAGTTCCAATTCTTAGGCATTTTGTACAATATATTCTCTTACACTACCTAGGCCCTCCAGAAAAGGTGACATCTTATTCCTAGTTTCTAAATAAATGCTTCAAACAATGTTCCATGAAGAAGGATATTTGCATTCAATTTTTGTTAGATATCCTTAAGAAAGTTTCTTCATAGTCATATTTCACTGAGTGTTTCTCATGGAAGGATGATGATTTTTAAAAAATAAGTCTGCATTCTTTCAGGTGGTTATATATTATCTTCCTACTTTCATCTGTTAATGAGAGAAAGGACATCTGTAGGTTTTCTGATATTAAACCACTCTCGGATTTCTGTATTAGACCAAACTTGTTTATTATAGGGATGCCTGGATGGATCAGTCGGTTAAGCGTCTGCCTTTGGCTCAGGTCAAGATCTCAGGGTCCCCCTGCTTGTGCTCTCTCTCTCTCTCTGACAAATAAATAAATAAAATCTTTTTAAAAACTTGTTTATCATTTTATATAGTGTTAGATTTGGTTTGCTAATAATTCTTTTTTACAATTTATACATTTATATTCACAAGGGAGATTTGTAGATAATTTTCTTGCTCATGCTGTCCTCACTTGGTTTTGCAATCAAGGTTCTATTTAGCTCCATAAAATGATTTGGGAAATATTCACTCTTTTCCTGGGTTCTGAAAGAGTTTGTGTAAGCTTAAAATGATCTTTTAGGCACCTGGGTGACTCAGTCGGTTAAGCACCTGACTTTGGCTCGAGTCATGATCTCAGGGTCCTGGGATTGAGCCCCAGGTAAGACTCCATGCTCAGTGGGGAGTCTGCTTACCCCCCTCCTTCTGCTCCTCCACCTGCTTGCTCTGTCTCTCAAATAAATAAAATCTTTAAAAATAATATAAAATGATCTTTTAAGTTTCCCAGAAACCATATTTTCCTTGTGTTTTCTTAATATTTTCCTTGTATTCTTCTAGCAATTTATTTAATGATTGCTATGGACTGAATTATGTTCCCTCCAAATGTATATGTTGAAGGCCTAACAACCAGTATGCCTGTATTTGGAGTAAGAAAGTAATTAAGGTTAAATCATGTCATAAGGGTGGAGTTCTGATCCTAAAGGATTAGTGTACTTATAAGAGCTGTTAAACAGCTACTTTTTTTTCTGCCATGTGAAAGTACAGTGGGAAGGCAGCTGTCTATTAGCCAGGAAGAATTCTCACCAGGAATAAAATTGTCTAGCACTTTGACTGTGGACTTCCCAACCTCTAGAACTTTAAGAAAATAAATTTCTGTTGTTTAAGCAACCCAGACTATGGTATTTTTTTATAGAAGCCTCAGCAGACTAATATAATGGTTATAAAAGTATTGAGGCTTTCTATTTCTTTTTAGGTTTTATTTTTTTAGGATTTTATCCAAATGTATTGGTATATGTAACATTTTCTTTCATAAGTGATCAGATTGAAGCCTAGAGAAGCTAAGTGACCTACTTAAATGCACAAAGTCAGTTAGTGGCTTGTTTGAAAAATCAGGTTTTTAAAAAATTGTATTGTCGGTTAATAATCCTTGAAAATATACCAGTGCAAAACCAGGCTTAATTAACAATTCTGATGCTCCAAACTCTGTGGACTAGAAATTCTAACTTTTAATAAATATTATTTGAGATTGCATATTCAACTAGTATAACCTTTGGAGAAAAGTTTAATAATCATACTGTGCATTAGCCAGCTCATTTCTTTCAAATATTTTCAATGCCTAAACCCCAAAGAAGAGATAGCTATTACATGGGCATTAGCCAATTATCTCTCCATAACATATTTCAGAGCTATGGGTGGACCTGTCAAAAATCGTACTTTAGATGAGAGTGAGGCAATTGAATGACATAACAATTTCCATGAGTAGCTTGTAACATGGCTGGGTGTCATGGCCATAACTAAACAACCAAAGCTGGGAAAATAGCCAAATCCATATGGTAATGATTTGTTGGCTAATAAAAGATGAAGTCCAGACACGGGAATCAAGCATTCACTTTGATTACAGAACAGGCATTAGAAGCCTGAGGGAAGAGATCATCCAGGAGAACATGGTAGGAGTGTAGTTGCAGAAGTGTGGAGAGAAATTAGGTGAAAACAAACAAACAAAAACCAAACAGCTTCCTTGACAAATCCTTCTAGAAATGTTGTGCCTGCAAAGTTAGACACAGAAGACTGAAATTCCCAGTCAGTTAGATGGAGATAGAGCCTCATTCCAACTGCAAACCCCTAGTTAGGTATCTGCATTCTGAGGGCCACAGAGAAAATTCAAGAGTCTGTAAAACCTGAGAAAAAGTAAGATTGATAAACATGACAGCCACTACGGATGGATTATCAAGTCTTGGCATGATGCTTTATGTGCATCATTGCATTAAATTCTCTCAACCACTATATGAAAGAACTGAATCTGTAAGAGCCAACATCTCCCAGTTTACAAAACCTCATACACACATCAACTCCATTGGACAGAAAACAGACTTGGATTTTCCCAGCTCCACAGAGTGAAGGTTCTTGATACATTGACATGCTACCTCCTTACTCCATCAGAAATATGGCAGGAACATCTGTTCATAAATGACCACTCATCCTGACTTCTGGAATGGAACCAAGGTAGGGCAAAGACAAACGACTGGCATCTCCAAATTTGACAAAAAGCAGTGTGTTTCATTATCTATCATGTACGATAAACCACTGCAAGATTTAGGGGCTTTAAAACAATAATGATTCACTGTTTCTCAAAATTTTGCAGTCTAGGTAGGCTTTAGCTGTCATTTCTTCTGTTGGGGCTGGATTATCCAAGATAACTTCTTTTGCCTGTATGGTACCTTACTTAGGATGGATGGAACCACTGGAACTGTTCCAATTGTCCGAACATCTCTCTCTCTCCCTCCCTTTCTCTCTCTCTCTCCACATGGTCTCTCCAATAGTGCAGCCAGACATCTTCACTTAGTGCCTCACGAATCTAAGACTGAACAGTCCAAGAGTATAATATCCCAGTATGTAAATACTCTCAAGACTCTGCTGGTGTCATGTTTGCTCATGTCCTATTGGCCAAAGCCCAGAATTAATATCAGAGGAAACTACATAAAATGTGAATATCAAAAGTTATGGTATACATGCTTTAAAAGTTATAAATGGTATTTCTTCTATCTCAGGTAAAGCTATAATAGGCAGAAAAGGACAGAGAGGAACCTGAAGTCAGTGCACCTACTAAAAGTAGTCTGTAAGGGGAGCAGGAGAACCTCAACTACACTGCAAATTTCTAGAGTCCTCTTCCAGCTTGGTCAGATATTGTAGCAAGAATTATTCCGGGATATCAGCCAACCTCACATGAGTCTAACATGAGGAAAATGGGTTTTTATAATAAACATACTATAGACATAGCATGGCAATATGGAATCCAGAAGCAAATAATGTTCAGGAATCAAAAAGGCAGAAAATTGATCTCAAAGGAGTAGATCCAACCATGGAATTCTACTTCCTGACAAATTTCAAGTTGAGAGGAATTAGGAATACTAGAGCTGTGATCATGGCATAGCCTATGAAAATGGGGATAAAACAGTGTTAAAACACTCAGAACCCAAGTACTTGACAACAACTTCGTTTCAGGAACTAGATAGAAGCCTAATTTCTGAAAATGTGAAGCACCATCAGAGCTGTACTAGTCAAAATATGGCTTGATTCTGAGTCCCTGAACATTAATTTGGAGATGCTTCAATTTCCCCAAATCACAGATATGGCTGCCCAGCCTCCGTGGAGTAGACAATGTCCTTTCATATTAATGCGTCCTTTCCTTTAAAAAACCACCACTAACCCCTTACACATGGTTTTGATGGGATTGTGCCTGGCTCTTCTGTACACAGTGACAGCGATGGGCATGCAACCTTGTCAATGATAACTAATTATTCTCTCAGTGGGAGACATTTATCCTAAAGTGTGAGCCCCTGTTCTAAGCAGGGCTAATCAGAGTCCTTCTCCAGGCCTGATTTTTAGACATGGGAAACAGAACTTGCTGTTGGGATTGCTGGAATAGGAGAAGGTAAATCTGAGTGTGAGTGGTTTTTTCTGCCACATGGAGAGTCTTTCAAGAGGACAAAATTGGGGCGCCTGGGTGGCTCAGTCATTAAGCGTCTGCCTTCGGCTCAGGTCATGATCCCAGAGTCCTGGGATCGAGGCCCGCATCGGGCTCCCTGCTCGGCAGGAAGCCTGCTTCTCCCTCTCCCACTCCCCCTGCTTGTGTTCCCTCTCTCGCTGTGTCTCTCTCTGTCAAATAAATAAAATCTTAAAAAAAAAAAAATAGGACAAAATTAAGCAGGCACAAGCACACACAAAAAAAGAAAGCGTGACTGAGCAAGTCTTGGTGGCTTTCCCTGAGGCTAGACTTCCTACATCTCTTCCTTTAAGCCTGTGAGTTATGCCATTAACTCTTCTACCACGTGAGTGACTGTATTCATCTGCTTGGCCTGCTATAACAAAATGTCATAGACTGAGAGCCTTGAAAACAACAGAAATTTATTTTCCACAGTTCCAGAGGCTGGGAAGTCTAAGATCAAGGTGCTGGCCAATCTGGTTTCTCGTAAGACTGCTCTTCCTTCCTAGCGTGCAGCAGAGAGCTGCCTGCTTGCTGTATCTTCATGTGGTCTTTCCTCTGTGCATGCAAAGAGAGAGGGTGAGCTCTGGTCTTTCTCCCTCTTCTTAAAAGGACACTCATCCTATCAGATCAGAGCCCTACCCTATGACTCAACTACTTTTACAAATGCTCTATCTCCATATACAGTCCCATTGAGGTTTATGAGACTGGAGCTTCAACATATAAATTTGGGGGTGGGGCACACATTCAGTCCATAGCAGTAACCAATCCACCATTTTGCCTACAACGAATGTGTTTCTGCCACTTATAACCAAAGAACCCTGAGTTTGCAGACAGAAGAGCTATTACAGGGGTAGAAAAGTTGTCAGACCTTCATTGATCCCATTTCTGAATTATCAAATAGTTGCAATGGGTATGTATTGCTGCATCTCCATTCCTACTACCATTCTGTAATGATGACACCAGGTGATGTACTTTTTCACTAACCCGAAGGCATTTTTTCAGCACTTACTATGTTTCAAGTGCTAGGAAATAAAAAGTCAAAACAGACAACTTCCTCCTCTAGAGAACTCCCTTCCTCTCCTTTATATCTTTCCAGGCACAATCACATACACTCTTGGAGGCATTTCAATTTTCAAATCCAGTTCTTTTCATTATTAAAAACTTGGCAAAACTAAATAGTAGTATAGACTGTCAAGGGAAAAAACTGATTACTCAAATAGCAACTAAAATAAATAGCCATAAATCACACCTGACAAATCCAAGCTCTGCCTGGGTAGGAAGTTTTCTTCTTTGCTCTTCTGCATGGGCAGAACATCTGAAATAAAGAGCACCCTTTACAAACTCAGAACCACGTACTCACTGATCCTTGCCTTGATAAAAGACAAACACCCTACTGGTGGTGACTGTGCCCTTTTCCTGTGGTATATCAATGGTCAATGACACTAGCCAATTTTTCACCTGGAAATCCCAAGTTTTGTCACAGGATTGCATTATGTCTATTACCCAACCATATGGCACTGAACCAAGAGGATGAGATTTAAGGGATTTTTTTCCCTTTTAAAATATTGGATCTAAAAAGAAAGTTTTATTGTTCCAAGCGGCCTTCTTTTATAACAAAAGCTCCTTTATACTGAAATACAAAACAAAATAAAAATCTCCTTTTTAAAGCTTTTGGGACACAGAAAAGGGAAACCAACTGCATACGATAAAGCCAAAGAAAATTTTACCTGATGAGTAGAGCAAAGATGGTTCCTGCCAGTTCTGGCAAAATATTTTTTATTCTAGGTTTTTCCTACATATAGATTAGGAAGAAAAAATTAAAACTGTCTGTTCAGAGGTAAGATAATTGTCTACATAGTAGTCTCCCCTTGCTTACCTACAAATTATCAGTAAATGTAGATATGTGACATGCATTTGTCAAACCCACAGAACTTTAGAGCAAAAAGAGCTTGAAACTTAAGGCATGAAAAATTTTTTAAAAATAATTTAGGAGGTCAGAGGATCCTAGAAAGAATGCAGACTGTGACAAGAGCATCTAACTGTGTAATCAATAGATAAATCAACCTCACGGAATGGGGGAATGACGCTGACCTAAGTAACTTTGGAATTGAGTGGGTTCTAAAAGGCTAAAGTCAAAAATAACAGGGTTCCTTGGAAAATGGTTGATTCTAGGACTAAACTAGAACAGAAAATATACAAGATGAGACTGGAGCAACTTACAGAGCCAAATGTAATGAAATTAACAAAACACCATTTATGATAGTAAGTGTCTCAAAGGGACACAACTGAAAGAGCTCCCAATGGCCAAATCTGGAACAATGTGAGCAACAAAATGTCATATTAGATTATAACATGAAATATAAAATAAATATCTATGCATCTATATTGATATAAAGAGTAGATAAATTAATAAATTAGAGGAAAGAGACAAATCCCTCATGCAGAAGAATTCCAAAAGATTTATGAAGATACTTTGCTTTTAGGAAAATGGAGCATAAATCCCCACTCCTTAAATGTAGGCTGTGTATAGCCATTACTTCAGGCAAGTGATGGTCAAGGTCAACATCAGCAGCAGTAAGTTAAAATGATGGTATGTATCCTTGATGTGAAGTGACGAAAATGGCACTTTATCTCTATGATCTTCTTCCCCAAAACCTGTAATTCCATTCTGATCATGAGAAAAACATCAGACAATTCCACTAGAGACCTGACCAATAAATACCTGACCAGTACTCCTCAAAACTTTCAAGGTCATGAAAAACAAGAAAATTTGTTAATTTCCCTATGAAAACATCTGGCCTGAAATTTTTGTGTCTGTGGAAACTTAACACTAGATCATTTGCTTATAGGGTAAATAGCCTATTTCACTTTCTATCTCTAGTAGAGTTAATTTTGTAAGGCTGCATATTTTTAGAAGATTATCAATTTCTCTGTTTTCAGATTATTTTCATAAGATACTCTTGCTGATTTTATAATTTCACCTATTAATTGTCTTTTGCTGTTATTTCTAATTTTGTGCTATTTCTAAATTTTTAGCATTTTGCTTTATCTTTTCTTTTGCTAATTTTTAAAAATCCTTTATTTCAGAAAAGTTTTCCTGGATTATTATAATCACATTCACACATACATGTTTGTTTTTTTCCTGCTTCATTCCTTTGACTGATTTTTCAGGGTTTTGATCCTAGCTCTGGATCATCTTTCCCTGTCTTCTCTATCTGTTGCTTTCTCTCAAACACATTTAATCTTTCTTCAGTTCTAATTTACTTAAAAATTTTCCTTTTCTTTTCACTTTATATTGCTCTTTAGGCATTATGCATTGTGCATATTTACCTTTGGTTCCTTTTAGTCTTCATTTTTGAATTTTTAGTTTTCAGTTTTTGTTGTTTTCTTTTGTATTCTTGTATCCTTTTGTAGTTTGTATTCAATTCTTTCATAGTTTCAATTTTTTTTAAGTAGGCTCCATGTTGCATGGAACCCAACGTGGAGCTTGAACTCATGACCCTGAGATCAAGACCTGAGCTGAAATCAAGAGCCTGATGCTTAACCATCCATGCCACCCAGGTGCCCCAGTTTCCATTGATTTCTTAATTCCTTTAAGCTTACTTTGAAACATTAGGTGAAGAATCTCCTTTATTTTTATGAGCACTGTCTCTAGGAATTTTACTCTGTTCCTCACTTTTGCCTGGTAATAACTTTATGGATTTAAATAGTAATGAAGACACTATTCTTCTGGTCTCACATTTTAGGGTGATAAATTTTCTACACTCTTAATATGAGAGAGTGAGCCAGAATAAATTTCCTAGATTCTTGGTTCCAGATCTCTCCTTTGTATTGTCCCAAAAGTGTAGGAAAATGCATATGCAGTTGTATTTTCAAAGATCTGCTGGCTCTCTTCTCCTGTTTCAATCTTATCTAAACTGCCTTTTGCTTTTGTTCCAATAGTTCTGCTCAATTTGGATTCTACTTTCTGCAGGTTTCTCTCAGCAAGGGATCTTAGGGTAAAGAGTGCTTTCGTTAGTCTCCAGTGTTTATAGTAGGAATATGTACGCTTTTTTTTTTTTTTATAGAAGACTAGGTAGTAAATATTTTAGGCTTTCTGGGCCACATGTGGTCTGTGACATGCTATTCTTTATGTACATGTAATTTTTTTTTTGCAATCCTTTAAATGTAATAAATAAAAACGCTTCATCTGCATTCAAAATTAGTTTGTAAGACAGATTTTTCCTTTGGCCCACAGTTTACCAAATGCTGGTTTGTGGGATCTGACTGAGCATGTACTGATCTTACTACTCCCTTCTTGAACATACTCACGAATGTGGCCTGTAAAGCCCCATCAACTTTCACATGCTGTTCTCAGACCAGCCTTCTGCTCTTTCCACCGAGCACTTGTTAACCTGTAGGTAGAGCTATCTCCCTGTCATTTAAATTTGCATTTCCCAGATAATTAATGCTGTTGAGCATCTCTTCCTTGGCTCATTTTCCATTCAAATGTCTTCATAATGAAGTGTCTATTCAAATATTTTGCCATTTTTGAAAAAAAATCATGTCTTCTTATTGCCAAATGATTAAATTGTAAGTATTCTTTCTGTATTCTGGCCTTCTATCATTTTTTAATTTTTAAAATTAGCTCTTCCTAAATCTCAAATTATGAAAGTATGAGGTGAAAACCGTACTGATTGCCCAGCACCATTTCTTGAATAATTTCTCCTTTCTCCACTGATTTATGAGGCTCATTTTATCCTAAGTTCTACTCCTCCATTTAATATGAAAAACAGAATCTTAGCTAGTAATCAGTCTATTTTCATTCCGATGTACCCTATCAATACTTTTTAGTTATTATTTTAGATATTCTTATTTATTCTTCAAAATGAACTTTAGAAAATTTAGACAGCTAAAAAAAATCCTATTGCATTAAACCCTTAGATTCCTTTGGATTTTTTTTGTGTCACTCAATACAATTTTACATTTTTCTTCATTTACACCACACATATTTTCTTATATTATTCCATTTTTGTTGCATCATTTTCACATATTGTCAAATTTTTTCTGGTATAAAAAAATTAAAGGATTCCTTAATATTTATTTTATATATCACTACCTTAATAAACCTTTTCAGTTCAATAATTTCTTGGTTTCTTTTGGTGGATTTCCAAATAAGATATATAAATATTGACTGGAAAATATAATAATTCTGGCTTCTCTTTTCATATGTGTATATGTACAGTCTGTTTCAGGTCATCCTAAATCAACTAGAAATTCAAAAACATTTTAGCATATGTTGAAACAATTAACATTCTTAGTTTCTCACTTACATAGAAATGCCTGTAATATTTCATCACTAAACATACTATTGGTTTTAAGTTAGATATTATCTTACCATAGAAATATATATGCCCAATTTAGAAGAGTTTATTTTTAAAATCAGAAATGGTTATTAAATTGAATGAAACTTTTTGATATGGAAAGCAACAGTCATCTTGCTTTAAAAACTTTAGAGATATAATCCTTTGGAAACACTTTCAATTTATACCATGGTTATTCAAGTATACCACTTCTGAGTCAATCTTAGTGTTTCATATTTTACCAGAAAATGACCAATTCCTTCAATATTATGAAAAGTATCACTATAAAGTAATATAATTCTAATATTTTATCTTTCTTAGAATTTATCCCTAATTTTATTTTTGAACTTCATTTTACATGTTTGTAAAAGGGTCTTTTGATCTCCTGATGAGATTTGCCAAGAAAAAAATGATAGAGAGCTCATTCTCATTATTCATGGATTCTAAATTTGCAAATGCACCTACTCACTAAAATTTATTTATAACCCCAAAACAATACACACAGTGTCCTCATTGTCATTTGCAGACATGTGCAGAACAGCAAAAAAATTGATTTGAAGGTGCCAAGAGGCACATTCCCAGCTGAGGTCAAACAAAGAGAGGCTGTGTCCTCCTGTTTCAGTTTTCAAACTGAAAAAGTGTCCTTTTTATGGTCTATTTAGTGTCTTTTTTGTGTGCATTTTTGCACTTGTCAGTAATTTTGCTGTTAAAAATGGCCCCAATCCATAGTGATGAAATTCTGTCAAGTGTTCCAAAGCACTGCCAAGCTATGATATGCCTTATGAAGAAAATACCTTTGTTAAATAAGCTTCATTCAGGCATGAGTTATAATGCTGTTGGGTCTAGTTAAATGTTAATGAAATATACATATTTACATTTATATATTTTATATTTATTAAATATACAATAACCATATATACATATTTTAAGGAGAAGTACATATTTTTAAAAGTTATGTGCTTATTGGTTGATAAAAATATTGTGACCAGAGACTCAGAGGAATCTATCCCTGTTTGTCTCCTAGGAACAATGATGCAGAATTTTGGCTAGGTCAGTATTTACAGTAACTTTATAGAATACAACTACCATAAATAATGACCATCACTAATACAAATAAATATACATATTAATTTTTATAAGGGTTTTTGCATCTATGTTCATAAAGGATACTGTTCTGTAGTTTGGTATCTTGTCAGATTATTGGAGCAATATTTTGTTGGTCCCATAAAATGAATTAGAAAGCATTCACTTAATTTCTTTTCTCTGAAAGGTTTTGTATGATTGATATTATGTCTTTATTAAATCTTTGGGAGAATTCACCAGTAAAGTAATCTGGGATAAGAGAAGGTTTTTAATCAGGAATTCAATTTCCTTAACAAAGCCATAGATGTTCATATGTTGTATTTGTTGTTGTGTCAGTTGGGAAAAGTGGGTATTTTAAGGAATGTGTCCATTTCCTAACATGTTGGAATTATTGGTTTAAAAGTTGTTTATAAAGGCTGTAAATACCGCGATGTTCTCGTTTTCATTTCTGATTGGTATTTCTTCTCTCTTTCAATTTTATAAATCCTTTCAAAGATGAAATTGTTAATTTGTGATTTTTGCCATTTCCTTTTATTCCTTCTTTGTATTTAATTTGCTATTTTTCCTAACTTCTTGAAGTAAAAACTCACATCACTGATTTTAACCTTTTCTTTCTAATATGTACATTTAAATTATAAATTTCCCTCTAAGCAGTAATTTACTTACATCCCATGAATTTGGAAATGTTAACCACACATTATGTTTAGAGTTAAAATATTTCCTAATCTCCCTGGGTTATTTAGGATGTAGGTTGTTAAATTTCCAAATATTTGGAGATTTTCTTGTTACCTTTTAAAAGACTGATATTAATATTTAATATATTACCACTATGAAGAATCCATCTTTACATCTGGTAATACTTTTTGTCTTAACATCTCTTTTGTCTGAAATTAATAAAACCACATTACCTTTAAGATTAGTATTTGTATGATACATATTTTTTCATTTTTTCCATTTTTTCATGTTCACCTTATCTGTGTCCTTTTATTTAAGATGAAATCTCTTGTACCAGAATATAGTTGGATTTTTAAAAAATAAACAGTCTGACAAAATCTTTTATATAGAGTGTTAGTCCCTTTACATTTAATGTAATTACTAATATAGGTAGGTTAATTAATACTTTTCGTATTCTATGTTAACTTTTTTATTGGACTTTTTATCTATACCCCTTGTGTTTTCTTTGATAATTGCTCTAAAAATTATAATGTGAATTTTTAATCTTTCACAATCACAGCCTACATTGAATTAATGTCATTCCACTTCACATAAAATGTAAGACAATAATTCCTTTTAACTTTCCTTGCCCTTTGTGTCACTTCTGTCATACACATTTTACCTCCAAACACAGCATAAATTCTACCATACATTTTTATTATTTCTATTTTAATCAATAATAATAATAATCTTTGATATTTTAATGGACTTTTTAATGCACATATTTACCTTCTAGTGCTCTGCTTTCATCTGGGATCATTTCTTTCCAGCCTATAACTAAAATAGTTTCTTGTGGTTTGCTTCTGATAGCAGCAAACTGTCCCAACTTTTCTGTTCATCTGAAAATTTTATAATTTTATTTTCATGTTTAAGGACATATTTACATGATGTAGAATTTCTGGTGATATTATTTTCTCTCAGGATTTTAAGATCACATTATATTCTTCTAGCTTCCTTTTTATTTTTAATTAGAAGTCAATTGTTTTATTAAATACACTGTGTCCCTTTTCTCTGGCTGCTTTTGGAATTTATCTTTGGTTTTCAGCAGTCTATCTAGAACATGATGGGTGTGGCTTTCTGTGTATTTATCCTGCTCAGGATATGAACTTTGGGGTTGATATCTTCTATCAATTTTAGAAAAACTGTATTCATTTATTCTACCACATTCTATCTCTTCTCTCCTTGGGGGATTCCAAATACACATATATTAAACCATTTGATATTGTGTCACAGGTCTCAATACTCTGTTTTGTGTTTTATGCTTATTTTGGACATTGTATTTTTTTAGTTCTAAAATTTTCATTTACTTCTTCTTAGAGTTTCCATTTCTCTACTAAAATGCCACATCTATTCAACTACATTTATCTGTTATTTGTTCTAAATTATATTTACATAAATAATATTTCTATAATGGCAACTTTAAAGTCTTTGCAAATTTCAACATTGTGATCCTCTCTGGATCTTCTTTTATTGACTGATTTTTCTCTTGATTATGGGGCAGTTTCCTTCTTTTTGCATATCTAGTGATTTTTTTATTGTATGATGGACATTGTAAATAAAACACTATGGAGACTCTAGATTGTATTATCTTCCTTGAATGGAAGGCTATATTTTGTCTGGCAGACAACAAATTACTGGTGGATCACTTTGATCCTATAGATATTTAATTTTAGGGTTTTTTAGGGTTGGTCTGTTTTAGTTTTGAACTTACTCTTAGATGTCTGGGACTAAGTTCAAGACTAAAATAACCCTTACTCTTAGAAAGTGATACCTATTACTAAAGCTTTCTGAAGTCTTAAATGTGATCAGGATGTACACTAAGATCTCTCTATTCCGGCTGTGTCAGAACACCAATATCTCCTCAGCACTGTATGACCTCTCTTCTATCCTAGCATCTATTCTCTGCTAGCCCTGCATAGCCTTGTCCTGCCTATGCACAAATAGGATTTATCAAGAACCCAAGAGAAATCCCTACACAAATTTCTGAATATTCTCCAGCTTCTTCCTCTCTGGTACTCTGTCCTTTGAAATCAGCTGTTTTAGCAACCACAAACTCCAATCTTTGATTTTCCTGCCCAGGGAGGCGACTGTTCTTTGCTTGGGCTCTACTTTACTGCTATATTTTGGAAAATGCCCCCTAAAAGAAAGCCTGAATGAATGTAGATCTCACCTCATATGTTTCCATTATCTCAAAGACAGCAGCCCCATGTAGTCCACTGTTTATGTAGTCCACTGAAAACGTTGTGTCATATGTATTTTCCAGTTTATAGTTGTTTACTACAGGAGATTAAATCTAATACCAAATAATTCATTGTGACTGGGGCCAAAAATGCCTGTAATCAGGTGTTCATATTTCAGATTAGTATTATAATATTGCTTATTTCTATAATTATTCTTTTCAAGAAATTTTAAACATTTGGATTTTGTTACTCTATTTAAAATATTTTTATTCTAACCTCTGTATTTATACTGTTTCAAAACTCACCTAATGATTTTTCTTTTTTAAATTTTTGAATAACTTATCCCTTAATCAAAAGAATCTTTCAATCAAAGAATGACTTTTAGTAAATATTTTTCATGCAGCTTACATAACTGGCATATTCTAAAGCTCTGACTGAATTAAAAATCTATCTGCTGCCTTAATATATGATCACAAGTGGCGGTTCTACTGGGTAATTCCTGTTTATGCTGCCTCATTTTTTAATGGCATGTGGTATTTTAAAAGGATGAAATAAGCCTACTTCATGTTCTTTTCCAAAAAACTGGATTTTATTTTTCACCTGATGGTCATGGGTTTTTTTTCGTTTCATTACTCTTGAAATTAAAAATTTCTTCTTCTATCATGCCTCATTATAGATGTATTACCATTAATATTACATGTAAAACAGTTATCTCTTTAGAGATAACTGGGAATTCTAGATCTATTTTAGTATGTATTAATGTTTGTGATCTATATATCTTGATCTTATTTGGAACATTTAAAATTTTTAAACTCTCCATTTATCAACTTTTGCTATTGTTTTGTTTTCTCTTTATTTTTTTTTAAAGATTTTATTTATTTATTTGAGAGAAGCAGACTCCCTGCTGAGCAGGGAGCCCAATATGGGGCTTGATCCCAGTACCCTGAGATCATGACCTGAGCTGAAGGCAGACGCTTAACCGACTGAGCCACCCAGGCACCCCTTGTTTTCTCTTTATATTTCCCTTTCTACCATAGTCTATGAAACTTTAAAAGTTTTTCTTCATCTCAGGGATTAAATTTTCTACTGTCAGTTCTGCTTCCTATAGATAATTTGTTTGTGATTGTATGTATTAAAATTCCTTGCATTCTTGTTCTCATAACTACTACCTTCCATTTCATGTTGTCTTTTATCCCAGATCATTTTATCTTATTGTCAGTTATTCATGCGTCTTAAAGGTCATACCTTCAAAACTTTCATTGAGACACTCAATAGGCTCAATAACTTATCTATGGGGCACCTGGGTGGCTCAGTCCATTTAGCAACCAACTCTTGATTTCAGCTCAAATCATGATCTCAGGGTTGTGAGATCAAGCCCCATGTGAAGCTCCAAACTGGGTGTGGAGGCTGCTTAAGATTCTCTCTCTCCCTCTCCCTCTCCCTCTGACCCTCCCCACCTCTCTTTCTCCCTCCCCCCCAAAAAGGGGGGGAAGATTATCTAAATATTCTTCTATTTCTTTTTTTTTAAGATTTTATTTATTTATTTGAGAGCGAGAGCACAAGCAGGGGGAAGGGGCAGCAGGAGAAGCAGACTCTCAGCTGAGCAGAGAGCCAGACAGAGGGCTCAATCCCAGGACCCTGGGATCATGACCTGAGCCCAAGGCAGACACTTAACCAACTGATCCACCCAGGTGCCCTGATATTCTTCTATTTCTTATCATAAATAATTTTTAGAAGTCTACCCTGCCTTTGAACCTTCAAGTTAACATCACCTTTTTTTTTTTTATTTTATTATGTTAGTCACCATACAATACATCATTAGTTTTTGATGTGGTGATCCACAATCCATTGTTTTTGTATAACACCCAGTGCTCCATGCTGTACATGCCCTCCTTAATACCCATCACCAGGCTAACCAATCCCCCCTCCCCCCTCTCCTCTAAAACCCTGTTTGTTTCTCAGAGTCCATAGTCTCTCATGGTTCATCTCTCCCTCCAATTCCCCCCCCATTTTTCCTTTCCTTCTTTTTTGATGTTGTAGAATATTTCATAAACCTAATTATTTTGTCTTTTTGGCCTATTTTTTTATATTCATGTTTGACTGAATTGGGACCTGTTCAAGTCTAGTGTTGCCAACGAACATGGTAAACTGTGTGTCTTCAAGTGTCTCTTCATTGGATGTTTGGAAAATTAGATGGTTTATTTCAAATCTAAAGTTAGAAACATAATAAGTACATCCCTAATCCAATTTATGGGGTATGGCAAGCATTTATCCCTTGTGGCTCTGCTGAAATATTCTCCTTTGCTATTAGACTGTCCATGTTAGATAATTAAATACAAACTAAATATCCCAGGATACAAGGATTAATGCACATCTTCCTCTCTCCTGGTGTGTCCTGGAAGCTGCAGTAGACGTAGGATTAGAGAAAGGAGGAAAATACAGGGACAGTGGTAAGATACTTCCTGTGTAGTATGGGGATAAACTGCCTGACTAGCACACTCCTTTCATACCCGAGCTAGAAAAAGACACAGAAAATGAGACAAAACCGTCTCATGCAAAGGGTCAGCATGCATAACCTCGGGAAGTATTTCTGAACTGAATCCAATCAGTTTTTTATTTCATAAACTCACCTCAAATGCTAACCTACACTACACTCTTCCCACTCATTTCCAAGGCTGTTGAAAAATTTGTACATCTCAAAAATATTTTAAAGGAAAATCTAGAGAAGACAGCACCTCACCATATGCATCAGAATTTCCACTGATCTCTTGTCATACACACTTCCTACCTGTTTTGCCTTTATGTTCAGGTATGTAATAAGAGGAATTAGGGAAGACTCATGAGAGAGACCCTTATTTGTGGAACTGACGTCCTGATTCTCAGTGATGGTGGACAACCTCAGGAAATGATAAATATTATAGCCTATGCAGGAATCACTCCCCTTATACAGAACCCTTTGCCCATCTGCAGTCAGCAATGAGGAACAAAGGAGTGCACAATTATAGACCTTTTTAAAGCTGAAAATCAAATGTCTTTTAAGAAACATTAACTTGCCTTTTAAAAAAGTCTTTCAGGGATTAACTTTAAGTCATCTCCTCCAAGAAATGTCCCCTTCTGAACTCCTCATGGACTTAGCTACAAGGTCACACTGTTTAACTGTAAAAAGAAAAACTGTGTAAAGCACTTGGTAGTAGTATTTTACTATGCTGGATTTGGAATATGATGAGACATTTTATCCTATATTTTTTTACAGAATTCTAAAATATGATCTTATTATTTTGTCAATTAAAATAGGGTGCCTGGATTGCTCAGTAGGTTAAGCATCACCCTTTGGCTCAGATCATGATCCCAGGATCCTGGGATGGAGCCCCAAGTCGGCATCATCAGCCTCCCTGCTCAGCAGGGAGCCTGCTTCTCCCTTTCCCTCTGCTGCTCCCCCCAGTTTGTGCTCTCTCCCCCTGTCAAATAAATAAAATATTTTTTAAAATAAATGAATAAAATAATTAAAATAAATGGATATATTCTTTGGAAAACTCTGGACACACATCTATCACATGGGGATAAAATAGTATCTGCCTCAGAGTGTTACTGTGGGGACTAAGTAAGACAAGATAAGTAATGAATGTAAAGATTTTATTTATTTATTCATTTATTTATTTATTTGACAGAGAGAGAGAGCACTAGCAGGGGGAGTAGCAGGCAGAGTGAGAAGCAGGCTTCCCGCTGAGCAGGGAGCCCAATGCGGGGCTTGATCCCAGGACCCTGAGATCATGACCTGAGCTGAAGGCAGATGCTTAAGCTGCTGAGCCACCCAGGGACCTCTAGATATGTAATGCACTTAAATAAACAAAATAAATTAATAAAAGCATTGACAAGAAATGCTAACTATAATCATTATTGTTATCACAAAAACCAAAAATTATTTTTGTATAATTCAGTGAATTACAAAGAAAAAAGCAAAGCAATGGATGTATGGGTTTTTTTTTTTACTTAATAATCATAATTTCTTTTTAACATTGGGGTTATATTCTCTCATTTCCTTCTGTAATCCACAAAATGCCAAGCATGATATTCAATCCAGAACAAAACTGCTTCTTCCTCTATAAACCACATATGATGGCAATTTCATTTCTGCCTCCCTAGACTACAAATTCTTAGAAAGTAGAGATTTTACCTAATTAATTTTCCATATAACTAAGCCCAGGACCATGCCATATTATCAACTCAATGAGCCAGTTCCTGAAGAGGACACTTGATCTACATAGTCACATCACTGGAAGAAAGCCGTCTACCCCTTGGGTGTATCTTCAGCTCTTACTTGTGAGTCCGTGGAGCTTTGCAATTTGTGGAGTTCGTGCACCCACCACACCCAGCTAATCAAATATTCACTAATATTGATTGAACACTTTCTAGGAGTCAGACAGTAGAGTAATCGCCTGAGAGACAACCCTAGGCCATGCCCATATCTTCAAGAATCTCACAGGCTAGAAGAGGGAAGAGACTGTTTAAACAAACAAACAAAAATCAGGGTGCCTGGGTGGCTCGTTGGTTAAGCATCTGCCTTTGGCTCAGGTCATGATCCCAGGGTCCTGGGATCAAGCCCCACGTCGGGCTCCCTGCTCGGCGGGGAGTCTGCTTCTCCCTCTCCTGCTCCCCCTGCTCATGGTTGCTCTCTCTCTCTCTGTCAAATAAATAAAATCTTTTTTTAAAAGGCTTATAAAAAAATCACAACTCAGTGTAACAATGCTTTAGATACCATGAATAAAATTTGGGAACCCCCAGCTGAACTGAGGGGAGTGTGGTTAGCCTGAAGCCCGGAGCTCACCATGGAATAGGACGCCCCACCCGCAGGTAGCAGCACACCATGCAGTGGCTGACATCTGGACGCCCGCGGCAGACCCCCTGGGTTTGGGTCTCAACCCTGCCGGTTATTAGCTGAGTGAGATTTGGCAAATCATTTGGCCCCTGGGGTCTTCATCTGTAAAATGAGAATTATAATAATTTGTATTTAAAGGAACTGTGGCTTTTAAATAAGTCCTGGTACCAAGCAAACCTTTAGTTCAGTGTTAACTCTTATCATCATCATTATTATTGGTTTATCTTTCCCCCAATGTCCTTCCCTGAAGTTTCCAGGCAAGTTACACTCTTCCTTGTATGCGCTTCCATCTCAGGCACATTCAGGGCTGCCAACGCTATGGGCATTTAGTAAAGGTTCTGATCAGAGCTCATGAAAATCCACACACACACACACCCCGCCCCGCCTGGTGTGAAACATGGGCACCCGCTGAGCAACCTAACGGTGGACAAGGAGCTCATTTCCTTGAAACGCCTCCAGACGATTAGAGGCAAAATATCTTGCTGATTAGAACATGAGTGTTTGGCCAAGGCAGGAATAGTTTTTGTTTAAAAATGACATGAAAACTAAAGTTCTTACACAAAAAGAATCCACATAACCCAAGAAGTACAAACAATCATTAATTTATAAAAATCATAATCAGTTGCGATCCTACTGCCCAGAACAAAAGCAATATGGCCTTTTGTATGAATGGTTCTGGACTCTCTTCTGTACCTGCACGTTCTGGTAAAAATACATCTTCTAGCCATCTTACTAACTCCAAACACATCTCCACTCAAACATCTCCTAGTTTGTTGCTCTATTGGCCAGAGTTCAGGATGACCATTGAGCCATATTTAACTAGCGGGCCAAGTTATTATGCCTTAAAGATCCCAAGCTCACTTCTTTCTATGACTTTGTGATGAGAGCACCAAGGACTACAAAGGTCGTGTGTGCGTGTGTGTGTGTGTATGTGTCCCAACTAAATAGATAAATTAAGCCAGAACAGGTTCTACAGACCTGCCATCTTTTATCCAGGAAAATCTCATTTAAAGATCTCTGGATTTAAGTATTTTCTCCTTGTTCTTCTATCGATCTTTTAACAAGGTGTTCCCAGGGTGGAGGAAATGCTTATCCAGTTATTAGGAAACAATACCATCTCCTGTTGCTCCTTGAGCAGCCCTTGCTTGGTTGGCAACTCTTGAGAAAGACACCCAATCAGCATGGCAGAAACCCGGCATTCCTGCATCCCTGACTAACATCACAGCAGCACCAAATTCTCACCTCTTACCTCTAAACAGTTTGCACAAATAAACTGCATAAAAATGAAGTTGTATCATACATATCACCTATTACCTATGTTAATGATCAATAACTCAATTTTATACTGATACATATTTAAACACACACCTACTTCCTCGTTTTTAATTTTTTACTAAATTGTTTTAATTATTTTGTCAGGTGAACACTACCATAATTTAAGGAGCCAATCCTCTACCATTGGAAATTTAAATTGTTAAATTGTTTCCAATCTTTGACTTTTAAAAACAATGTTTCAGTGAAAATCCCTGTTCATGTGCCTCTGTGATTGTGCCCAATTACGCCCACTGAATATATTCTTCCACTCACCATGGCAAATACACACAGTATCCTGCCATGCTTCCTACCAAAGCTTGACTTTCCCTGGTCTGTATCCGGGCAGCTAGAAGCAGCTCATAATCACTTCGCTTTAGATGAAACCACATGCAAATGGCCTGGGCAGCTTGGAGCTCCAAATTGAATTAATTGGTCCCTCAGGTAACTAATCTTGAATTTCTAATGGGCACTCTGGAGCAGAGAGAACTGCCGAGCTGAATTTAGTTATCAGAGTCAGGCCTGACAATATAAAGCACAATCAACAAGCAGAGAGGCAAAAACCTAATGGGGGCTAATTTAATACACCTGCTTCAGCTCCCACTGTCCAGGCGGCTGGGTTTGGGGCAGGCGGGAGGGGTAATAATTACTGGACCTCAGAATCACACTGGGCCTGGTTGGGAGGTCTTGGGGGATATTTTCGAAAGTTCTTCAGGATGTAGCTGTAGCCACACAGGAAAGGCATTCTCCTTTCCAAATCCATAGGACCTCCCTCCTAAGTGCAGATGACTCAGGGGGAGAATTTTACATACTAAAATCTCCTTTGAATGGGACACCATGGAACCAGGGCTTCCCAAATGAAAGAAACATTGTCAGAGATGCTGTGTTTGAAATAGAAAACTCATTTTATAATAATAATGATAATCATTACCATCATCCTTTAAAATAATGATCTTTTCAAACTCATACGAGAGAAAAGAACTCAAACAGGGCCGGGTGACTTCCACATACATAGCAAATTAGGGAATGCATGAGTAGAGTGGGCACCTGAGTGGAATTTCCAAGGATTTGGGCCACCACTGCATCCTCTACAACCCTTGGAATGATTCAAAATTTTAAAAATCTTACAGTTCCCACTGCTGTTCCTGCCTATGCATTATTACCTCTTCCCTTTTTTTTTTTTTTTTATTCCTTTTTATTTAAGGAACTACCTAGTCCTCCCTTGACAGGAAGGTCAATTATCCTCCCTCACCATAATCCAAGGCTGTCCCTTCAATCATGACCCAGGCTGTCCAACCAAAGTACCCCTCCTGGAAATAATGATTGGCCCAGGGTGGGCTCATGACTCAAGCATAGCCAATGATGATCCTCTATTGAACACTGATAGGGGCTGAGAGGGAATTTCTCTCCTTCGGAGACCATAAACCCATGGGCCATGTAAAGTATAGCTGCTAGAACGCATCTTAGCTATTTCATGGAAACAATCTTCCAAGATAATCAAGTTCCCTTTTTTAATTAAGAGACTGAGGTAAATTTATATGTCTTGCAACTAAGAAAATTATCATCCCCAAATCCTAGGATCATTTGATTTCTGCAAGAGGTCATCTGCCTCTAAAGAAAAGATGAATGTGAAACTGGAAATTCCATCATAATTCATTTATAAGTTGGATGTAAGATGGAAATTTGGCTCTGGTTTAATTTATGCATTCAGGATTACTTGTGTTAATGAATACATTTGATCTCATATTACATTTCTCCTTGGCACAGCACTGACCAAACTGAGAATAATCAAATGCTTCTTTCATTGTGTACTCATGCATTCATCCAAATTACTACAACTTTTTCCATCTTCCTCAAATTCATTTAACATATCTGCTTGGTCATATCATTTTTATTTAAAAAGAAATTCCAAGTGTTGCTCTTGTACTGAAATATTTTTTTAAATAATTGTGAAAGAGGAAAGAAGAGTTGTAGCTTTATGGGTACAGAGTTTCACTGCAAGATGAAAAGTTATGGAGATGTGTTTCCTAATAATACACTCAACACAAAGATGGTAAATTTTATGTTATGTGTTTTTGTCATGATAAAAATTATAATAGCGGGCGCCTGGGTGGCTCAGTCGTTAAGCGTCTGCCTTCGGCTCAGGTCATGATCCCGGGGTCCCGGGATCGAGCCCCGCGTCGGGCTCCCTGCTCAGCGGGAAGCCTGCTTCTCCCTCTGACCCTCTTCCCTCTCGTGCTCTCTGCCTCTCATTCTCTCTCTCTCTCAAATAAATAAATAAAATCTTTAAAAAAAAATTATAATAGCATAAGATACTAAAATGTGTTTTAATACTTTATAGTGTTGTGGGCTGCATTCATCTGAGGAAGAAAGATGCCTTCGTGGAGAAACTTACTGAAAAGTGCTTTGGGAGGGGAGCTAAACCCCCAGGATCCTAGTGTTGGCAGGGCACCAACGCTTCCCAAAATGAAAACAGTTATTTTGTGTAATAGAAGACAAAGGAGTTGGAGCTCCTAGAAGAAACCCAGGACAGAAGGACAAAAAACAATAAAATGGCCAGATGTTGTTGAGAGTGTGATGTGACCCTTCCCCATGACCACATGAAACACAGGTGCTGGTAAATTCTTTGGGGAGGAATTCACTAAAGGCATTTCGTTACATTTCATTACACATCTGGATCAGTGCTCCCGCTTGGAGGAGCACTTAGAGGAGCTGCTGAAAAGCAAGGTTGAAAAAGTCCCAACTGGTGTCCGAATTAAAAAGGTTTACAAGGCACTTTCCTATTCATAATCTGATTAGTGTCCACAGTAACTTATAAAAATAGTATTAGCATTAGTTCCATTTTACAGGCAATGAAACTAAGGCTCAGGGAAGCTAGGCATGTTGTTCCAAGTCATGCAATCAGTAAGGGATGAGCACGGTCCTGATTGAAGATCCCATCTTCTTGCGTACATTTCCCCAGCGTCCTCCACCAACACTGTGCAAGCCCACATACATACTCTCTTCAAAGCTCGAATCATGAACCGACACCTAATCTCCACTGTGCAAAATTTGGAGATCAGCACCGAGATTATCTGAGACGGGGCTCTTTCGGTGCAGGGACCACGATTCTATTCATCGTGAAATCCCCAATGCTAGGCTCTTTGGAGATGACAAGGAAGGATTTAGAATATGACAAACTTAGCTGACAAGGCAGCAGCAAGGTTTGAGAGGACTGACTCCAATTTTGAAAGAAGTTCTATGGTGAGAAAATGCTATCCAATAGCATTACGTGCTACACAGCAATCATTCATGAAAGGGAGTCAATCCATGGAGCAAACTTCATTGTTGTCTTATTTTGAGAAAATCCCACAGCCACCCTAGCCTTCGGCAACAGCCACTCTAATCAGAGGGCCATCAGCGCCAAGGCAGGACCCTCCATCAGCAAGAAGATTGTGTCAGCAAGAAGATTGTGACTCACTGAAAGCTCAGGTCCTGGTTAGGATTTTTTTTTTAGCAATAAAGTATTTTTATTTTTTTTAAAGATTTTATTTATTCATTTGACAGAGAAAGAGCACAAGCAGGGGGAGCAGGAGAGGGAGAAGCAGACTCCCCGCTGAAACAGGAGCCCAATGTGGGGCTCGATCCCAGGACCCCGAGATCATGACCCGAGCCAAAGGCAGATGCTTCACCGACTGAGCCACCCAGGCGCCCCACAATAAAGTACTTTTAAATTCAGGCATGTACACTGTTGTGTGTGTGTGTTTGTTTTTTTAGACAATGTTATTGACACGTACTAGACTACAGTACAGTGTAAACATAACTTTTACCAGCACATTCATTTGGCTCACTTTGTTGCAGCATCTGCCCTACCACAGTGGTCTGGAACTAAACCCCAACCGTCTCCCAGGTATGTCTACATTACGTCTACTTCCCCTTCAACATACTAAATATCCTTAAATCCCTCATGATTGTGACACCAAAAAGAGGGGATTCATGTGAAGTACAATCCTCAGAACTAGACCACTAAAAACTGAGGTGTCTCGGTCACCTTCCTTATTATTCCTTCCAGCTTACCCTTCAAAACCTTGAAAGGCATTGTCATTTGAAGAGAAAAAAATTCAAATACTCATTTTATTCTTTTTTTTTTAAAGATTTATTTATTTATTTGAGAGAGCGAGAATGAGAGAGAGAGAGTACATGAGAGGGGGGAGGGTTAGAGGGAGAAGCAGGCTCCTTGCTGAGGAGGGAGCCCGATGCGGGACTCGATCCAGGGACTCCAGGATCATGACCTGAGCCGAAGGCAGTCGCTTAACCAACTGAGCCACCCAGGCGCCCCTCATTTTATTCTTTTTTATATACTTAGCCATTCAAATGAAAAACTTTGAGAACTTGGTCTCCTTTGAAAACTTTGGCATTGGTAATTCACTGCCTCTAAACCCTTCAAGGCACTTGGCTTCTGACATGTGTGGGCAGTGGTTGCCTTTGTAATCTCTTACTTGGGTTATGAGAGAGGTAGCTTTTGTTCTCCATTATGCCAATGGTCAGAAATAGTCACAAGAATCTAGACAAGGAAAAGTAGAAGAGCTGACACGTGTCTCGAGGTACAATGACAGAAAGGAATCCAGTTCCTGAGTTTGCCCCCATTCCCCTCGACCAATAACTTTACCTCACTCAAGCCCTGTTTACTTCACAGTAAAAAACAAAGGGTAGAATTGTGTCCTGAAACCCTCTAAGATTCCAAGGTGGTGCCTCAAAGGATGAAGATGGTGACCTAAGCCAGAGACAATACGGTCCCCCTCCATTCAGCTCCAACCAGAACAACTTCACCTTGACCTATTTTATTATTAAGCAGACTTTGGGAAAGATTTAATGTAACAACAACAAAGATTCCATGACTAAAAAATACTTGAAAACCACCGACCTACCCATCCCTTATAATTCGACATTCCTAGCCTCTAAGATTCCAAGGTGGTGCCTCAAAGGATGAAGATGGTGACCTAAGCCAGAGACGATACGGTCCCCCTCCATTCAGCTCCAACCAGAACAACTTCACCTTGACCTATTTTATTATTAAGCAGACTTTGGGAAAGATTTAATGTAACAACAACAACAAAGATTCCATGACTAAAAAATACTTGAAAACCACCGACCTACCCATCCCTTATAATTCGACATTCCTAGCCTCCGATCTCACTCTGAAAATCACTGTTTTCCCACTGTACTATCCCTAACTGTGAGGAGTGTGCCTAGCGCTGCATGTTTATAATGCTGGTGTGGTCCTTCCTAGCAGGGGCATTTCAATTTCATAGCGTCTGAAAGAAAAAGTTGTAAGTACTTTGCCAAATGCTTTCACATTCACGACTTCATTTAATTGACACGTATTTACTGACCTTCATCAATTTGCTGCCTCTAAGCTAGCTGTTAATAGGTGGTACAAAAAGAATGTGAGGCAGCAATAGAGCACAGGTAGTTCTATATAAATTTCAAGTCATGTCGTTAGCTGAAGCTCTGGGATAAGAGACGTGTGCTTGCCGATGCCGACCCAACCACTGATGAATGTAAATGTGGGCCGTTTCTTTAACCTTCAGCTCCAGGCTTTTCCCCTGCAAGATGGAGAGAATGTCTACCTCACGGGATGGCTCTTCAGGGTAATAAAAATATTTAACATATCTTTGAGGGCTGACACTGCCGAGTACTCTACGTCTTTGACACCCGTAATTGAATTTAATCCTCATGACAACCAAGTAGGTTATTATTAGCTCCAAGCCGCAGAGAGAATAATCCCTAACACACAGAGAAGCTCGTCCAAGGCCACACAGCTGGTAAGCCAAGGAGGTTGTCTTTGAGCTCAGAGTGGGACAGCAGGGTCCACCACCAGCAGCCCTGCACTGCGAGCTGTGGCAGGGGGCAGGCATCTAACACCCCGCCTAGAGCCGAGGAGGCGCTCACCCATGACTGCCATCTCTCTGAGGATGCTTGCGTTCTCGTTCCTGTGCGCGTGGAGATGTGGGGTAATAACAACACAGTGTACTGGAAGCCACAAATAAGGGCTTAAGCTCACACACATACTATCCACTGTCTAACAAAATTTAAAAGGCAAAGAAAAAAAAAAAAGGTGTCTATCAGTGGGAGATACCCGTTAAAGAAGCGGACTTCTAGCTGGACCCTGCAGAAAGGTAGGTGTGAAGGGACGGAGGAGGCATGACAGCATTTCAGAAAAGCAGAGGATACAGCCGAAGCAACTTCTTCCTAGAAACATC
>NC_138379.1:91061015-91085401 GCF_054177405.1 Leptonychotes weddellii | reverse complement strand
CAAATTTAACATATAAAGAAAGATCTGGATTTCCGGGGGGGGGGAAATTAGCAGTTATCATTAAGCTTACAAAACTACTCTGCTTCTCAGAAGAATACATTAAAGAGGTCATCTTGGAATGATGAGTTCCTTTCCAGAATTTAAGTGTTTGATATTCAGAAAACAAACTAACTTACGGGCTATTTTTAAAGACACATTCGTTCCTAAAAGTAGCAGGAGACAGGCAGGTTTCAAACCAAATATTTTATAGGATGCCAATATATATATAAAACGCAAAACAAGAGGGCTGCTCTGGCCGAAGTCGAAATGTTGAAAACAAAGTCTGGCCTCCCGCGGAACCCTGCAGAGCCTGGATCAGGAAGCAGGATCCCCTCGTTAAGCCCCAAGTGGTTGTGCCAGTTCCCTCTGGCCTCACACAAGGGAATAATATCTGACCAGCCTCTCTGGCTAACGTCAGCTGAGTAATGTCACCAGAACAGCAGTTAACAGATGGCGGAAGGAGGGCTGATGGACTCTGCCAACCTGAAGCCAGGTATCCTGAAACCCACGTGGTATGTTGCTTTGCCGAGCAGGCTTTTTCTTGCCTTTCCTATTGCTATTTGCATGAGTGTGTGTGATAGGTTACTTTTCCACACCATTTCTTACAAATTAAAAAAAAAAAAAAATGAGACCCAGGAAAGTTGGGACAATGCCAGGTTTCTTCATGACTATGGGACAAAGCCAACTGGAGTTTTTCTCGCTGTTCTCTTATTGGTAAACGTGACCTTCTGTTCTATTTTGATAAGCACGCCCCACCGAAGCTACTTTGTTGACTCGTTCTGTGTAGAACCCACGCACCACATCACAAGAACAGAAGATGAGCCTTTCGGCAGCATATAACAAGGTCAGCTACTGGAGAAGTTCCGGTCTGCCCAATTGCTCGCTAGATTAAAAACTGATGACAGAGGAGAAGCCGCTTCCATAGGACGCTAGAGAATCGCCTCGCTAAGAACTAGAGCTCTCTAGTCCCACTGGGATGCTTACACAAAGTGAAATGAAATGTGCAATCTTATCTGCCGCCTTCAGAAAAAGGGGTGTAAGTCCACCCATACAGGGGTTCTTAAATTACCTGCACACCATCTTTCCACGTGGTAGAAACCGGTGAGACAATCACCCTTTCCCAGCCCCCACAGAATATTCCCGTTTTGCTCTTCCATTACAAAGGGGCGATTACATTTTACAAAGAAGCGATTATCCAAGGTGTGTAGACTATGATTCCAACCCATATCCAGAAAAAGGAATAAGACAGTGGGGGGCGGGAGGAGGGAATGTAGATGGGGGAGGATGAAAGAGAATTGCTTTAACACTCAAGGAAAGAGTTTTGTTAATGAATCCCAAGAATTTCTTTCTTTCTTTCTTTTCTTTCTTTCTTCCTGTCTTTCTTTCTTTATGTGAGAGAGAGAGAGAGTGAGTGAGCATGAGAGGGGGAGAGGGAGAGAGGCAGAGGGAGAAGCAGACTCCCCACTAATTAGGAAGCCCTTTGCAGGGTTCGATCCCAGGACCCTGGGATCATGACCTGAGCTGAAGGCAGGTGCTTCACCCACTGAGCCCCCAGGTGCCCCCAAGAATTTCTTAGAATGTGGGTTGTAACTGACGGGGAGATACGAGTAGAAAAATTCCTTTCCTCTTAACCTAATGAAGCAAGGCAAGTTGGGATTTTTCTCAACAGGAAGTTAATGAGAAAGTGAAAAGCAAACACAAGGACAAAGAGATGGTTGCACAGAGCAGACTTCCCAATCCGAGTATAACCCATGTTTTCCCGATGTGCATTAACCCGAGTAGGAAAACGGGGTCCCCAGCCTAGACCCACAAACAGGCACTTAAATACACACCTCTGGTGTTGCTCTCTGCGCAGCCCTCCAAGGTGAAAGAGGTACTGTTAGTCTCAGTTTCTAGTTTCTGATTTTCCAAAGGGCCCACAAAAGTGTTGAGGCCACATCTAGAACTAGAACTCTTATGAATTCATACCTTCTGCTCATCAGCTGTCAAAAGATTCTTTGTATCTTAAGTTTCTTATGTACCAGGGAGACCCAAACTCACCTGCTGGGCTGGTAGCCTACAGAAGGAAAAAACCACTCAAGGAAGTGAAATTAGGACAGAGAGTTGGGCAGGAAATTTCCGTCAGGAAATTATCCTCCCAAAGCAAAATCTGGAGATTTCTAAGCTGCATTTCTTAAGGAAGACAACTTTTTTTTTTAATATCCTAGCTTCAAACTTGACAATTTTGCAAGACTGAATTACTTGGGATGAAATAATCTGAGAATACCTGAGGCAATTTGGTGCAAAATCAGGCTCTAGATCGTATGTGCACCGATCCTAAAAACAGTGTGTGTCTCCGGCTCTGACAGAAGAACTCGTGGAAAGAAAAGGCAGGACGGCAGGGAAGACGACATTTCTCAGGCACACACAAGCAGGGAGCTGGCTGGGCAGGCCAGGCTGGAGGTCCCAGCACGGGGCGGGGGGGGGGGGGGTGCCCAGTCGGGGAAGCGGTAGGACTGACACCACCCTGAGTCCTAGAGCAGACCGACAGGGACGGCTGGGAGCACAGAGCACTCGCCAGGGCATGTCCTGGGAGGCTGCAGAGGCTGCAGGACGGGCCTGTTTTAGAGGAAGCTGTGTGGGAAAGAGAGAAAAAAATCTGCAGGACTGGCTCAGTCGGCTCTATATACCGTGCTTGCCAAAGCATGTGCAGGGGGAAGCTTACCCCTGAGCCCTTCCTGACCCCTTTGTCACTCATCCTCCCAGTGCCTTCCAACCTTCCAAGGACTCCCTGCCCCGCCCCCCCATCACCAGAGTCATGCCCTCAGGGAGATTCCTGGTGCGTTCCACCTGCCTCCCCGGCAGAGCTCACCTGTGGACCTTTCTCCATCTCTTCCTCCCTCCCTCCTCCAATGCCCTCTCCCAAAAGTCTCGCTACGTGACAGCTAATCTGATCAAGGGTGCAATGGATTTTAATATATTATTGAGTTTCCTTTCCCAGACCGTATCTCAATAACACTTTGCCTCACCTGATTTCCAGACCTTTCTGAGGGAATTTTGGACCCAGTGATAAATCAGGAGGTAGAAGAACATGGTTGCTTAGATCGGGCTCACCTGTCGAGGTTTAAAACCTTGAAGAACTGGGGGGCCTTGAGATTTGTTTTAGCCTGATAGAAAAGCTCATCACTGGGGACATCAGTTTCACTTAACACTGGATTCCCAACCCGTCCCGGGAGCCCTCTGCCTCCTCTCCTCTCTGGCTTTGGGCTCACTGTCATCACGTTCTCTCCTCCACGGAGGGGATTTTGGTTTTGTTCTGCTTTTGCTTTTGTGTTTGCAAAAACAAAACAAACACCACCACAAAAATTCACAGGAACACGTTTGTGAAACATGTTCATAAGCGAAGTGTACCTTCCTGTAAACATGAGGGGACAAAGGAGGCAACCAAATATCGGAGAGAGATCAGCGAGGACTCCATCCCTGAGCGCGGAGAAGCTAGCCTAGGATGTGAATCACAGAGGCCAGCAGCGTGTGCCCGGCCCTCCTGCTCCAGCACACCAGCTTATTGAAACCATTACATAATGAGGAGCCAATTAGAATCCGTTCCTTATCGACCCAGCTGCCTCCATGCCGAAGATAGGACGTGGCTTTGGGGGACGGAAGGGGCAGAGGTGCTGTAAGGTGAGGCTCAGACTGACTTTTTCAGAATGAGAATGGATTCTAAAATAGACTAATAGGGTAATAGTGGAGATCCTGAAATCACTAGCTATACAATTTATATTCCCACAGCACTAAGGAGGCAGACTCCAAAGAGGAGTTAGCCCAGAAAGCAAAGAAACAAGCTTGCACTCGCCTTCCAGGGCAGGCTGAGAAGGTGAGGTGCGACCAAGATTGGGGCTGTTCTGGGTAATCACCTGTTCGACTGTTTTACCCACATACTCCCCATGGGTGGGTTCCTCTCCTCTGAGATTTCAGGAGAGAAGATGAAGAGTCCTGAGAATCAGAAAGCATAATCAGAGGGAAAAAGAAGGATCAGTAAGCATAAGGAAACATGACAAATGTTATTTATTTTTACTTGCCTCCAGAGTGAGTGACCCAGTCTGGGAGGTGTGATTTTTCTTATCTGAAAATCCTGCTGCCAGATTTATCTTCCTCAAGAAAAGATCTGAGCACGTCAGACATAAGGCAAGGAAGCTTCCGGGCTACACAATCCACGTCCTTCTGATTGCATTTAGAAAAATCCTCCCTCCCCAAATGCTGTCACATCGCACATTCACTGGGGAGAGAGGAAAGAAAAGGACGGACATGAGGAAGCAGAGACCTGACATGTGTTAGACTCCAGTCCCAAGCATTAACTCAAGAATCCTCTCTGGATATTCACGAAACATCTCACCCTACTAAATTTCACCTGGAATTCCATTTCTAAAAAACTGAATTCTAAGAAAAATGAAATCCTGCAATGATCCAGAATGCTTTTGCTCTGGAGGTGTATGGTCTGGTCCTTGGAGACCCAATGCTTCCCCTTTTAAAACAAATATTTAACTCTCTAGGCAAAAAATTCAAAAGTGAGTCTGTCTACATATACCATCCAAAGGTAAATAAAAGGAAGTCATGTATAATAAAATAATACCTTTTTAATATTTAAAAATCGAATGGGACATGGGACAAATCTCTGTTGTGCCAACTTCCCATGAAGTGCAGTCCATCTAGTGTCTCTGGCCCCATCTCTGCAAAGCCAACAGCACTCCCAGGCCTGGGACAATGAAACCCTCCCACGAATTTCCTGAAGGCCCCTACCGGCTCTGTGAAGAACCACTGATCTCGCTGGCCTGCAAAACACTGCCCAGACCAGCAGCTGAGGCTGAGAGGTTCACTCGGCCATCCTCGGATAGAGGCCCCATTCCACAAGGAAAGACACTCACCACCACCCAAAAGATGGGGCTTTTGCTCTAACTTCTTTGTCGATCCCATCAGTTAGCCCTGAACAAGTCTTTAAAATAGTGTTAACAGTGAATGAAAAATCTCAGGATGAGAAGTAGAAGTTCATCCAGTAAAAACTGGGTTGCTGGTATGACATGAAACATTGAATATTTCCGAATACAGGCCTTTTATCGAACATCTAGATAATGGACATCCACATAACATGCAGATGACCAGATGATGCTGCATCTAGATTTTTTTTTTTCCAAGTTTCACAGACCAGAGTGCAGATGTATTTCTAACGCCGATCACATCTCATCCTGGAATAGAGATGCCTCCTACTCATGGAACGGATTGCTTTTATGCGAAGTTTGCGCTTTCATTAGATTTTCTGAACACCTAGTCCCCAACACAATCCTACCCTCTTTTGAGTTATGTTACATTTCCAGGAAAGCATTCGTGCATGCATTCATGCATTCTTCAGTTTACTCAATACCCCTTACAAACGGGTCACATGAAAATTAATGGCATGGCCTCAGCCCTCAAGAAGTTCACACTCATACTGAGGAGTCAGACATGAAAAATAATTACAACACAAACAATGCTTCAATAATACAAGCTCAGTATTAATAAGAGCTTAGAGTAAAGCTTCTGGAGTCAGGCCATCAGGTTCAAATCTCCTTCCCTCTATTTATTTACTTTGTGATCTTAGGCATCTACTGCGCCTCTTTTCCTTCAGCTGTAGAGTGGGAATAAGAATACAATCAGTAGGGCGCCTGGGTGGCTCAGATGGTTAAGCGTCTGCCTTCGGCTCAGGTCATGATCCCAGGGTCCTGGGATCGAGTCCCACATCGGGCTCCCTGCTCCTTGGGAGCCTGCTTCTCCCTCTACCTCTCTCTTTCTCTCTCTGTCTCTCATGAATAAATAAAAAAAAAAAAAAAAAAAAAGAATACAACCAGTAACTTTATCTACTTCATAGCATTATTGTGAGGACTAAACGCTATCAATGGAATGTATTTAGACTGCACTTAGTAAGTGCCCTACTGTTGTTATTATTGTTGGAATGGATACAGAGAAAAAGGATTTTATTTTAATGTTCTGAAGGGTAGAAAAGGCTTTTCTAGAGGTTTTGCTCAATACCTTAAATATTGGAAGAGCTTCCAAAATAAAGTTACCTTCCTCCCAACTCCTTTGCCAGTTATCAAGTGTTCCCAGGCGAGAACATAAGTTCATTTAATGAGGGTGGAACAATCTGATTAGCATTGGTAAGAGAATAGTTAAATTAAGTTAGAGATCTTTTTATTCTTGTCCATCACCATGTCTCAGGACGCAATAATTAAGTGAATGACTGGATGAATGGAATAGTATTTATTCATCAAAATATGTATGCCCTTACTTATTGATATAAAAACCCACATAGATATTAAGTGAGAAATGGTTACAAAAGAGTGTGGTCCTCATTTTTGTCTTTAAAAAGTGTATCTATTTATATGAATATATATGCATAAGTTCTGAGAAAATGCACCAAAGTGGTAATAGCCCTTTAGTAATCAGAATACATTCGGCCTTTGCTTTCTTCTTTGTAACTTACTGAATATCATTACATCTT
This sequence comes from Leptonychotes weddellii, assembly GCF_054177405.1. Lineage (NCBI taxonomy): Eukaryota > Metazoa > Chordata > Mammalia > Carnivora > Phocidae > Leptonychotes > Leptonychotes weddellii. Next base: position 91,078,854 of record NC_138379.1, on the reverse strand, counting down.
TTGGCAATAACCATGTGTTTCCTTTATAAACAGGAAAGAAAAAGGAGTAACATTCATTTGATGGGACACTAATGACCAGCCAGATGGTCAAATGTAAAGAGAAAAAAATAATAGAAATAAAGGGGAAAAATTATTCACAAATAGGTCACTGGCCTAATCCAGAAGTGGCTATTGCACAAATAACTTTGAAAATCATACTGTAACTATATATTGTTAACATTTCTGCCTTCTTTAGTTGATTATCGCTCTACCTGCTTTATTTGTCCACTTTGGTTACCATAAGAGCTGGTCTCACCACCATAATCACGCCATAAGAATTTATTATTGCTAGTCCATAGGTAATTAACCATTTCCAATGGATCGTCCATTCCACCTTGGTTTAAAAACAACACTGAAGCATGATTTTTCTTTTCATCCCTTGAACTTACTTCTCTATTTCAGAGCTTCCTTGGAAGTGTACAGACCATCAGGAATGCAAATGCATCCCGTGTAGTCACAGTCCTCATCCCAAAGACCCCAGCACCACCTGCTACCACACAAACCCCCAACGCTTCCTCCTGATCAGAGCTAGTCCAAAGAGGAAAGAGTAATGTGCACACGAAGACTGGAACATGGAGAATTTAGGGGAATGATCCCTGCCCATCTCTATTCCTGTAACCCCACCACACCCCTCCACAGTGCGTGACTTCAGGCCATCCAAGAGCTAAAGCCATTCCCGGAGCCCTAGAGGCATACTCCTTAGCCTAACACCAGCTTGCAAAGTCCTTGGTCAGGGATCTCTTGCGTGGCTGATAGTCAAGAACAAATGAACTGAAATCAGTATGACTTGTCTAAGTCCTGAGACTCTCGTTCTGGGAAAATCATCCTCAACTTGAGGGAGGGGGTCACACTTAAGAATGGAGTGGTGCTTGACAACTTTCATGAGCAGCTAACTCAGGTATGTATTTGGGGAAGGGACTACTCATGGTATTAATGTGTTTGAAGCTGGATCGAGTTTACAGAACTTTCATGTTGCCTTTTAAAAATAATTTTTGTTGGTGGTGGTGAACGTATCGTACCTGAAGTGGGAAGGGTAGGCGGGGATGAGGAAAAAATGGAAACCCTAACGATGGTGGGCACAAAGCACTGCAGTGATCCTAATCTCTTTACAATCATGTCACACCGAATACTTCTGGGAGCTGGGGAAGAGGGTAGGAAAAGTTTACTCTTGTTCAATGTCACTGTTTCCTCAGTGGCTACCGGTCCTTTGTTAGCTAAGGGCCCTCTTTCCACTCAGTCCGAGAGCGGACCGTTGCACTGCCTGCTGACTGCTGAGTTTCTCAGTGTTGGAGGCAAAGGGCTCTCGCCTACCAGGAGCGTCAGCCCAGAAGACAGGCTGCCCTCCCAACCAGTGGCCCAAATCCTGGATTTCAGAAAGCAGTGCCCTTCCTGATTTGCCGCTGGCCCTGCCAGATAGCCGTAAACCAATCAGCAAGTGGGATCACTAGAGTGTTTTGCTTATGAGAATATAGAATGACTTATCCCCGTCACAGACCTGCCGGGCTGTGATCTGGTAGGCTTCGCACGAAGCTTTCTGGCATGAATCCCCTTTTGTGGAAGTGACTCCTCAGGTTTGTGTATGTTCATATCAATAAAGCAATTGCCCAGTTCTGAATAGGAAAAACAAAAAGTCAATATCTTGATGTTTATTTACAATGAAAGAATTAGGAATGAGTTGAGTCCAAGAGCTTGCCGGGAGCATGATGGTTAAAATTCCCCAGGGTCTGCTGTCTCTTTCCAGCAAATGAAAACTGAGGGACAGACCTAGCCTGCAGGTTGAGGGCATGGTGTAATTACCATGAAATGACAAGTCAACGATGAAGAAACGGTGGCAGGTGGATCTGCACATGAGGGTTCCTCTACTAGAAGATGCGTGTCCCATATATAAGAGAAGCCCAGGTTTAAATCTTTGGCTTATTGGCCTGTTGAACACGGCAGTGAAAGAGTCAAGTAGAACATTTGAGGAAGATGTGTTTCCTTTGTAAGAATCAGAATCTTAACTGAAATTTCCAGAGCGTCGTGCCACACGGGGACAGCTTGACGGACCAACAAATGCTGCTCTCCGTGCATCAGCATGAGCAGCGCTCTGACAGTTCATGGCATATTTTGCAGGTCTATGGAGACCTCCAGGATTGTATGAAAGGAAGGATTTAGGCTTGTTTCTATGGAAACCATAACTACTCTGTAAGCCTGTTAAACAAGACCGTCTGCAACATGGTATCTTATTCAGGATGGTAGTCTTTGCAATACATTATTGATAAATTTTTTCAATCTGGATTTCAACATCTGCTGAGGACATTCAAAATCTGTGATGACTCCGCAGGAAGAGGATCAGGTGGCCACAGTGCAAACAAGCCCCACTGCACTCAGCTTCACGTGCTGGAAATCAGGATGGCCTCCACTTCAAGGAAAAGGGATTCTGCCCAGAACCCGGGGACAACATTTTTTACTTTGAACAACTGATGAGACACCAGCATTTTCTTAACTAGCTTTTATTTGCATTTCTTTGAATTTTTAGCTTTTCTTCACTGCAAAGGATTAACTCATTTAAAACGAAATTGGTTTAAGGATTAAGAAACAGAAAACATCGTCTTGTCTCTTCTACCTACTAGCTGTGAATATTTATGCAAGTTGCACTAGACTATGTCTTTTACTATTCCATCTCTAGCACCTAGCACAATGCCCAGAATATAGACAAAAAAGCAGCAATATTAATATCACAGTAATATCAGGCACCATTTTATTGAGCAACGGCTATGTTCCAAATACTGTGTTCTATGTTTTACATGAATTACCATATTTAATTTCTCACCACATCCCTATGAGTGGATATTTGGATCAGCCCCAAAGCACAGATAAGAAAACTGAAGTTTAGTAGGGGCTAGAAAACTTGGCCAGCATCACATAGCTAGTAAACTGGCCAGAAATTTAATTAAAAATTTGGTCTAATTCCGAATCCTGTGATCCTGACACTGTGCTATTCTGCAGATGGCTAAATAAATAAATAAATAATGATGTAACTTCTCGGAGCCTTTGTTTCATCTCCAAAAAACTGGGGATGATCCTTGCCTCAGAGAGGACTTGTAATGATTTCATGATTTACTTTATAAGCCATAAAAAAACTATACAAAGTTTTGTGATGTTATTTCTTATTGGCTGTGTGCTTGCAAACTAGATACCATCTGGACTCAACAAAAGAACAGTGCTTGAACATCTAATTTTTTGCTTTTAATAGTAGTGTCTTGAGAGCATCACACAGAGAGTGAGTTGCAAAGAAACAGGAGTGTAAGTTGGACATTAACCCTAATGACAAAGTAGTTGACAGATATTTTTTTTTTTTTTACCTTATCTCTGTACCAAGCCCCTACAGATCTGAGGACTAGAGTCTCCATAAAACTGGTAGCATCCTTTAACCAGAGCTGGTTAGCACTGCAAAGCGAAGGGGGATCAAATTATTGTAGTGTTCACTGACGCTGAATGGGGTTGTTGCTGATGATGAAAGCTCAGGACAGGAAGTGAAAAGCAATGAGCAGCACCCGAGCCAACATGTGTTGATTAATGGATGACATGGCTGACAAGGACACATATCCTTGTGCATATAGCTGTTTGAGTACCAGAGACCACCCTCTGTTTCTGGTGACAGTTGGCACTCATAAGAGCTGTCATTCTTTGCAGATCATCGTGCTGTGACAGTGAACATCCAGATGCTGGGGGGACCAGAGAACCAAAGGCCGCAACAGTTCACTGCGATCTTACTGAGCTGCACGGGACGGTCACCAGCAGAGACTTGGGGACAAAACCCAGGCTGGTGCGAAAGGCAGCCAAAAAGATCCAGCTTCAACTTCTGGCTCCACCCTAATTAGGGTGGTCTTGGATCAAATACTTAACCTTGATACATGTTGGTCACATATTTGGGTTCCCTAATCTGTAAAGGATTAATAATAATAGTACCCATGTTGAAGATAAAATGAGAAAGTGCCAGGGGTAGTAGGGAAAAAGTGTTCGCTGGATGCTAGTTGGCATTATTGAGTGAACTACCATTTTTTAAATTCTCAAGTGAATATCTGATTTTTTTAATTGGCTCTTTGCTTTTGTAAAGTGGACACTCTGAGCCATGGGGACTACCATGCACATGAGTTGATAAAATATTTTTAGACATTCTTCAAAAGGGTGTTCGATTTCCCTATGTCTTGCCTATCATGCGTCCTCTATTTTTCTAGGTACTGTGAGGAGGAGGAGGATGAAGACTCAATCTCCTGGAGATTCATAGCAATACCCACAACATAGCAGATGTTTAACTAATGTTTATTATATTCAAGAATAAAGGAAAAGTATCCTTAAACTAGGCATCTAGATTCACTAGGATAAATACATAAATTGAAACTTAAAACCTAAATTTTAATAAAAAGTCGTATCGTTCACGAGTGTCAAAGTAAATTGCTGTCAAGGGAGAAGAGGCCTCTTTTTTTTTTCTTTTCTTTTCTTTTTTCCTTATTTTTAGGCTTCTTTTTTCAATCCATGGACTAAGGGGCAGTATTTCTTAGCCATGTCTGGATGAGGTTAGCTGGACCCAGCTCCCAGGTCAGCAGGAATTACAAAGCAGCACAGAACTGAGTATTTTGCCAGTAAAGCCAGTTAACTCCAATTCATAATGGACTGTTTCCCTGCTTGCCGAGGATGAAAAAGCAATATGTTATATTTATCACACCTAGAAGTTCAAGTTCATGCCATTAAGACATAATCTTTGGAAAATCTATGCCGCAGAAATCATAGTCTCTGCATCTTCGATTAAATCACAAAATTTTAATAAGGAAGGAATGTTAAGGGACCACTTGAATCTAACATCCTCATTTATAGACAAACAGTCTCAAGTCCAAAGAGCTTACAAGGCCTGTGATCCCTCAGCGAGCTGATTCACTAGACTCTAGCAAGACGGCAAGAATGAAGCTGTCCGCGGTTGCGCGTTTACCCTCTGCCAAGCAGTACTGCCCCGGGACAGCTCTTCCTGCTGCAAGATTCTTAGAAATAAAGAAAGTAGCATAGATTTGGTAAAAGATTCTGCCTCCATTGATAGGGGGAAATTTTTTTCTTATACATGGCAAGAAAATATCAATTTCCTGTTACTGGTTCTTTGTCTACTCGTCATGGATTCAAGGTCTGATATATTAGAAACCGCTTTCCCTTAAGTATTTGCATGCCCCTTTGCAAACAGGGAATCCAATCTTGTCTAGCACGTGCGAATGTAAAGGTGTAGAGGATTCTGCTGTTTCTAAAGTGGGGAAGGACAACACAGAGCGTGACCACACAGCCCCGGGAGAACAGGTAGAGGACACAGGCTGCAAAGCAAAAAGCCACTCCCTTTCATTTTCTGTCCTCACTTGGTCCTCCCTCCAGAATCTTCTCCCCCAGATGTCAAAGGAGGGTGTGCCCAGGGAAAAAATGCCTTCAAAACCTTTCAGATAAATGTGTCAGGCAAGGTTCATTCCAGACCCAGGCTCCGCTACCCTGTCCTGCTGGAGATACTCTAGGAGATGCTAAATCAGCCCGGATGATGCTGAAGCCTCATTGCAGTGCCCGTCCCGGGGAAGCGCACTCCCCCCGCTAAGGGCAGTGTGTGCTGGAGAGCAGGTCACATGGTAGCACACACCTTCACCTGCCACCGTGTGGACTCCGAGTCATCTAGCACCAGGGGTCGTGGGGCCAGAGATGCCTTCGACTCGGGAAGACTTTCCAGTGGCTCATCTATGTGTTAGGCTCTTGCCTGTTTTCCAAAGGCCCGGACCGAGAGTTACTTTTGGCTTGGCTCCAGCCACCTGACTGTGCGCCCCTCCCTCCCTCCCTCCCAACTGTCCCCCTCCGGCTCATCAGGCTGGTCTCCATACATCTTCCAACCACTCAGGGGTGGCTCCAGTCTGTGCTGAACACATCAACCGCTCCCTCAGTCTACGGAGGCAATAATGCAGGTAAATAATGCAGTCCAGGGGCCCAGACTGAAAACAACAGGAGCTCTGTCCCTGCACGCTCACCACCTCACCCCTCAGAGGTCTTACCCTCTCATTACCTCTGCATTCCTAAATAATGTATGCATACGATGATCTCTTGAATCGTAGGCAGTGTCTACCGACTTGCTCTTACAGTACGAGAGAGCTTCAGTCCTCTTACTAGATCCTCAGTACTTTTTTGAGTCACCAATTTTAGTCCTGATTTGCTACATTAAAATTGTTTATGTTGAGCCAAGTAGCAAACTAGGATTATGGTTCTTTTCTTGTACAACCCTCCCCCCACCCAGAGTTAATAATGATCTCTATTTAATCCCCTTCATTTCTTAATTTTCTTTCCACATCCTCTGAAAGCTCCATAAAATGCTGCTTAATACAAATTCCCTCTTGCTCCACCCTGTCAGGTCATCTACCCGAGTCCATTTCTCCCCTGGAGACGTTCTTCCTGGAGTCCTCCCTTTTCCCGATCCAGTCTGGCCTGGCTGGCCCCAAGCCCTGTGTCCACTTGGACTCCTCCTTGCCTCTCTCCTGTGTTGGATTCTCTGTTTCCAGGGTCCACTGTCTTCCTCTTTCTCCTGCCTTATTCCTGCCTTCCATTGAATAGAGCACTTCTTCCAGGATCTTCTTGAAATAGAGCTCTTGGCAGGCGTATTTTTGAAATCACACGTGCCTGAAATATTTTTGTTCTACTGCGGACTAGACCGATCATTTTGCTTGGTTACAAATTCTGTGTTGAACAATGATGTTCCTTCACAATTTTGAAAACCTGTTCCACTGTCTTCCAACATCCAGCATTGCTTTGGAGCACTGCTATTCTGTGTGTGTGCTTTCCTTTCTTCTCTCTGGAAGTTTCTGAAATCTCCTTTTAACTCCTACACTGTAAAACTGCATGATGCTGGGGCCCCGTGTGACACGTCTGCATTCATTATGCTGGGCATTTTCTACCAACAAATTCCCATGTTTCAGTTTTAGGGAAATTTTAACATGACTCCGTGGGCCCCTTTCTTCCCTCTGGCTCGTCTTCTGGAACCCTTCATGTTGATGCTGGAGCTCCTGGGCTTATCCTTCAGCTTTGTTCTTTTACTCCTTTCTGGGAAACCTCTCAGGTCTCATAGCCTCATCCCCGTTACTCTGTTTTTTCCTCCTGCGACTCGTACTCGTCCAATGTTGAATTGCTTCTCAAATTTCCTTAACTCTTCTGCCTTATTGTTTATTCTTGGACTCTTTGAAAATCTCATTTTGGGGAGATCTGTTCAAGTTTTACATGTTACTTTTTTAATTTTTAAGAGCTCTTTCCTGTTTTCTGGTTATCTCTTAGCTTCCTAAAACTTACTTATGAATGACTATAGCCTATCATTTTTTCTATTCTTTGCTTTTTTCCTATTATTTTGGACTTTGTCTTTCATGTTCCAGAGCTGCCTAGGGAAACAGACTGCAGTCTCTGTGCAGAGTGAGGAGCCTCATTCTCCATACAGGCTTTCTAAGAACCCCTCCTAACCCATTCCCTACATTTAGCCTCACACATTTTTGTCCCCTGGTGTATCCAATGATGAGGCTTTCTGGGGTTCAGCTGAGTAGATTGGCTTATTCTCATCGGTGTCCTCTGTCTGCACCTGGGCTTGACTTCCTCCCTGCCTCCCAGTTACCTAACCCTTCCTCCACCTGCCTCTCATCCTCATATGCTGGTTTGGAGTTACAATTCTCCTGTTTCTTGTTATCCTTGATTTGCCTTAAATTTTGTGTTGGTTTTTGTTTTTTCCTAGGAGAAAGTGTGGAAGTTGCCTTATTCCACTTTAAAACCATTATTCTCAGCCAAAAACTTCTACAGACTACTTTCATGTTTTTCTTCCCCTCCTCCCAAATCTTAAAGTCAGAGCCTAAGTGACCACTGTAACCGCCCCCGCAGGTGTTGCAGACCTTGTCTGTGCCATTTCACTGTGGTCTAGACAACTTCTAACTGGTTTCATCCACTTCTCTCTGCGTGAGGGGCTTTTCTGGAACTGCAGAAGGCTCCTATGTGTCCACAGCGTCCAGAAGGGATGGGAAATTATCACCCCCAGAAGTATCTCCCCATGAATAACACGTGGGAGCTGATGCAGAAATACCCCAGCTCCTTCCCCCCCTTTGTCGAGATGATCCTAATGTCCTTCCTTCGCAGTTCCTCCCTGGGATGAAGCTCTCGTTGCTCACAACATGGGGTGGCTTCATCAGACCCACTTCCGGGAACCAAATCTGAAACACCCAGTGGCATAAGTGCCCCTAAGAAGAAGAGCCTCAGGAATGGATCAGTCGGGGCCAGAGGACAGCCGACACCCAGGCCGGGTTTCCGAGGACGCCTGTGATGCCGCGGAGCCCGTGGCAGGCGGTGCTCGGGTGAGAGGGCGCACGCCGCCCAGCTGACCTCTGCCGCCTGCCACATAATCCACGGCCACCCGGGGCAGGATGGAGTGGGCGGGTGGCCCAGGGCCACGCCAGCTAAGGTTAGCCTGGGAGGCCGGAAATCCCTCTTTAACAGGGACGACGGGGGCTCGGTGCTCCCCGCAGACTCCCAGCCTCTGGCCCCCAAGCCAAGAGTCGGGAAGTGCTCTGGGGGTGGAAGTGGCAGGCACAGCGCCCGCCCGAGACCTCTGGGATCCAGTCTTCTTCGGAGTCTCACTTCCTCAGCGACTCTCCGAAGCCCCCCAGCACCGTCTCCCTTCAGTTCACCTTTTTCAAGTATTTGTCTGCCACCAGCCACTCCATCCTAGCTGCATTTTACGTCATTTAATCCTCTCTCGGTAAAAACCTGTGTGGTTTTTTCATATTTCAAGTAATTTTACTAAAAACTGCTCATCCCGTGGACTAAAAATACTACCGATAGTTATATTTAGAGTGGACTGCGTGTTTCAGGACATTTGAAATCGCTTGGAATAGGAAACCGTTTTTACTGTGAGAAACGGTCCCGGACTTATAGAATATTTGTCATCTTTTACCATTTTCCTACTAAATGCCAAAGCGCCCCAATCATGGCAACCAAAAGATTTCACTACACACTTGCAAATTCCCCTGAAGTGAACAGTGTCCTTTCCATGAGAACGACGGGTCTGTGCCGACCACGGTAACCCAAAGCACGTAGCCAGAGACCATCAGCTCAGGGCCCTTGTCCGGGGTCAGCTGAAGGTCCGGGGGTGGGCTCGGGACCTAACTGGGTCCAGCCAACGACTCCGTCCATCACGGTCTGTGCTGCCCCGCTCTCCCCCACACCCGCCCTCTTGCTCTCTGGAAAAGCGAGCACGTAAGCCCTACTGCGCTGTTACTACTGGGGCCCAGGATTACGACCACAGGAGCTATGCTCACAGAGGCACCGGGTCTGTGCACGGTCGGCCGGAGAGGCAGAAAATAATCCAGGCTCTGGACGCCGTAACTGTGCTGCTAAATGCACCAGCTGTAAAGCCCGCCCGCGCCTGGACTTCTGGCTGCATGAGACCACTTCATTATTGGTCACGATAGCTGGAGAAAGGCTTTCTCTACCTTTCACTTAAAGTGTCAGAACTGATCCAAGTGGAGAAGAAGCCCAGTCTTTCCTCTGTTACAGCAAGCAGCCCAGGCCTGGCCCCAGCTCTCATCCTCGGAAGACACTCTGTCCCTCACCTGCGGCCAAGTGAGCATTATGTCGGCCCGGGTTCTCCAGGAAGACAGACCTAGATGTGCATAGAGAGAGAGAGAGAATCAGAGTTCGGGATTGACTCACATGATTATGGAGGCAGACAAGTCCCAAATCTACAGGGGAGTCAGCAAGCTGGAGACCCAGGACGGTGGATGGTTTGTTCCAGTCCGAGTCCAGAGGCCTGAGAAGCAGACGAGCCAATGGTTTAGTTCCCACTCAGAGGCCAGCAGGCTGGAGACCCAGGGAGGTCAACGTTTCAGTTCAAGTACAAAGGCAGGAAAAAAGACCAGTGCCCCAGTGTGAAGGTGGTGAGGATGGGAAGAAATCTCTTTGACTCAAGAAAGGTCTTCCTGCTCTGCCCAGGCCTCCAGCTGGCTGGGAGAGCAATGTGCTCTCGTCCACCCGGGAGAAGGTCATTGAGGGTCACAACCGCTGGTTGGCCCCGGAGGTGACTGGGCAGTCGGAGGCTCCTCACCGGCTCCCACCCTTGGAACGTAGCTTCGGCCCACCATTCCCACAGCTGGAGCCGTCTTCAAGGAATCGCCTTGAGAGAGCGAGGCTATGCTGAGACCATCTGCACGATACGGGACTGAATCCTGGTGAGGCCGCTCCGTCAGCGTGTAAGATTCTGGTGTCAGGTGCAGAGGTCTCCTCGTCTCGTGGCCGCCCAACACAAGCCTCGGAAGTAAGTGCCTGGCTGGTTAAACCCTCAGCCAACCAGGCTGGAACAGGCTGCTCTCATTCTTTCCCTGCCCTCCGGGTACTCAGGCCAGCACACAAGCCAACCGACGGTCTATTGTTTTAAATGTTAAATTAACCATCACGAGCAAGCAGGTGTAGCTTAACAAGTAGCTTAACAAAGAATGAATGCCAACAGCATCCCATTCGCACCTGAAAAAAGTTCTGAATAAACATACTGCTCTGTCTCCTACCCTTGTAGTGATATTTTAGTCTCCCTTATAAACTGATGGTCGCTAATTTGTCTCCTTGACCTGCTCTTGATTTGGCTCTGCTTAAAGTGCTTTTAATACAACTAGTTATAATCACAACTCCTTGTTAAATAGACAAATGAACAAACAAAAAGGCACCATGACACATTTCAGTTGCGGTTCTTAAAAATCCACCTCGAACAATGGAACACTGCTCTGAAGCTAATTAGACCGTTGAATTAATGAAGAGGCGACTGTGGACAAGTTACCTTGTGGAGCACCTGCCACTTGGCGGAAGAGCACACGCAAGATGGGGGACAGGACATGAATCCTCCCCAAGTCGATAAATAGCACCCTCTAATCGGAAGGACAGCGAAAGGAGGGTCCATCACGAGGGGCAGTGGAAAGATCCATTGAAAGGGTCTTATTTGAGGGGAGAGACCTGAACAGGAGGAGACAGATGCTGAATAAAGGTGATTCTCTGCCCCTGTCCCACCACTCCAGCCCCCAGGCCAGCACCGCACCCCCCGCACCCGACTGCTCTCCTGGCATCCAGGCTTGCATCCCTTCCCCATACTACCGTCAAGCCATTCTTTTTTTTTTTTTTTAAAGATTTTATTTATTTATTTGAGAGCGTGAGAATGAGAGGGAGAGAGAACATGAGGGGGGGAGGGTCAGAGGGAGAAGCAGGCTCCCCACTGAGCAGGGCGCCTGATGTGGGACTCGATCCCGGGACTCCAGGATCATGACCTGAGCCGAAGGCAGTCACTTAACCAACTGAGCCACCCAGGCGCCCTCAAGCCATTCTTCTAAATTATAACCACAGTCAGGTTATTTCCTGGCTTCCAACTTGTCCATAATCTCTTACATTCTCAGAATAACGTCCTGACTCCTCATCAAGGCAGACGACGCCTTGTGGAGGCATGCCCTGCCCGCGCCTACACCTGTGCTCAGTTTAGGCTGGCCTGCACCTTACCCTTTTCAAGTAGTTTCGGTTCTGGGAAGGCAGGCACCATGCTGTCACTCACCTTCAGGTTTTGTAAATGTCCTTCTTTTTTTACCTGTAATTTGGTTAGAACTGAGTTGGCTGCCGGTGACAATGAGTGTAAGGGATATGCGCTTACAATGAGTGTAAGTCATTGTAAGGGAAGGGATATGCGCTTCTCACCCTCATGTTTCTTTCCTCCTCGGTGCGATGCAGTTGTGATGATTGGAGCTACAGTAGCCGTTTTAGACCCTGGAGTAAACTGAGGCACAGAGGCTGCACAGCACAGAACCGAAAGCCCTGACTCTTTGCCACCGAGTTCACAGCAGCCCTAGCTGGTGACCTGAGTATGTGAGCAGGAAACAGACTTGATCTGGGACTTCCCAGCCTCGGGAACTATGAGAAATAAAATTTTCTGATGTTTATAAGTCACCTGGTGTATGGTATTCTGTTATAGGGGCCCGAGTGGTCTAAAACACACACAGACTATGTGATTTGCCGAGGTCACAAAACAGGAGGGGGTGAAATTGGTGTATGAACCCAGGTAATCTGTCTCTAGAGTTGGGTTGATGCCCTGGACCACTTCATTATTTCCCCCACTAATCTCCAAGAGGGCAGCAGACTGTTGATCCCAGTTACCAGTGTTTTCCCATTACCTAGCCCCAAAGCCTGATACTTAGGTGAGGTCCCAAAAACATGTGTGAAATCAATGAAAAGGCAAATAACAATGTCTCTCATGGCCATCTGCAGCTGGTTTACATTATCTCCAGGTCCCAGGCAAATATACAAGATACAGAGCTCTACGGCCTGATTTATAATGAGGTCATCTGTCCCAGTCCCACTTCAACAAGAGAAAAAAGAAGAAAAATCTCACACCCAAAACAAAGAACTTCAACTTGTTCTTGGTAGACCTAGGGCCTAAATCTTCTGGGTTCTTGTCTTAGGTACCATAAAGGCTCCTCGATGAGAGATATGGCCCTGAAATTCCATGACGATAACCTTTGGGTAAGAGTATCTGCTTTAGGGGCGCCTGGGTGGCTCAGTCGTTAAGCGTCTGCCTTCGGCCCAGGTCGTGATCCCAGGGTCCTGGGATCGAGCCCCACGTCGGGCTCCCTGCTCGGCGGGAAGCCTGCTTCTCCCTCTCCCACTCCCCCTGCTTGTGTTCCCTCTCTCGCTGTGTCTCTCTCTCAAATAAATAAATAAAATCTTTATAAAAAAATGAGTATCTGCTTTAGACAGAGTCACTCACAGGAAAGTAAAAGGGAGACTCGGTCACCATGAATCCAAACTCCCTGCCATTTTTCTGTGTGTTAATCTGAATATAGAACTGCTAGTTTCACTACAATAACTGGATATAAAACATTTCCTAAATGAACCTTTCCAGGATGCAGTTACATGCTTTATAGCTCTGCTTTCTGCGTGTGTATTCATTTACTTTCTGCTGGAAAACTGCGGTGCTTTTATATTCAATGCTTATATTCAATTCAATTCATACTAAGAAGCCTGTCCTCTGGGAATAAAGCTCCAAGTTGTCTCATTCTCGACTCATCTGAGATTTTATTGCTTTTGGTCAAGGATCACTGTGAGAGTCACATCATTTATATAATCGTTTTTTAAAACCTCGGCACACTGTCCCAGATGTGTAAATGTGGATCCATATTTGATGAGTTCCTACATTATTTAGAGCAAAGAAGAAAAGTCTAAGTGTGATTTAGTAACAGCCTGTAAGACATTCAACCTTCGTGCAGGAGGCAGGACCTATGGACGGGGCACACGGGAACGATGGCATGGGGTCGCTACTTGGGGTCAGGGAGCATTTAAATTCGTCTAAAACCAACGCCTCTGCTTCACCACCACCCTCAATGCCCCCTTCTCTCCCCACTTCACCCCTCCACTCACAAGCTTATGTTAATAGGTGAGGCACAAGAAACATTTTGGATTTTTTCCCCAAGAGATCTCAACATTTCGGCATTCCATTTTATTGTCCAAACCATCAAAGAAGTCTCAAGATGTTAAAAACATCATTTTCCTACAAATACAGAGTGAGCATGAATGCCTGTACCAAAACAATAACAACGTTGATTCAAAGAGAATTTGAAAAACTAAGATTTTTACTGTAAGTGGAAAGAAGGGGACACTGAAATCAGAACGCTGTGCTAACTACAAAGCTGGTCAATACCCTTCAGCACAACAGAACGGGAACCTTCGGGGCTATCTTTTCTACAGAGAAGGGGGAAAATATCATCTAAAATTAACCTATCTTCTTACATTTCCAGAACTGTTTGATGAATTGTACAGAGTTGACTCTCCTAAAGAGTCAAAGGATATTCGGAAGACCCACCAGACAGGGCTCCTGTCTATATATGATATTAAAACGTCACATCATCATCTTTGTGCCTCAATTCTACCAGTACCCTTCAGTCAAAGTCCACTAAAAACACAACTACAGTTAAATAAGCTGGGTTGCAGTGAAGGAGAATGCTCCCCATGGGGAATTGTGGGGTGTCCCAGTAAGAGGACATGAGAAAGAACCCTTTGTGGGATTTGGGTTAGGGTTGAGCATCTGGGGCAGCAGACCTAAGACAGTCAGGGTTGGCCCTGGACTGGTTCCTGTCCGAAAGCAGGGGCAATTCTGTGATTGGGGGTCTCATCATATCTCACCGACAGGGAGGGAAACTAGAACAAGGATAGAGTTGTGATTGGTAAAGAAGTAGGAGACACTCATTTTGGCCAAAAATAAACTTAAAAAAAAAAAGATATTTGCTCTTTTGTGAGTGGCACAGTGATCTTGTTTTTGGCTGTGCTTTAAAAGAAAAAGAAAATGGTCTTGTTTTGTCTCATTTTAGCGGAGTAAACTTGGTCTCATTTACGTATGAGTAACCTTGTCTGAAGTTGAAATTCTGTGAGATCGTTTATACCTAACGGGAGGGTAATGTGGCCTCACTGCAAATGCCAGGCTATCTTCCCAATGTCAGGTGCTCATTTTTTTCTTTTCTCATTTCCAACTTTTGGATAATTTTTCTCAACACCATAAATGCATGAATAAGTGAATGACTAGCAGGAATAAATTTAACTTAGGAAAATAAAGTGACATGCATCACACTCAAGAATTACAAAATTCAGATCGGTTCACATGATCACATCATCATCATTGCCAAGAACAGCTGATCTCCCAACGTCCCACCACCTCAAGGAGGACTCTCTCAGGCAGCAAGGACAGAGCCCAGTGAAGATCAGGCTGCTAAAAAATTGCTAAAAGCTCCAGCCAACTGATACAGAGCCCCCTCATCTTTCAGATAGGATGTCCCTTTCTGAGTGATGCCGACAGCCGGAGGACGCAAGACAACGTGAGTGGGTGAGGCACTAAGTGTATTTACACACGGGCGCAGCCCTGGGTGTGCCCAGGAAGTTCTCAATCACTCGGTCTCAGCCATTTTCTCCTTTCAGCCATCCCTGGTGGCCCTCTGGTGAAGGAGTTCACTCCTCAAACCCTTCCCGAACTCCTCCCTGCCCCTTCCCGGAGAGGGAGGTCCCTGCACCACCTTCAGCTCCTGCCCGATTGTGCTATACTTCATTTACATGTGATTTTCTCGTGATGACTTCATTAACACGAGGAGGGCAATTGCAAACAGCTTATGCACAGCATAATTCTTGGCATCTTCTCTTTTGTGACTTTCTGCTGGCTTCCAACTATGTGTTTGACTTATGGCACCATTCTTATTTTGTTTGCTAGTCCACTACTGCACGTTGTTTTAAGAACTTACCCAAGATCAGGGGCACCTGGGTGGTGCAGTCAATTGAGCGCCCGACTCTTGGTTTCAGCTCAGGTCATGATCTCAAGGTCGTGGGATTGAGCCCTGTGTCGGGCCCCGTGCTCTGCACTCAGAGGGGAGTCTGCTTGAGCTTCCCTCTCCCTTTCCCTCTGCCCCTCCCCACCCCCGCTGTTTCTCTCTAAAATAAATAAATAGATCTTTTTTAAAAAAGAACAACTTACCCAAGATCATGCAGATAATGCATAGCAGAGTCAGGATTCCAACCCATCTCTGTTCGACTCACAACCCTACCTTTTCCCTACCTTATAGAAGATTTCACTTGATTTTTAAAAATGGCAATTTCAAAGGAGAGTTTAATAAAAACACTAAAGCATATGTTTTCATGCACAGGTGGTTGGAAAGTGTGGAGCACGCTCTGGATGTGCACTGCTAACAAAATAAAAATGAATCAAAATGTCGGATCTATTTCATGTTTGACTTTGCATGTAAGTGAGTCCTTTGACTCATTCCTATCCTTTTAGATATGCCAAATTTAGAGCCTCTCCTGTGTTGTGATCCAGTTGGGCATCCTTTGTGGCCCTTAAATAGCAGGGGATCAAATGTCGTGGAGATCTGGGGGGACATCTTCCAAGTCTGCATCAGATTCGAAAATAAATAGCTCTCTTGGCCACTGAAAGGCTTTCTTTCTTTCAGTGTATTGAACACTGAGTGTATTTTTCCTTGGGTTGAACACTATCTTTCATACATCCCACTTGTTGCTAAAGCTCACAGTTTGAGAGATTTGGCCCTTTCCATCGCTTTAGCTGCTGTGGCCCCAACCATTCAGCCATCTAGCCCTAGTGTTCCAGGACAGATCCTGGAATCAGATAAGGCATGAGGGTACTTCTGTGGGACCTAGCAAAAATCTTACTTCAAACTTGGGGAGGGGAGATTGTGTTTCAAAGGCTACACACACACACACACACACACACACACATCCCATTCCAAATACTCTTCTTACACAGTGACACTGACACGTCTTCATTGAGAAGTAGGGTCTATCCCCATTTCCCTCCCCATACCCCTTGAATTTGGGCTGATCTTAACAAATCAAATATGGCAGAAGTGATGCTGCTTGGCTTCTAAAATTAGGTCTTAGAAGGCAGTTATACCTTCCATCTGCCCCTGTCTCTGTCTCTGTTTCTCTTTCTTTCTCTGATGCTTGCCCTTGGGACCCACTGCCATGTTGTGAGGAACCACAAGCCACACACAGGTGTTCCAGCTGATGCAGCTTTCAGCTCTAGCTAGGATCCCAGTCAAGAGCCAGCATCTGCTCTCAGACAGTTGAGTGCTGGAGACTGCAGATGATCCTAGTCCCAGCCTTCAAGTATTCCACCTGAGTCTTCAGACAGGTGAAGCAGAGGCAAGTCATCCCCATTGTACTTTTTCTGAATTCCTGACCCACAGAAACCGTGAGCGATAATGCATGATTGTTATTTTAAGTTATGAGAGTATGGGGTGATTTGTTATACAGCAGTAGATAGGACGAGTGGATTCTAGCAATCAAGCCCTCTGAAAAACAGAGGTATGGCAATCTTGAAATAGGACCCTAGATATATATACTTCTTCCATCTCCTCTTTCCACTGCTTTTTCACATATGAGAGTTTGCAGGGATTCCCATCACAGAGTTTTCTCCAGGTTAATTATGAAGCATCGAGTATGAAGTTGAAGAACACCACCACATTTGTTACAATCAGACACTCAGGAAACACACTAACTCCTACATGATTAGTGTACAAGAACTGTCTTGGCTTATGCATCTCATGTTCTTGATTCATCCACCATACAGTGGGAAACACGGCAAATGTAAACATTTCAATCTCTGAGGTACAAAAGACAAAGTTTGACCTAAGGTTTAGTGAAGTAAATTGATTTCTTCAGTCCCTTAAAAATCTGTTTTGGTATCACTGGTCTATTTTTCTCCGCACAGGGACCGCACTAGTAAGTGGTGGGGCAGCCTGCCAGGCCTTGAGAGCATCCAAGTAATCTTCTACCCTGAATTAAGCAAGTGTCAGACACTCTTCTTACAATGTCTCATTGAGTTCCGCATGATCCCTGTGCAGTGCATTTAATTCCCATATTATATAAGGAAACTGAAGCACAGAAAGGTAGGATGGAGGCTCTTCCTAAACACATTTAACTTAAGTGAATTCAACTATGGATACCTCAGTCACGATATAAAACAAAACACTTACTTTTAGTAGTGCCTATGGCTCCAGACATCTCATTCAATGAGCCTTTGTTTCACATGTCAAACAGTATCTCAAAAAGAAAAGATTTGACGAACAGAGAAAGACATGTATCATATGACTTCACTGATATGAGGAATTCTTAATCGCAGGAAACAAACTGAGGGTTGCTGGAGTGGGGGGTGGGGTGGGAGGGAAGGGGTGACTGGGTGATAGACACTGGGGAGGGTATGTGCTCT
>NC_138379.1:91040159-91060515 GCF_054177405.1 Leptonychotes weddellii | reverse complement strand
CCGGTGATGGGTATTGAGGAGGGCACGTTCTGCATGGAGCACTGGGTGTTATGCACAAACAATGAATCATGGAACACTACATCTAAAACTAATGATGTAATGTATGGGGATTAACATAACAATAAAAAAATTTAAAAAAAATAAATAAACATCAACATAAATATAGTAAATGGGGAAATCACCAAAGAAACTTTTAAGTCGCTACAAAAACATGGCAACATACAACTTCATGGTTTAAAATAAATTCAAATTCTAAAAATGTTACTACCTTTTATCCAACTGGAAAAAGGTTTTAAATAATGATTTCCATTACTTACATGGAAGTTTAAAACGACCTAACTGCTTAATAATAGAAGGTTTCCAAGATACACAGTCGTGCATTCCTAAAAATGGAATACTCTCTCATGCATTACAATTTTTTATGATTCCAAGTAATAGAAAATGTGTTCATGCTGTATCATGTGAACAACAGGTTTCAAAACCATATGGATCGGATCCGCCTATGTTTTAAAAAGAAATCATATGACTGTGCACAGGGAAGAGACCTAGCAGATATGCAGACAGTTTTCGATGGGTGGCGGAATCACCAGATGAATTTAATTTTTTTTCTTTTTGTTTATCTCGATCAAATAAATGTCATACAATGAGTATGTAGTACTTTTGAAATAAGATTTATCATTACCATTTATTAGCTTTCAAGGGTATAGCTGTCCAGATTCCCCTAATAAAATGTTCCTCGGGGTATCCAACCCCATTGGTGATAAAGTCTGGGGGAGACACAGGCGAAAGGGCAGATTGGATAAGTGAAGCATAACAGCTCGCGGGCACCTCCAGGTGTGGGGTGGGGAAGCTCTGTGAGGTCAGCCTTGACTTCCTTCCCTCCCAGCCCAATGCCCTCCCTCACTGTGCTGCAGGCCAGGCCTCCCCTTGGTTGTACGGGGGCCTCTGCACTCTCCAGAAGTGACACTGGCATGATGCCCAGCCCCCCACCTCTTCTGTAGAATATCAGCCCTGTACGTCTTACAAGTGTTCCAATGTCAGGCTGTACCCTCCAGTGCAAAACGCCTCCCTGGTGGTGACAGGTTTATTGCATTTGAAGGTGAAGGTTCTATAAAGTTCAATTAGGACCAGACAGAATTCTACCGAAAACCTTAATAACAGGCAAGAATATGAGTCATTCCAACTCAATATTATGGGAAGTTTCACTCGGGATTTCTTTCTTCTCTGAATGGCCAAGTATAACAAAGGCCCATAAAATAAATAGCAGTAATCTGCAGTTTTCTTTCTCTCTCACTGATAGAACTGGTCAGACAGTTCCCCGTGGGGCATAAGGCATATGCGTCATCACACTGCCTTTCTAGGGCTGATGATGTTTATAGTTGCCTCCAGATTGATGATGTGACTACAGTCAAGACATTCTTCAGCCAGGCATCATGGAGGGCCAGTGAAAGGAGACTGCTTTTTGCAGAGGCAAAGAAAAGCCTCTTTCTGGCCCAGAGCCTTGCCATCCTTGAGGCACAGAGGTCCCCAGAGGAAGGAAGCCACAGAGAATACAGGCCACCACGGCAGCCCTAAGCCTGCTTCCTGAACAGCAGGTCACCAAGAATTCACACAGACCATTCCTGATGATGATGATGATGATGATGATGATGATGATGATGTGTGTGTGTGTGTGCGTGTGTGTGCTGGGCTTTCTGCCAACAGACAAGCTTGAGAAATGGGTGGTCTGGCTCCATCTAGTCTGACTTCTTGGTTTATAGCCTAATGACCAAGAATGGAATAATTGGATTATGAGAGAATTTGGTATAAGATTAATATAGACAGTGTTAGAATGGAATTCTTTATTATTATTATTATTATTCCTCCCATACTTATCAGACCATTAGCCATGCATTCACTTAAATGCTGAAGAGCAGGAACAAGGAAAGAGGGAGCCAATCGGAACATGAACTTGGTTTATCAGCATGTTTGACCAGCCAACAACACTTCCAAGACCCTCCAGAGGCAAGTGTCAAACTTTATAATAGCTTCATATTTATATTTACATATCTTATCTTACATGTTCTGAGTTTTAAAAACAGAAAGAGAGCTTAAATGACTTGCCTGGTCAGCGGAGAGGCTTGTCGGGAAGTCACGCGCAGTCTTCTAGTCCACATTCATGAGCAGGGGAGGCGCCATGATGCACTCTGTCTTAGAAACTCATCTACGGAAGAGAGCACGATGGAAGCTTCAGAATCAAGGTTTATAGGTTTCAAAGAGCACTGACTATCCATAAGGCATTGTGCTAAGTGCTCTAAGGATTGCAACTACAAAGAGGATATGGCCCATCTCAAGGAGGGAATTAAAGGACAGGAGAAAGATAGGTATAAATAATCCTGATACAAAGTAGATGGTAGCATTACAGCAAAAGGGCCAACAGAGTTTAAAAGGTATATATGCGGTGGCCTCTGAACAGTAAGATTTGGACAGATGCAGAAAGAGGGGAAAGTGCCCAGGTGGGACAAAACGGGGCAGAGAGGCAGGAGTGGGAACGTTCAGGAACATTCAGGGAGAGTGCCCAGTTCAACGGGAGGCCAGGGTGTTCTTCTTAGCCTCTTGGACCCAGAGCACAAATCCGCCTGTAGCTTCCCTGCAGGAGACCCCAGAGGTAGGAGGGAAGAGCCCTGGACTTGCTTCTAATCCTGGCCAGGTCACTTCCTAGACCAAAATCCTGGTGACCTCAGGCCAGCAGCCTCACCATTCTGTGCTGGTTTTCTCACTGATATATGGGAACGACCCTGACCTCGTAAGGTGTTGGGAATATTAGGCAATCTGCGTATCCACCAGGCCAGCACTCTTCTGTGCACCACAGGGAATGCGTGAACCAACTGAGGATGGTCCTTGCCGTCACATGGCTCTGTCTAGCAGGAGAATCAGGTATGAAACAAATGAGAGGCACTCAGCCTTCATTTATCAGCTTAGAAGGCCTTTTCCCGAACACTCCTTCCTGCCCCTCTCCAACCTAAATTAGATCCCCTCCACCCTATTTTCCCTCTATCTACTTTTCCTTTGAGACACTGCGCTTGTTTTAAATTATAAGTTTATGTCACTGATAGCTAGATGCGAAGTGCGTAAAGAAAGTTCCAGCAGACCATGACCCAGTGATTTACGTGATGCCCTTAAGGTGGGAAAGACTTCAGACCTTTTTTTTTTTTTTTTAAAGATTTTATTGATTTATTAGAGAGAGAGAGAAAGCACAAGCAGCGGGAGTGGCAGGCAGAGGGAGAAGAAGGCTCCTCACTAAGCAAGGAGCCCGATGCAGGACTTGATCCCAGGACCCTGGGATCATGACCTGAGCCGAAGGCAGATGCTTAACTGACTGAGCCACCCAGGCGTCCCGACTTCAGACTTTTGAGGAATTGAAAACTCAGTGTGGATGGAATGCAAAGGGAAGGAGAAGGGTCAAGAGGTGGTCAGGGAAACAGGCATGGGTCAGATCATACAAGGACAAGAGGAAGAACTTTATACTTACTGTCATTGCCATGGAATCCACTGATGGTTTTAAGTCAGTAAGAGCCTGAGACGAATGGGGGTGGAGTGAAGACAGCAGTTATCCCATTTCCCCCGGAGCAGAGGTGAGACTGGCCCAACCCCAGTCACAGGTACTGGGTCAGGACCCGAGCTGGCAAATGCGAGTGAGCTCCAGGGACTGGTTTCAGCAGTTGGAGGAAAGGGAAATCCCCTCACGCCACCCCAAGAACTCCGGGTAGCCCCTCTGCTATCACAAGAGGGGCCCGGGTGAGGATAAAAGCAGCCAACAAAGGAGGTCGCAGGGGAGGGATGAGCGGAGAGATGGAGCAGCAGGTCCTACTCAACTCGAAAACTCCCGAGGAAGCCCGTCCCACCCATGGACGCACTGGGCACCTGAGCCAATAAATCCCACTCTTGGTTACAAATGAACAAATACCAAGAACATCGGAGCCCAAGGGGCAACGTTACATGCACAGCTCTTTAACATGCATGGAACTAGCAGGGTGGGAATCCAGCCAGGCGACCAAGAAAAGTGATGAGACCTTGGGCAGAGGACTTCTTGATGTCTACATATGGAAGATGATCTGGGATGAAAGTCGTGGTTTCCTCCAGCTCCTCATGCATCTTCAGGCTAATTCTTTGCCCCTAACATAATTCAACTCTTCTTCACACGCTGCTTTTTCCACCTTCCAACCAGCTTTCTTATCTTCCAAACTGTATAGATTTTTTTTCTATATAATAACTTTTATCTGCAACTTTGGCTTACTTACTCAAAGCCCATCATGGCCCTCATATCAGCCTCTTTCTATCGTATTTCTCATCCGCTTCAGAGTCCACTACTGACTGCCCAATTATCTCCCTATTTCCCCAACCGAGTTCCAGAGAGTGGGCATCCAACCAGCCCAGCTCCTTCCTTGTTGAGCAGAGCTCGGCACACCAGACCCCCCTCACAGTACTGTGGGGTGACAGCCCGTGGGCCATATGTATCCAGAAATGGGAGGGCTCATGGATGCCCCACCTGTTTTCCTGAGACGCACATGATCCACCAGTACACGCCAGGGCTGCCACCAGGAGAGAAAAGGCAAATGACTTGGAATCTCAATCTGAAAGGTTTGGTTTTACTACTGTAAGCAAAAGTTTTTCATTTTTAATGGATGAGAATGCTATTGGTCTCTGGTGTCCTTGAAAAGACTTTCTTTGAACCAAGAAATAATCATTTACTTCACTGGGAAACAAAATGAACCATGCAAATGGAAATTGTGAGTTACTCATTTGGAAACTAATTGGGGGAAAAAAACAAAATCTGCAATCGAATGTGCATCTGCTTCAAAGCAGAGTGGCTTGTGATGGAGCCAAGTGCGTCTTCCTTCCTTCTCCTTACATTTCTCCCCAGGCTTTTTAAGTAGATGAAATATAACTATAAATCCAAGAGCATTTTCCTTATTGCTGTGGGCCCAATGGAGCTAAGGCAACTAAGATTCTGTAAGAAAATTTCAGAGATCCTTGGGCTCATGTTGTCTTCTATGCTTATTTGTGAGTCTGGCATCTGTGTTGCAATCTTGTTCTGGTCTGGATTTTTCTGCAGATGACGTCCGTGCTTTTAAGGTAGGAATGTACTGTCATTTAAGCAACATCAGAAACCTTAGCTCCACACATCCTTCTATTTAAAACACTGTGTCCATCTTCCTGATGCCCTCTCTTTCCTTCTGCCCCACTCGATGCCTGCTTATAGCAGCCATGTCTGTGGCCACAGCCAGACCCTTCCTGAGGGCTGCTACTTCCTCCCGCCCTGCCTCACACCCCCTCACCCTCCTGAACCGCAAACCTTAGGGGTAAGTAGGAGGAGGTAGGACGCCTGGAGCCAGGCCTCCTCCCAGAGGGACAATCAAGAGATGAGAATCTGGTCCCCAGTGCGGCCAATTCTGCTCACTTTGCTCTCCTGAGGGTCCATCGCGCCGACAGCTGATCCTTGCTAAATTCACAAGACACCACCATGAGGGCCAACTTAGTTTAGATGGAAAGCGCACCTTACTGGTGATGGGCACACTCATGCCTACTGCTCAGGGCACAGCCCTCCCTCTGCCCCTGCCCCCTCACCTCCAGCTGCCACGTTACCTGGGACACCGACTTGCCACCAGAAGGATGCCACCCCAAACGAAGAAACCTGGCCAATGTTCTGGATGCTCTCCCGAGTCCTCTAGGTAGTGCAGCTTTAACGTGAATGAAAACTCACGTCTGCCACACAGCATCTCTGTGTTTCTGACAGTGAGAGATTAGCAATCACAGATTCTTCCCAAACACTTGCCTTTTCAATGTTCTTTAACAGCCACCGACGATTTGTGTCATTACAACATACCCTCAAGATAGATATGTCACTATTTCCAAGATGACAGCCTATCTTGCATTAGTCACATTCTAAATTGACGCCGTCTTTTGGGGGTGAGGGGCAGGGGGAGCACCTGAGGTCCCTGGCTGAGAGCTAAGAGCTCCCGAATCGTATCGGACACACTCATCCAGATCATTTCCTTCCAAAAAGATTCCCACAGATGGGCAATCTCATTCATTTATGACACTTTATTAATTTTAGATTCAAACTGTCATTTCCTTTCCTTTGTCCTCAAATAGTTGCAGTGGACATGATGGTGAATCTGCAGCTGAGTTCAAGTGTTTCGAGTCCATGTATTAGATGCTAGAGGTGGGGGTGGGATGCAAAACTAGCAGAGACAAAGTCCTCGTCTCCATCAGTGTATACTCTGGAGGCACAAAACTGCTCCAAATCTGAAGATAGCAAGAGGAATAGCATTTGGCATGTCAAGGGAGTGACACAGAGATGGGCCACCCCGAGATTTCAGGGCAGAGAACCCCGGGGACTTGGGCCTGTAGTGGGCTGGGTGGTTTCCCCCAAAAGAATGTGTCCATGCCCTAACTTCTGAAACCTATGAATGTGACCTTATTTGGAAAAAAGGGTCTTTGCAGATGGAATTAAGGATCGTGAGACGAGATCGTCCTGGATGATCTGGGTGAGCCCTAAATCCAATGATAAACACCCTTCTTAGACAGAGAAGTGAGACGAGGAGAGGACGATAGAGAGACAGAGGCTGAGGCTGGAGTGATGGAGCCACAAGCCAAGGAATGCCTGGAGCCACCAGAAGCTGGAAAAGAAAAAGGAAGGATTCTTCCCTCGAACTTGTTGTGGGAGGAGGACAGCCCTGCCAACACCTTGATTCCAGACTTGGTTTCCAGAACAATGAAAGAATGTCTACTGCTCTAAACTGCCAAAGTTGTGGTAATTTGTTATGGCAGGCAACGGAACTACTACAGTCCATTTGGCTGGGACACTCTTTGGTGTCCCCCAACTCAGATCTGAGCCTTCATAAAACTTCCCCAGAGAAGCATTCTCTGATGCCCCACCCCCGCCCACCCCAAAGCTAAATTAGGTCCCCTCATTACTCCCTTCCAGCCCTAGCCGACTCCAGACCCCACCTACTTTTCCTTCCTAGTGCTCATTAGAACTTTTCATACCTACTGGGGGCCTGAACAACTTATTGAGATGCTAGTTTCACGTTTGCTTCTGTCTAAAAATTCCCCTATTGTCTTCCTCAGAAGAAACCCGGGCTTTGCTCTGCTTTGTTTCCTTAAGGCCAGAACCCCTGAGGAGATGATACGGAAACAGCAAGAGCAAGGGAAAAGCAGCAGCCAGGAGAGGAGCAGGTGCTCAGGAATGGGGAGCTGAGCAGCACACAGCCGTCCCCCTGCCAGCACGCACCGCGGGCCTCGGGCGCTGGGGCTCAGGCGCTCACACACGTTCCCAGCCCCAGACGCAGAGCTCGGACCACTAGAGACCTTTGCACGACAGTGGTTAGCCCGCAAGATCCAGGGCAACCAGCTGGCCACTGGCTGGGAGGCACCTTCCTGTTTGCTGCTGCGAGAAGGAGCACATGACTCCTCTGGTGGGGGTAGGGGGAGCGTGAGGAGGGTGGGCAGGAACCGCTGTTGGTTCCTGCCAACCGCTCAGTGCGGAATGCCAGTAAAACGGAACTCTCCCTGTTCTCTCAGTTGCGGCTGGTATCACAGAGCTAAGAACAAAGGACAGTAAGTACCCACACACTCCCAAGGCAAGTATCAATGTCTGCACAACTCATGATGGTGACCTCTAAAATCCAGCCAACATCACCCCATCACCCAAGAGGGAGCCTTAATAGTAGAACTAGAAACTGAGTGAGGATTTCCTGGGAAGGGACGTTGTCTGAGTGCTCGGTGTCACACCCTTCCTTGGAGAACGGCAGCGGGCTGGAGGGAATCACCCAGGGTGACCTGTTTCCCCTGGAGATGGGAGGAGAGAGGTACACAAGTTGGTCCAAAGGGGAGAAGCAGGCTAGAGCAGCCTCTGGTGACAAATCAAAGATCCAGGGCTGCTTCGGGAATGGGCCGTCCTTCCAGAATTCAACAGTATCCCCCCAAGCTGCCCTTCCGGAATATAGACGGATTTGGGGCATTTTGAAGGAAAAAAAAAAATCCCAGCCAAGAGGACCATCTTGAGGGGCTGAGTATCCCCCAAAACAGAGTCTGTGTGGGACAGACTGCAGAAATCCAGAAGGAGCAGCCCCTGTGCTGGGGAGCTTCATGAAAGAGAGCCTAGGGATGGCGTTCTCTGAAAAGCCCCCCAACAATCTCGGCAGAAAAGGTCAGCGTTGGGAGAGCCGCCACCTGCAGACCATCCTGACCCCAGCTCCCGAGGAAGGGTTTTTGTTGTTGTTTGGCTTTACTCTGCTCCTTCCCTCTCTCTTCTCTTCTGCGCCACCTTAGTGGGGTGAGGGGCAAGGTAGCACAACCTGGCGCGGGGGAGGACGGAGCTAGAGCATCCTCATGCTCTCTCTCCTGCCGGCGTCCCAGTGTGGGCAGAGACAGAAGGTTCTGCGGGGTTAGACCGCCTGCCCTTTTAATACCTGAAGCATGGACTTATTCGTGAACACCTGAAAATGACTCGATAGGGCTAGGGGATTTACCCAAGACTTCATCCCGAAGTAGAGAAGAAAGCTGCAGGGGACCTTGTGGAAGGAGAAAGCTGCTTTCTCCTTGTGCCTTTCTCAGCCGGGCTCAAACAAAAGCTGGTCCGGTTCCCAGTTCCGTGGGCCTCTCCTCCCCGGTGAGGCCAGGGGGAACCCTGCCCGGCTGCGGTGGGCTCACGCCTGGTTCACAGGCCCAGAGAGCGCGGGCCAGGGACAGTATGCGCGGCGACAGGGCCGGAGTGGCCCGAGGGCGGCTCCCATGCTTACAGCCTGTGTCTCCCCCTCAGGACAAAGCCACTCACAACTCAGTGTGGCCTTCTTATAACCACCCATGAGACAAGGTGACCGACTCACTGCAAACACAGGAGCGAAGGAGGCCCTCCACACGGCGGACTTGACTTCCCGGGATCCTCTCGAGCTCTCTCAACGAGCTCCCTGTGGACGTTCTGCCGTCAGAGGTTCCCGGCTACACCTACGATGCGGATCCAGTTTTTAATCCAGGGTTGGCAGATTAAGTAAGAGGAGGGAGCCGGGTCTCGGTTTCAAGCCATTTTCATGTATTTTCTTCACAAAAGGAAAGAGCAGGGATCTAAATGGGCTGGGAGAGGACAAGGCAGAGGGAGAAGAGAAGGCTTCAAATCACTCTTTGCCTGTGAGACCTGCCCCCAGCTCCCGTCTGCCTGACGGAAGCTCTCGAAAATTCACCGTTTTTGAAACTGTCAGTTCTGTCTACCCAGTTGTAGCCACGTTCCTCCCATGCCTTTGCTGAGCTTGCTGGGAGCGCCGTGCATGGCTCTGCATGAGGTCTCTGGATTGTGCGAGAACAACAGGCATGTGTTGCATCATTGCAACTCCCAGAGAAAGAGCTCTAAATGGGGGCGTCTGGGTGGCTCAGTCAGTTGAGCGGCCAACTCTTGATTTCGGCTCAGGTCATGATCTCAGGGTTGGGAGATCAAGCCCCGCATCGGGCTCTGAGCTGGGCATGGAGCCTGCCTGGGATCCTCTCTGTCCCTCTCCCTCTGCTCCTCCCCCAACTCTAGAAAAAAGTTACAGTAGAAAACATTCACATTAAATATCAACAGCTAATGAGCACATTCTTAATACTGTCCCCTGAAAAGCAGAGCTTGTCACCCATTAGCAATTATCGTTAAGGTCAGCTAGGGAAATCAGGGCGGCTTCCCATGGGGATAGGACATCAGATGGTGCAACCGGTTTACTGAGGGGTCTCAATTATTGGGATTAAAAAGAGAAACTATTTTTCCTTACAGTTGCCACCCAATAATACTAGGTCAAACCCACCTTCCCTCCTGACTGATTCCATAACATTTTAGTCACCTTTGACTTCCAAAAATGTCTTAGTGGAAACATTTCAAAAGTATCTAGGAATCAGTCCTATTCATGTTTGAACTTCAATTTCCCATAGGATTCCAAGCTCTTCCCCAAAGTGGTCCCCTCCCCAGTCCTACTTCCAGCTCAGCTTGTGGTTCCAGCAGCTTGCGGAGGATAGAGCATCCTGCCTCTCCCTTCCTTCCTTACACTCCCGCTTCCTAGTCAGGGTAGGGAGGAGGAAGAGAGAGAAACTGACATCTTCCTTGGCTGAGCGAGTTCTCAGCTCTCTCCCTGGGCAACCAGGGCCACTTTTCTAGGACCCAGAATGTGGGCTGTGGGCGGGCGGTCCGTCCAACCTGCCCTGTTCAGCCCCTGCAGTCATTTGGGTGATGTGGCCATACCTGGGCACCATAGGTCCATGTGGGATTCATCCCGCACGCCTCCAGCACAGAAGCTGCTTTGGCGCCATCTTTGTCCGGCCGTCCCCTCGCCGGGTGATGCCCTCCTCCATTCTCCTTCCCCCATGCTGTGGTAACACAGAGGCAAATTAGCAGGCCCCCCAGAGGACAGTAGGCAAAGCCCCAGATAGGGGATATCGTCAGTCAGTCTCCCTTTCTTCCAGTCCCCTCCCTCATCTTCACAAGCGTTTCTACCAGGACTTTACTCCCTTCACTACAGGGACAGACAACAACCCCCTCCCCGCCATTGTGTCTCTACACAGAAGGTCTTGGGGAGGAAAACACAATTTCCTTGGATACACTGCATCACACTTCCCAAGGCAGCCTTCCCCCTTACACATCTCTCCTTAAATCAAGAATGAGGACTGGAGAGGGGAAAAGACAGTTGAAGAAACAGAGAGGCAATGTTAGACCAATTCTCTGAATTTTTTCAGTAAGCTCTATGGGTAAATCACTGCTGCCCCACTTTGGCAGTTTTCTGGATTTAGATTATTACTATATGTAGACCTGTTTATTCCTGACTTTGAAGTCTTGAGACAACAGACATGACATGACATCCTGAAGTAATAGTTTCCATGAAATATATATATTTGTTTTCAACAATTCCAGAAAGACTACAAATGTTAGAATATTATGCTCTAATACTCTTTTTCTTGGCCAAGCAATCTGGTGACAGAGGAGGAGGTGGTTGGCAAGACCATAGTGTGTTAAAAATAAAGCCCCATAAACATCAAAGTTATGTACATACATACATTTTCATAAACACATTTGAATTTCCATGTCAAGTACATCACATGCTTGTACTGGGAACAGTGAGGAATACATGTATATATAACTATATATATTAGTTATGAACGTATTATAACATATACCAACTTATAAGGAGCCACAACCATCTCTTCTGGGTTACAAAAATTCAAGTGATTCAACAGGATTCTCATGGTGTATAATATCCATTTTTCACTGGAAACCTCTCTTTCTATAACTGCATGCTCTTGTTTTATATTGGTGGTGTTCTCATTAGAAAATGAGAACTTAGTTACTTTCCTTTTTCCTCTCATTCATTTAGTCTACATTTATCAAATACCAAAATGTCTGTGGAAACAAGACAAAACCATGTCCTCCTTGAAGGAACTCCCATGCCATGATCCCAGGGTCCTGGGATCGAGCCCCGCGTCGGACTCCCTGTTCGGAAGGAAGTCTGCTTCTCCCTCTCCCACTCCCCCTGCTGTGTTCCCTCTCTCGCTGTGTCTCTCTCTGTCAAATGGATGGATAAAATCTTTAAAAAAAAGAAAAAAGAAAAGGAAGCGGCATCCACCTCGACTGAGGACACAGTGGGTGAGAGGTGATCACAGGAAGGAATAGTCTGAAAAATAACATTTGTGCCAAGTCATAAAGGATTATAATCAAGCTACCCTTTCCCTCTAACAATATATCATGAACATTAATCCATGTCAATAGACACAGCTCTAAATCATCATTTTCAACAGCAGCTTAGCACTCCATGAGAGAAATATACCATAACTTAACCACACTTCATATATCTATATATAACAGATCACACTTTTGCACTATTTAAAACAGTATTAAAAATTCCTTTCTGGGGCACTTGGATGGCTCAGTCGGTTAAGCATCTGCCTTCAGCTCAGGTCGTGATCTCAGGGTCCAGATCGAGACCTGCATCAGACTCCCTGCTCAGTGGGGAGCCTGCTTCTCCCTCTGCCTGTCACTCCCTCTGCTTGTGCTCTCTCTCTCAAATAAATAATCTTTAAAATAAACAAATAAATAAATTAAATAAAAAATAAATAAAAATTCCTTTCTACCTTTGCTCTATGTGAGTAACCAACTTGAACTTACTTATAAACTAATTATAGAGACTGTGGAATAAGTAAAACCAATGCTTCCCTGTTTTGATATTTATTTGTTGGCTAGGTAGAGCCTCCCCAAAACTAAATTTCTAAAAAGAGTCACAAAAGCCATGAAGATGACACTCAAGTGCATTCATTTCTTTCCAAGTTAAAAATCTGGTACAGGGGTGGGGGTGGGGGTGGGAGTGAGGGATGGGAAACAGAGGGAGCAAGATATTCATTCTTCATTCAACTGATAGGTATTTTTTGAGCACTTCGTACATGTCAGATACAGTGCTAGGCTCTGTGCCCTACCGACCAAACTGAGATTTGAATATTGTCTTTGGATCTGTTCATTAAAATAGCAGTACCCTTCGCTTTCATAGATGGCAACATCAGCCACTGTTTCAAAGCTGTAGCTTTCCTACATTTCCTTAGCAATGAATGGAAATCAGGATTCGAGCCACGCCACCCAGTGAGATCCGGGAATATGCTTGGCCAATTAGGATTCCTTGTCTGGACGTGCATCTTACAGAGTTTTTCAGTAGAGCTGTAACCCGGTTAGGAAGTCAGGAAGAACGCTGAGGGGCTTCCACTCCCGGGCAGCCAATAGGCCCCTCTTGGACTTCCACATCCCCTTGAACTCCAGGTCCATTTGCTCCGCCAGAGCCTTGGTTGGGCCAGCAGGTTGGGCTGTGGCACCATCCATGGGCATACCTCGCACAAAACAGAGAATGCAGGAAGGTCTCCGGCTCAAGAAAAACCTAGGCTCTCGTAAAAAAAATCACAAACTCTCATGGACTCCACCTCGGGCTTTTTTTTTTTAATTTACGATTTTATTTATTTGAGAGAGAGTGTGTGTGTATGAGTGGGGGGAGGGGCAGAGAGAGAGACTCTCAAGCGGACTCAGCGCTGAGTGTGGAGTCCGACACAGGGCTCGATCCCACGACCCTGAGATCAGGACCTGAATGGAAATCATGAGTCTGACAGTTAACAGACTGAGCCCCCCAGGCGCCCTGGCCCCCACTTAGGGCTTTTTAATCTCAGTTGCATTTCCTCCTAACATGCAGTGATGCAAAGGGATGGGGGAAGACAGGCTAGGCCTGAACTTGAGGAGGAGAGATTGCCCTTGCTAAGTTCTTAACTTCATAAAGCCATTTAATCATGGAGTTAAAATTAAGAAAGCCCACAAATGTCTACTTCATTTGCACGTATGCCTCCCACTGTGATCCAATGTAACGAGATAGTAAATCCAACTAACAGGAAAAAAAAAAAAGGAAAATGTCCAAGGGAAACTCTCATCTTTTTATTGGTTCTTCCCAGATGCATCAAATTCAGAATAGCTCTGCAGCCAACCAACCCTGAAGGCAGCTTTCTCTGGAGTCATCAGTACTGTCTGAGGGGGCATTAATTCAACTTAAAAATTGAAGTTAATTTGCTAAGGAGCTTAGAATGAGATGAAATCAATTGGCAGTCATTTACTAGGCATGATTATATGCTGAACAGTAAGTATTAGCCCATAACATTTATTAATCTATGGGATGTAACAATTATTACACATAATTATTTTATTTTAATTCTTATGAAATAAGTATAAGACAGGATTCCCCACTCTTAAGAAGCTTAGCATCTATTTCATGAAATACCATTCTTTAACTTGCTACGTCTCACAGGAGGAGGCAAATCTACTTAGGAGTAGATAGTTGGGTTTGAGTTAGTATGACAGAAAGTCCATTCATAGGCCAGGCTCATTCACAAAATATGTGAACACACTCTACTGGCTTAAGCTATTCTAAGATGGACACCATCTTCCAGGTGACCTTGGACTCCAAGCATTGCAAAGCACTGCATCTCATTCTGATTCTAGGACTCTAGGTCCTTGGTGAGGAGGGCCAAGCGTTGCTGACTCAAGTTCAGAGTGTCTGAGTTCAGAATAGAACCTGGTTTCCTCAAGTCTGCTTGGGAAGGAGGCTTCTCTTTACATGAAAGCAAGGAACATTACATAATCCTTGTCATTGCAGATAGCTGTTTTGATTCCAACAGCCTGCGCATCATCGCAAGGACAGTAGCCCTAATCTCCACAAAGAAAACACTAAATAATATGCATAGCTCCAATGGAGGAAGAAAGATTCCATCCGATGCACGTTGACCAAATGGCAAAGTATTTCAGGCAGCTAAGTAATTGACCTGTAATATGGGTATACCTGGGAATGCAATTTACTTTTTATCATCCTTGGTCGGATCATGAGTTAGAATCACAGTAGGGGCACAAGGCTGTCAGGTCATAGCTAAGGAGGAAAACAGGAGTTGGCTGCCGGAACATTCACAGCCAGCCAAGAAAACAGGTCAAATGAGGCTTAAAATGAAGTTTTTCTTTGCACATTTCACAAGTTCGGGCAAACAGGGAAAATAATAATAATTCTTCCCCTCCCCTACCCCCTCTCCAACATAATACTTTAGCATTTGGAGGAGATATACCATAGTCTCGTTTAAACTGACTGATGATGGTCATGTCCACTGCACGGGAAGATCGTGCAATCACTCAGGTGGGCAAGAAGAAGGAAATCTGAATTCAGAATCCAAAGACCGGGGATTCCATTTTGGCTCTGCTACTGACCCGTGGTTGACCCTGGGCAAATCACCACCTCTCAGAGCTTTAGCTGACCGTCTGTCATATCAAGATAATACATGACCTACTATCTCATCCAGCTATTATAAATATATTTTCTCTTTCCCTTCAAAGTCAAGCTTCTAGAAAAATGGAATAGTCACAGTCTCGATTTCTTCACCTCTCATTCACCCTTCAACCCCAAACCAGCCCTCCACAGGGAGGCTCTAAGATCACTGCTGTCAAATCTACAATGCTTTGCACCCCTTCACTTACTCTCAAGTACATTCGGCAATATTGAATGCCATTGGTCTAAAATGTCCACAGCGATCCACCTTTATGACAATATCCCCTCGAATTAGTGCTCTCCATGGCTTTGTCCTTAGGCTTTATTTTTTTATTTTTTTCCAGTTTCATTGAGATGCAATTGATATATAACACTGTGTAAGCTTAAGGTGTACAACGTAATGATTTGATATGGGTATGTATTGTAAAATGATCACCCCTAGTTAATATCTATCACCTCACATAGAAACAAGCATTTTTCCCCCTTGTGATGAGAACTTTTAAGATCTACTCTCTTAGCAACTCTCAAATATACAATACAGTATTAACTATAGTCACCGTGCTCTCTATTACAAGTCCAGAATTTATTTCACATCAATCTGCTTAAGCTGATCCAGGCGATGGATTCAACTACTATCCATGAGTGCGTAACACTCCACGTGTCATGTAAATCCAGGTGATTTATCTCATTTAAGTTTATCTCATATATTTATATCTCATGCATATCTCATCTCATGTAAATTGATCTCAAGTTCTATCATGTAAACTGATCTCCTGTGAATCTAGGTGACCTATCTGCAGGATTACCACTCTCTTGGAATCTATTCTGCTTTTGGAACTATCCTCCTGAATGTCCTAGAGCTCTCAGAATTCAGAAAATCTAAAATCAAAGTCATTTGGTTTATCTCCCCTGTCCCCTTTTCTCCTGTGTTCCCTCCACCCCTCCAAAATCTGGTACCCATCTATGATCTGCTTTCAAAATTCTATTTCCAAAGTATTTCTCAAATATATTTTACCTACTACTGCCCCTTCCTTGGTCCAGATCCTTCTCATCTCTTGAATAGACTACATTGCGAATGCCTATAAATTAATATCCCTTTCTCTTATGTCAGGTCCTTCTGAGGCATCCTCCACATGGTGCCAAAGTGGTTTTTCTAAACAAATCTGATGATCTCTCTACCCTGCCTTAAAATCTGAATTGTGAGTATGGAATTCTGAATTGTGAATATAGAATAACTTGTGAATATAGAATAGAGGTCCCATTAAGTCCTGGCTCCTTACCTCACTAGTATCATTTCTCAGATCTCCATTCTCACCTTGGGTTACTGCCATTTTGAAATCTTGGCCACTTCCATTTGCTGTAGGACAGCTTGGTGAATGTGCACTAGGTTGTCCCTTTCTGGAATGTTCTCTCTTGTTTTCTGCTTATTTAAATCTCATTCATGCTTCAAGCTCAGTTGCCACGTCTTCTTCCCTGTTGTATGGTCCCTGACTGTCCTCCTTTTCTCATCAACCTCAAGTAGTTTAATTTCCTTCACGATACCTTGTGCACACCTCTGTTCTAACATATGCCACCCCAAATTGCAGTTGACTTGTCATCTGAGTTTTTCTGCAGACAGGAATCATATCTTGCCTATCATTGTAATTAATATAACCCTATCACAGCAAGGCTTCAGTAATCCTGAATCTGGCCCCCCACCACTTGCTTCAAATTCTCTAGCAATTACCTTGTTTCCCTGGTCTTTCTGGTCTTTCCACGATTGTCTCCCACCTAGATTCTCCCTCTCGGCTTAGCCTTCTTAGATCAACAATCCAATTTGACTGTCTGCCCAGGTCTGACAGAGGTTGACCCAAGATGGCAGCCTGTGAATTCCTCTATCCAGCGCCATGCTCCAAGACAGGTTAGCGCCATCTGTCGGGCAGCCCAAACTTAGCGCCCTGAGCCCCCACCTGTAGGTGTGGGAGACAAGAAAGAGGGAGAGCCTGGGCTAACTGGAATGTCATTATCTCCTTTCTAACAGCAACATTTTAGAAAAGGAGTAAGTAGTAAGATCGCAGGTAGTCTGCCGACGAGCATCAGTGCACTGCTAAAGGGACAGAAAACCACTGAGTGAATTGGAAGAGCTGTAGGAGAAGAATAGTAAGGGATGGCTTAAGAAAAAATGAACAAAATCGTTCTCATCCTGCATTCCTGTGTTGTCTGTTGTGATGCAATCGGAGGGATGAGGATGTCTGGAGCCCGATCAAACTGCCATCTATTATTCAGCTTTGCTAGGTCGTTGCTGAAAGGCACATGAAGGCAAGTATCTAATTAAAATGCCAGACTTTTATTGCCTATTCTTAGCTTCAAAAGACAATGAATGTTGTTAGAGCACTGTGTAGACACTTTGCTTAACATGAAAGTCAAAAAACCCAAAGATTCAGATAGCTACCTGGGAAATGTGATGGGAAGAGTTGTAAGAACACACTCGCTGTGTGCTTCCAGCCAACTCCAGGTGCAAGAGTCTTTTGTTTTGTTTTGTTTTTAGTTTTTTGTTTTGGATATTATTGTATGTTGCTGCATATTATTGGAATTGTGGGCTGCCCACCCCCTCCTGGAAAAGAACAAGCACAATTCTTAATCCTAGAGGACAGAAAAGTGAGTTGTGTTAACACGTCTCCATCTAGAATCTGAAGGGAATTTGTATTATCTTGGGATGTTCTGATTTGGAAGTGAAAATAATCACATCCACCCTTTTCCTAATATGCAGGGTGCAGATCAGTGTTTCAGCATTTTCCAGCAGCCTTTGAAGCTGTCATCCAGAAGAAAGATTGTACTCTGGGTGTAAACGCTATAATGAGTTCCTGTAATAAATTCTCTGTGGGTTTATTTGGGACAAACCCAACATATGCTCAGTTCTCTATTGTTAACGGACAAAGTCTAGAAAATCTCTGTTTTCCTAACAATGACAAATGCTAGGATTTTTAATTTACACACTTCATTTCAGCAGAGTTGTTGATGTAAGAGTCTTGAACCTTTAGGGGCGCCTGGGTGGCTCAGTCGGTTAAGCGTCTTCCTTCGGCTCAGGTCATGATCCCAGGGTCCTGGAATCGAGTCCCACATTGGGCTCCCTGCTCAGTGGGGAGTCTGCTTCTCCCCCTCTTTCCTGCTCATGTTCTCTCTCACTATCTCTGTCTCTCTCAAATAAATAAATAAAATATTTTTAAAAAAATACCGCATGAAAATTCTTAGCATGGGACATCACATGTAGAAAGTGCTCACTAAATGTTGATGATGGTCATCATCATGCCTCTGAGTAGGGTTAGTAGGTCTCAAACCTTGCTTTCTGAGCCAAAACACCTCTGCAAGCTTTTGCACTTTCACCAGCCACCTTAGTATTTATGTACGTAGAGTGCAGACATTTAAATCAGTGGTGCTGGGATATTCCTTTGTCATACAGTCATGTTAATAAGTGTTACTACCAATGAGGGTTAGAAGCTTATAGGACTTATTGTTATCTGGGGTGAGAAACCATGTTACAGGTGAGGAGAAAAAGACAAATGAAAGTCTTTCTAGAGATCTAGACTTTGAAAGCCTAAGGTTAGATTGGTTTAATTAATACTTTCATAGCGTTTTTACTTTTGACTATTTCTTTTGCAAAATGTGTATGATTTTACAGTTTGATATGGATCTGGAGGGAACTCATTTTTTTTTTAAAGATTTTATTTATTTTTATTTGAGAGAGAGAGAATGAGAGAGAGCGAGTACATGAGAGGGGGGAGGATCAGAGGGAGAAGCAGACTCCCCGCCGAGCAGGGAGCCCGATGTGGGACTCGATCCCGGGACTCCGGGATCATGACCTGAGCCGAAGGCAGTCACTCAACCGACTGAGCCACCCAGGCGCCCTGGAGGGAACTCATTTAAAAACTCTGCAAAACCAGAAGATTGGTTGCTTTGTCTAACGAAGAAAGGTGGAAGCAAAGGACTCAGCGTGAGACAAACGAGTCCACAGTGACACAGCTCACTCCGCGGAGATTTCACAACAGAACTGAAAGCTTTTCCTCTTAACCTCAGCCACTCGGGGAAACAGATTTGTTGGGTTCAACCCCTCACTCCCCCAAAAAGCAGAATCGGAAAATGAAAATGAAAATACAAACTTGTACCCAGAGTTCTATGGCAAGTGGACGATTCTGTTAAAGAACTTAACATTTTATGATTCTTTGCAACTATAAAAATGCCACTTTGTTCAGAACAGAGTCACCTCTTTATTGCAAGAATACTGGTGAGTGTTACGTACCATGAGGCCTCTACTCCTTGTTCCCTGCTTTATCCTTGCCCCCCCGCCCCCTGTTTTGCTTCCTCGTGACCACAGCAAAACATAAAAGGCCTTCATTAAAGGATTTCCAGTTTCCAGATGGGAACTGGACACATCCCACATTCTTTCTTTCACCAAACACCAGAAATGACAGAATAATACACACATTCATGTTCACACATCTTACGTCTGCACACACACGTTTTCTGTACATGCATAAAAGGACACATACACAGCCACATGGAGAGAGGCGAAGTCGAATCGTACCTCATAGAAACTGAAGAATACCTCACAGACTAAACACAGAGACTAGATATAGCAAAAAACCATGTCCAGAATACATGTGGGATTCCTGTGAGTTTCCATCTGGGAGTTGGCCAACATCTGGGGGAGCCTAAAGTCAGAGCCAGAGGCGGTGGGTCCTGGGAGGGGAGGGCCAAGGTGCGCCACCAGGGAGCCCCATGAAGTTCCACAGTGCAATTCAAAAGCCTGCCATCTCTCTCTTTTCTCTACTTGGATGCTTCTTGACCAAATATGATCCTCTGTCTTTGGCTTCCTACTCTTCCCCACATGCTAGCATTCATTACTCAGCAGAGGACACCCACCTCTAGGGTCCTGTTCCAGGCCCAGTCTGTTTGCATTGTCTCTCCGTCAGAATCCACACTCATCCACACCTGCACCTCATACTCACATACTCTTCATCTTCCCTAAGAGTATGCCACCCCCAATCTTGTTTTTTCAGAAGAAATGTAGTATTTTTTTAAGATTTTATTTATTTATTCAACAGAGAGAGACACAGCGAGAGCAGGAACACAAGCAGGGGGAGTGGGAGAGGGAGAAGCAGGCCTCCCCACAGAGCAGGGAGCCTGATGTGGGGCTCGATCCCAGGACCCTGGGATCATGACCTGGGCCGAAGGCAGACGCTTAACGACTGAGCCACCCAGGCGCCCAGAAGAAATGTAGTATTTGCTATTTGTAAGCTCTCCTGTAGTGTACGGTCAATGTCTACAAATATGAAATACTTACAACAGTAATACCATTACAATATCATTCCCTAAGCACTGTTTTGTGTGAGGTGCATTATACATATATATGTGTCTATATACACTTGTGTGTGTGTTCACTACATGTGAGATAGGCATTATTATCTCCAGCTCACAGAGGAAGAAACTGAGGCTCAGAGAGATTGATTGATTTTACAGCTAATCAAAGCTTGTGTGGGGTGCCTGGGTGG
>NC_138379.1:91020045-91039659 GCF_054177405.1 Leptonychotes weddellii | reverse complement strand
TCTACAAAAGCTATGACCTTTGTGGTTCACGCTCTGGGCAGCAGGACAAAGCACAGTTCATCAGAATGGTAACTGTGTTCTGAGATTCAACACTCTTGAAAAGGGGATTGGATCTTCTGCTTTCATCTGTTGAAGGATATGAAGAGGTTCTGGTGCATAACCCCCATGAACACATCTTAAAATCCTTTCTGCTTCTGGCCAGTCTAATTACCCACACTCTCCAAAGCTCCTCGCTCACCAACTCAGCCCCAAGGTGGAGAAAACTTAAACTCATCCACCCCATCCTGAGCAACTTCTGATGCCTTCCACACTTATCCCTCCTACTTCAGATTCACTGGACCCGTCCTTCTCTGCCTGTCTCCTCACTGTATATCATCGAAATACAGGAGATAATTTGGCAGTTAAAGGGCAAGTGGAAATCTGGCAAGCAAGATAATATTTTCCTGTGTGGGCTGGGGGAGAGCAGAAAGTCTGTGAACAACCACATTAATAATTTTATTCCATTATTTATCTATTTACGGTGAAAGATTAACATTTTAAGTTGATTTATTTCCTCCCTTTTCTCATTCTCCTACTCCATAATTTTTATTTCAAATATTTCAGATTTTAATCAGATAAATATTAATTTACATTATATAACATTCTGTATTTTCTAGTAGAAAAATAATTAATGTCATAAGTTTTAAAATCAAAATTCAAAAACAGTTACTTAAACATAACTTCTAACTTTCACAATTTCATTGTTTTATATTTCTTTATAATATTTTGCATTAAGCCTTTGTCTATTTTTTTAAGTAATCTCTACACCCAACACGGGGCTCAAACCCACAACCCCAAGATCAAGGGTCACATACTCTACCGACTGAGCCAGCCAGGCACCCCTCATTGTCTATTTTTGGGTGCATTTCCTGCTCAACCTGAAAAAAAACTTTTGAGGTAATATTTGTTATGAAAGTATGGGAGTGAACTACTTAAAAGCCTTTCGTGTATGAAAATGGTTTGTGAAGCCTCTGAAATTATTGAATCAATAATTTCTCCTCAAAAATCTGTAGCTGTTGTTTCAGTTTTCTAACCTTTAATATTGTGAAGAATATTATGCCTTCATAATTCTTCCTTGTTGGTAATATGCTTCCTTTAGCCTTGATGATTTTAGACATTTTTAGTTAAAATTTGAAATTCAAAAATATCAACTATGGGCTAATATTTGGGTTAATTTCACCTCATACTTGGTGAGTTCTTTTGATCTAATGATCTGTCTTCATTCCAGAGAACTTGTCTCACTATTTAACTTATCCTTCTCCACCTGCCTTGTCCCTTCTTCTGGAATTTCTAAATTGTGGCTCCACATCTCTTTTCTTCTCATAGTTTATATCTATATTTATCTAAAATTCTGAGAGGATTTCTGAAACCTGTCCAAATTTTCTGGGCTCTTGATCTTCAGAAATATCCGGAATGATGCTCACACTCAAAGGAAGATGATGGTATTTGTGGGAGATTCTGTTGGTGGACTTAACACGGTATCTGTTCCAAGCCCTTCACTCTTGCCCAACTCCACCAGAAAGAGGCTGCCTCAGTCTCCCTTACAGCTAATGGTGGTAGCCTGGTGACACCGTCCTGGTGAATGAGATGCAAGCAGAGATCTTGGGAGGGTACGGGGTGACTAGAAAACTTTAGTGTTCTTGATGAAAGGACAGATGTGACTGATACCAATTCTTCCCACTTCCTCCTAGTTTCAACAAAGAGCTGATGTCTGGAAAGGTAAAAAACATTTTGGGACCAGGATGGAAGGCTAAAAGAATTGTAGAGAGTCTGGCCATAATAATTTGGAGTCAGCTAACCAACACAAGTGGTTGCTTACCCCAGATTTCTTGTTATATGAGACAATTAAAAGTTTTCATTTCACAAGTCACTGTTAGGTATTCTCCTACTTGCAACTGAATACATTCTCACCATTTCAGTATTTCTCTCTTAACAAAAGGAAATACAATTCTATGCCTTAAGAAATCTGATCACCTCTGCTCTTCACTTGGGGTTACTCGGCTGACAGGTTCACTTTATCAGTAATAACACAGATTTCACCAGAATTTCCCACAGAAAGGTCATGCAGGACTTCTGCTCCTCCTAAGTCTCACCGGGTTACTAACACCTAGGGGTATCTCTCAGATACTCACAGTCGTTTATCACCTCCACTACTCCGGACCCCGTTGATGTCTGCTACCCATGAAGCCATGGAAGGTGCCTCATCTTGCTACAGTTCTGGATACCTCCCATAAGAATGCTAATAAACATTTAAAGGAAATATCTTCTGATGTTCTCAAATCTGCCCATTCTGAAGGTATCAGAGCAGTACTTTGTTCTACACAGAAATGGAAAGGATACTAATCATAAGGACATGAGTTATTGAGCACTCACTGTGTCTGAGCCTAAATGATTTATGCAGAGGATGTCATTTCCTTCCTACAACAAACCCATTACCACGTTACCTTTATTTTACAAATAGGTTAAGTAACTTGCCCAAGATCATGAAAGAAGTGGTGGAATCGGAAGTCAAATTTAAACTTGACTCTCCCACACCTAGCCTGTTTGCCCCACTGCACTGTTACCTGGGGACCGAAGGAGAATAGAATGTTCAACTGGGAGTTTCGGCAGAGGCTCCATCATAAAATAGAAAATTCCAAAGTGATGTGTCACAACAAGTTACCCACTAGTAGAAAGTCAGAGAAGATTTGTGAAAATATTTAGAGAGAGCAACAGAGTATTGTGAGAACCACCCATTCCCCAAAGGGGAGAGGCAAAAGTGCAACTCTGTATCTTCACCTCTAGCCTGCAGAGAGGACTTTCAGTGGGATCACTTGGAAAACTTGACAGGTATTTTCCAAAGTTGACACCTGCCCGAACAAACCTAATGGGGTCTCATCCATTTCAGTGTGACCAGCTGGGCACTCCCAACGGTGGGGCACTCCAATGGTGGGAACAATGTAAAGGCAGCTGTGTTGGGATTGCCCTGCCCTCCCCACTTTTATGAGTCAACGAATTCATAAATGTTTTCCATGGACTAAATGTGGGCCCCAGTGGGACAGAGAGCCAGCCTGAAGGCTGCCAGAAAACTCGGGCTCACAGGCAAGTGACAATGAAGGAGGAGAGTTCATTACACAACTTACAGTCGGTACAGCCCAGCAGGGGAACCTCCAAAATGCCATCAATGCACTGATAGGACAGTCAACTTTCTACGTCTGTAGGTCTCAGAGAGCCTCAAGTCACCTTGAGACCTATTCACTGGAACTCCCTAGCTTCCGTTCCCCTTTCCCACTGCAAATTCCAACTCCATCAGTAGGAAGAGCAGCTAGTGAAGGAGGGGAGGAAGGTCAAGGAGAAGTCAACCATTCCCTCTCTCAGAGAGGGTAGGGGCCCTCCCACTACAGCCCCTAACTGGAGAACAGGAAGTCTGTGCCTTGCAATGAAGAGTTTTCTAATATATTGGATTGAACATTTTAAACTATGGAAACAGGACAACTAATAAGGGTTACCTGCTGTTAAATGTTAGTTACCTCATACTAATCAGGAGAGCTATGAGCCAGTCCAAGTTTCATCCAGGGCTACAGGAAAAACTTCCTCCACTGTATAAATTTTAAGGAACTAAGGGAAACAAAATAAATTGCATTCAGCAGTGTTGTCAACATAGGGATACACAAATATATACTCGTGTCTACATCTTCCTAAAAAACCCTACCAAAAAACAGCTTCTTTACTTTTACCTAGAACCTTATTCCTCCATGGAGCTTAAAATCTACGGGAACCAAGTGAGAAAACAGACACCTTTACAGGACTTTCCATACTTGACCTGTGTCTCAGCACCCATGAATTCTCCTTCTCCTTACCTCCGGGCAAATAAATGTAATACAGATTGGTGTCTCCTGGGCTTTCATCCCACTCTGCAAACACACACAGTCATGTTTTTTTTTGTTTTTTTTAAAGATTTATTTATTTATTTGAGAGAGCGAGAATGAGAGAGAGCACATGAGGGGGGGAGGGTCAGAGGGAGAAGCAGACCCCCCGCTGAGCAGGGAGCCCGATGCGGGACTCGATCCCGGGACTCCAGGATCATGACCTGAGCCGAAGGCAGACGCTTAACGACTGAGCCACCCAGGCACCCCCTCACTCTACTTTATATTATTTATCCAATCTAATTTTTCTCTCTGATTGTATATCCATTTTTTATATGTACATGCAAATTTTTATTTTGAAAATTTTCACACATTTAAGAGTTACAAGAATAATACGTTAAATACTTGTTTGCTATTCCCTTAGATGCACCAGTTTTAACATTTTGCCTCGTTTGCTTTCTCTCTCTATAAACATATTTTTCCCCCTCAAGCACTTGAGAGCTGCTTGCAAACTCTGACACTTCATCCCTAAATACTTCAGCATGCCTCTCCAAAGAACAAAGGCATTCACCACATAACACAAAGCAATGATTACACTCAGGAAATGTAACAATAAAGAACTAGCATCTAAGATACAGTCCCTATTCAAACTTTGCCAATTGTTCCAGTCAAAGTGTGTCAATTGTTCCTTTGGAGTTTTCTTATTTTCTTCTTCCTCTCCAGGTATCAATCAGGAAGCACACATTTTTGTATGTCTCAAAATTTGGACTGTTTTCTGATGAGGAGATTCAAGTCAAACATTTTTTTTCCCCTGGAATATGACAGGGTGATGTTGTAAGCTTTTCGGTGCACCCCGCTGGGGGAAAAGGAAGCCATTTTATCCCATCATGGCGGAAATGCTAAGTTTGATCATTTGGTTAAGGAAATACCCACCAGATTTTTCTAGTGAAATCGTACTGGTTTGTGTATGTATATTAGGTGAATTTTAAAAATTGTAGCTCCTGGAGAAACTCTTCTGGAGAGGGAAACCAAATGCTCAGCGCAGAAAGGCAAGCAATCCCACTCTTCACTACTTTTACCTTGCCGTTATGAAGAGTTCAGAAGTTCAGCCCTTAAGATGTTGCTAGTGAGTTTAACGATATTCCATACAATTGTGTTCAATACCATGCATTTAAAAAGTAAAATGTTTGTTCAGAAAGGAAGGTTTTTAAGTAGATATGGTAGATAAAGGTTAAATAAGCACTTTCAATGATTTCATGCTTTCTTGGGCTCCAGCTGAATGAACTCTATTCACCACAAACTGCATTTTTGAACCCTTTGTTTTGTTTTAGAGAGAGAGCATGTGAGTGAGGGTGGGGAGGGGCCGAGGGAGAGGGAGAGAGAAAACCTTAAGCAGGCTTCGTGCTCAGTGTGGAGCCCCACACGGGATCGATCTCACAACACTGAGATCATGACCTCAGCCGAAATCAAGAGCCAGACACTTAATCGACTAAGCTACCCAAGTGCCCCAAATAGTTTGTATTTCTGTGTGTC
This sequence comes from Leptonychotes weddellii, assembly GCF_054177405.1. Taxonomy (NCBI): domain Eukaryota; kingdom Metazoa; phylum Chordata; class Mammalia; order Carnivora; family Phocidae; genus Leptonychotes; species Leptonychotes weddellii. The sequence continues at coordinate 91,034,242 of NC_138379.1, read as the reverse complement.
TAGCTCCTTTTGGGCCCAGGCAAACTTCAAATCCAACTGCCAGATAAGTAAGTAGCTGGATGAGCAGAGAGTCATCACCGCCATGTAAAAACCTATTCAGGGCGCCTGGGTGGCTCAGTCGTTAAGCGTCTGCCTTCGGCTCAGCTCATGATCCCAGGGTCCTGGGATCGAGTCCCACATCGGGCTCCCTCCTCAGGGGGAAGCCTGCTTCTCCCTCTCCCACTCCCGCTGCTTGTGTTCCTGCTCTCGCTATCTCTGTCTCTGTCAAATAAATAAATAAAATCTTTAAAAAAAAAAAAAACCTATTCAAATAATATGCTTTACTAGAGACAGGTCTTTGAATTCAAAGAATAATTCAGAAGATTAAATTCTAGTAAACCCTTTGCAAAAAAACAGTTTTTGTCTTTTAATAGAATACCATATGCTACTGTGGGCATCAAATTCCTCTATCACTGATTTGCTGATTTGGCCCATTTGGTTCTCATTTTGGAGTATTTAAAAATGAATCTTAGCAGACCATAATAGCTTGAAATATTTAAGTAAGGTCTAAAAATGAGCAGTTTACTTCCTACTTACTAGAAAAGTAGGATCCTTTGAGTATTATGAACACCTTGTGTCATTGTATAGAAATTCCAAAAAATTATGCCAGCTAATAATACATCTCAACAATGCCTTGTTCCTCATTCCCTTGAGTTATATTTAAAAAGAGAGATGATTAATTTGTTAAATTCAAGTAAGCACAGGAAATTTTATTAGAATTTGAAAAACTGCTTTTCTGCAGTGAAAGCCAAGTTGTATATTAAGGAGGATGCATACATAGAACAGTGTAAGCTCCCACCTTGACCCAAATAAGACTTTGTATTCAGCCAAACTCAGGTCACCAATACAACTTGTTATCATACCAAATTATCACTGCACGGTATTAGGTCTGCCATAGAAAAGTCAGTAGGGACATTTGGAAAGGGAGAACCAATATTTACAACCTGGTCTTTGTTAGCAGGCACTTGCTTGTGCACTGGATACACGTAAACTGGTTTAATTTCCACAACTTTCTGATATTTTTCTTGCCCCACCTCCACTTTCATGAAACTCTAATCACCTTAAAGCCAGGTTCTATCTTCTTTGTGCTCCACTCCCACAGCCTTGCCCAGTGCCTGTCTCATAGCAAGTACAACAATGTGCATAAGGCCACACAATTATTAACACAAGACCGCACTACTCCAGAGTCCATGCTCTTTACAATGCTTCTAGATAGAACTTCCTGTAGTAGTGGAAAAACCTAAATAAAGTGAAGTGCATTGCATTTTCCCTGCTGTCATTACTTTCATTTAAAAACCAAAAGCACATATAACTATATTCAATTATTGACTTGTATAATGCATCCAGGGGCCAGTCTGACACTGAGCTGAACTACAGGGTAGTAACTATAATGAAATATGATCATTGTATAAATGATGATCAACACCTTAACATTCAGTACATAGAAAGAAGATAACTAATAGGAAGGTTGGCATGTCTTACTGTTTATCATTAAAATGTTTCTTAATGGAGACTGCCAATTTGAAAGGTAAGATTGATGAAGAGCATTAACTATGCAATAAATTCCGTGACTGTGTTTCACAGAGATCTATCCTAGATGATCATTCTGGAGCCTAGAGATATCAATAAATCATCAAGAAATAAATGCTCCTTTTACTAGTACAGACTGTGATAGTTGAAAATTACTGCTGAAAGATTCCAAAGTTTCATCAATTTTTATCAAGACGTTTAAGGGACCAAGAGTTTGTTTAACTCAGGGAAGGAATGACCTTTTCTGTCCAAAGGTCGACTCTCTATTGTCGTGGTGAGGGCACTAGTTCATGGATTCTCTCTCAAGTACTGTAAATTCACCCATTTTAATGATACAAAACTACCAATGATAAAAGGAAGGAAGAATATTAGTGATTCCGTTTCACTGAACTACTACTCCTTATGAATACTTATGGGACCATGGAATCCTGCTCCGATTTATTTCTACCTGGCAGAGAAAATGTTGCATGTATCAAAGAAGACACATAGATAAGTAGCTCTGAAAGAGTCCTAGAACTTTCTCATTTTTGGTACTTCAGTAGCATTGTTCACTCCTTCATCGCTACATAGACATGCCTGTAAAATGTTTGACCAAAGCTGCAACTCTAATTCCAGCCCTTATTTTACTGTAACAAGTATGACAGGGAGCCCTTCTAAATGACCCCCCTGCATTTTACATCAGATTAATTTCTTCAAACACTACTTCAAGTAGGTTACCATCTTTCTTAAAATCTGCACGAATGCCACAACACTGATAGGAGAGAGCCTAATTACTTAGACTTACGATTTCCAAAATGTGTCCCAAATCTTTCAGGAGATTCTCATCTCCTGAGAGTTCCCCAAATGACTTTTGTAGACACAGTTGGTTTACTTGCTAACCTCCAAACATGCTTGTATATTTTCCATTTGCACTTTGCTCACACTATTCTCCCCAACCAGAACATCGAGTCCTAGTGACTCTCACTAAATATTAGCCACAGACTCAGTAAAATCCACACTCTTCTAAAATTGTCCCATCCTGAACTACCTCTCGTTCCTTTGAGATCCTTTTGAGATGACATGCAAGCTCTTTAGTTGTCCTAAAATGTAACTTAAAATTTTAACACAGTTAAGCTTTTCATAATTTAACTCTTAAATCTTTAATCTCCTTGATGATAAAAAGCCCATTTTACTTTTTCACATTTCCACTCTGCCCAAGTATGTTGTTTATAGTACTCAGTAAATATTTTCTCATTTGACTCTACTTTCATTTAATAAACTGTGAGAAAAGGAAGGAGACAGATTGCAAAGCACAAACCATGACCTTTCTTAGTACCAGATTTCACAGAAAATTGGTCAAATTTAGTGCTTGTCTTTTTAAATACAGATCGACAATCTTTCTTGTTGGTATCTTTAGATTTAAAACTGCCATTTTACCATAGGTTCTTTACTGAATCATGTGTTCCGTATCTGCTTTCTCTTTCTTCGTCTTCTTTTGTGATTCCATATCCCCGTCTATGAGCTGTGTAGTGATACACCCTTCTTAAACTGTTCTTATAGTGGTTACCTTAGCAATTACACCATGCATCCTTGATTTTTCCAAGTCCAGTGTTTATGGGTACTACTGCCCTTTTCAATGCAAAGACTCTGAACACTTAAACTCTACTTACCTCCTGTAACAGGCTGTATTTTCCAGAAATGAATTAACAGTATTTTCATTCTGCATGCTCTTCTGGTAGCTTGCCACTCCCCCAGCAAAAGCTGAAGTCTACTTCTCTTGCACCTGCAACTGGGAGATCTCAACAAATAAAATGCTGCAGATGTCCTGTGGCTTGGCTTCTGGAATCCGCAATTAACCCCAGAGGCAAAGTGATACCAAATGCTGGACTTCTCCAGATGCTCATCTCTCCTAGACTCTACTACCTTGTGAGCTCTTTTGCACCTTCAAGCAGGTAGATTCACATTTTTCTAGATATTTTAGTTTTCCTATATGAAAGCTGGCTCAGATGTCCTACTCTGACACCACCATCCGCAGAAAGCTTTGGTCAGGGGCGCCTCGGTGGCTCAGTTGGTTAAGCCTCCGACTCTTGGTTTCAGCTCAGGTCATGATCTCAGGGTCGTGAGATCGAGCCCCGCATCAGGCTCCGTGCTCAGCGCAGAGTCTGCCTGGTATTTTCTCTCTCTTAAATAAATAAATAAATTAATTAATTAATTAATTAATTTTAAAAATCTCAAAAAAAAAAGCTTTGGTCAAATCATTAACATTGGAGCCTATCTTTAGAGAGTACATGTGAACCACACAGAGAAAATTGTTGGATAGTAACTTTCATCCTCGCCCCTATTAATACTATTTTTATTTGCACTCATAGCAAATAGCATTTTAGGGCTTTTGCATGTTTCTCAGTTTTTTCTACATTAAACTTATGCATTTTATAATGTTTGCTGACAGATTACTGACTTCCTTGAACATACTCTAGAGTATTACTAGCCAGGCCACTGGTTTTTGTTTTGTTTTGTTTTGTTAGCAGATTAGAAGAAACGTCAAATTTCCCAACCTGTACCTATGATGGATATCAGCTACCCAGAACTAGTATCAGGCCAAAATTCTTCAAATAATATTCTGGAAATCATTGGGTTGAAGTCAACATCATTACAATGTCCCACATGTGATGACGGCAGAGAAGCCTGTTAAAACCAGATGTGAATGTGAATAAAGCAAAAAGTGAATGAAGCCCCTCAGGTCCATTCATGTTGTAGCAAATGTAAGAAATAATTCGTTTTTATGATAATTAGTATTCCATTGTATGTATCTCTATAAAGACCACATTTTCTTTACCCATTCATCCATCCACTAATGGACACTTAGGTGGTTTCCACATCTTAGCTATGGTGAATAATGCTGCAATGAACACAGGGGTACATATGGCTTTTTGAGTCTGTGTTTTCATTTTCTTAGAGTAGATACCCAGAAGTGGAATTGCTGGATCACATGGTAGCTCTATTTTTAATTTTCTGAGGAACCTCTATACTGTTTTCCACAGTGGCTGCACCCATTTATACTCCCACCAACAACGCATGAGGGTTCTTTTCTCCACATCTTCATCAATACTCTTTTTTTATAATAGCCAGTCTGATGGGTGTAAAGTGGTATCTCATTGTCATTTGCTCGCATTCCCCTGATGATGAGTGATGTTGAGCATCTTTTCATATGTCTGTTGGCCATCTGTACGTCTTCTTTAGAAAAATGTCTATTCAGCTCCTCTGCCCATTTTAATCAGATTATTTGGTTTTTGTTTGTATTGAGTTGTATGAGTTCTTTATATCTTTTGGATAATAATCCCTTGTTAGATATATAATTTGCAAATACCTCCTCCTATTCAACAGGTTCCCTTCTCATTTTGTTGATGGTTCCCTCAATGTGCAGAAGCTTTTTGGTTTGATATTGTACCATTTGTTTATTTTCACTTTTGTTTCCCTTGCCCTTAGAGTCAGATCAAAAAATATATATATGTATATATATATATGTGTGTATATATATATGTATATATATATATATATTGCTAAATCCAATGTCAAGGAGCTTACTGCCTATGTTTTCTTCCAGGAGTTTTAGGGTTTCAGGTCTTATATTCAAGTCTTTAACACATTTTGAGTTGATTTATGTGTATGTTCTAAGATAATCATCTAGTTTCATTCTTTTGCATATAAATGTCTAGCTTTCCCAGAACCACTTATTAAAGAGACTGTCCTTTCCCCCTTATAAATTCTTGCCTCCTATCTCATAAATTAATTCACCATATATGCATGGGTTTATTCCTGGGCTCTCTATTCTGTACCATGCATCTATGTCTGTTTATATACTAATACCAAATTGTTTTGATTACTACAGCTTTGTAGGATAGCTTTGGAATCAGGGAGCATGATACCTCTAGCTTCTTCTTTATCAAGATGGTTTTGGCTATTAGGGGTCTTTTGTGGTTCCATACAAATTTTAAAATTATTTGCTCTAGTTCTGTAAAAAATGTCACTGGAATTTGGATAGGAATTACGTTGAATCTGTAGATTGCTTTGGATTGTATGGACATTTTAACAGTATTCATTCTTCCAGTCCAGGAGCATGGAAGATCTTTTTATTTATTTGTGTCTTCTTCAACTTCTTTCATCAATGTTTTATAGTTTTCCATGTACAGATCTTTTACCTTCTTGGTTAAAGTTATTCCTAGGTATTTTACTGTTTTCAATGCAATTGTAAATGGGGTTGTTTTCTTGATTTCTTTCTGATAGTTTGTTACTACTGTATAGAAACAACAGATTTCTGTATATTAATGTTGTATCCTGAAACTTTACTGAATTCATTTATTAGTTCTCACAATTTTTTGGTGGAATCTCGAGGGGTTTTTATATATGGCATCATGTCATCTGCAAGTAGGGACAGTTTTACTTCTTTTAAATTTGTATGCCTTTTTCTTGCCTAATTGCTGTGGCTAGGACTTCCAATACTATGTTGAATAAAAGTGGGAATAGTGGGCATCCTTGTCTTATTCCTGATCTTAGCAAAAGCTTCCAGCTGTGGGTTTACCATATATGATCTTTCTTATGTTGAAGTATGTTTCCCATATACCCACTTTGTTGAGAGTTTATCATAAATAGATGCTGAATTTTGCCTAATGCTTCCTCTGCATCTATTGAGATGATTATATGATTTTTATCTTTCATTCTGTTGGTATGGTGTATCACACTGATTGACCGGATGTTGAACCATCCTGGATCCCTGCAATAAATCCTATGTGATCATGTAGTAATACTTTTAATGTATTTTAACGTATTGTTGAATTCAGTTGCTAATATTTTGTGAAGGATTTTTGCTTCTGTCCTCATCAGAGATACTGACCTGTAATTAATTCTTTTTTCTTTCTCTCTTTCCTTCTTTCTCTCTCTCTCTTTCTCTCTCTCTCTCCCCTTCTGCTTTGCTTTGCTTTTTTCCCCCATCTTTATCTGGTTTTGCTAACAGGGTAATACTGGCCTGATAAAATGAGCTTGGATGCATTCCCTCCTATTCAGTTTTTGGGAATAGTTTGGAAAGAATAGGCATTGAATCTTCTTTCAATGTTTGGTGGAATTCACCAGTGGAACCATCTAGTCCTGGATGTTTGTTGAGAGGTTTTTATTTATTTATTTATTTATTTATTTTAAGATTTTATTTATTTATTTGAGACAGAGAGAATGAGAGACAGAGAGCATGAGAGGGAGGAGGGTCAGAGGGAGAAGCAGACTCCCTGCCGAGCAGGGAGCCCGATGCGGGACTCGATCCCGGGACTCCAGGATCATGACCTGAGCCGAAGGCAGTCGCTTAACCAACTGAGCCACCCAGGCGCCCGAAAGGTTTTTAAATAATGATTCAATCTCCTTACTAGTAATTCTCTACTCAGATTTTCTATTTCATCATATTTCAGTCTTGAAAGACTATACATTTCTAGGAATTAATCCATTTCTTCTAGACTGTCCAATTTTGTTGGCATATAATTGTTTATAACAGTCTCTTATGATCCTTTGTATTTCTGTGGTTATAACTTCTCTTTTATTTCTGACTTTATTTATTTGAGCCCTCTTTTTTTTCTTGGTGAGTCTAGCTAAAGATTTGCCAATTTTGTTTATCTTTTCAAAGAACAAGCTCTTAATTTCACTAATCCTTTCTATTGTCTTTTTGGTCTCTATTCCATGTATACCCACTCTGATCTTTATTATTTCCTTCCTTCCACTAACTTTGGGATTTGTTTGTTGTCTTTTTTCTAGTTCCTTGGGTGTAAAGTTAAATTGTCTGAGATTTCTCTTCTTCCTTGAGATAGGCCTTTATTGCTATAAACTTCCCTCTTAGAACCACTTTTGCTATCTCCCATTGATTTTTCATATTTCTTTTTTCATTTGTCTCTAGTATTTTTTTATTTCTCCTTTGATTTCTTCCAGGACTTAGTAGTTTTCAGTAAATAGTTTAATCTCCTATTTTTCCAGTTTTCTTCTTGTGATTTCTAGTTTCATACCCTTGTGGTCAGAAAAGATGCTTGATATAATTTCAGTCTTCTTAAATTTATTGAGACTTGTTTTGTGGCCTAACATGGGATCAATCCTGGAGAATGTTCTATGTGCACTTGAGAAGAATGTGTATTCTACTGCTTTGGGACGTAGTGTTCTGTATGTATCCATTAAGTCCATCTGGCCTACTGTGTTAAGGCCAGTGTTTCTTTATTAATTTTCTGTCTGGATGATCTATCCATTAATGTAAATGGGGTGTCAAAATTCCCTATTATTGTATTGCTGTCAATTTCCCCCTTCAAGTTTTTAACATTTGTTTTATATATTTGGGGGCTCCTTTGTTTGGTGCATATATATTTATAAATGTTGTGTCTTCTTGCTGGATTGACCCCTTTATTATTGTCTTTTGTTACATTCTTTGTTTTAAAGTCTTTTTGTCTGATATGATTCGAGCTATCCAGCTTTCTTTCCATTTCCAATTGCATGGAGTATCTTTTTCCATCCCTTCACTTTCAATATGTGTGTGTCCTTACTTCTGAAGTGAGTCTCTTGTAGGCAGTATAAAGATCTTTTTTTTTTTATTAATTCATCCACTCTGTATCTATTGATTGGAGAATTTAGTCTATTTACATTTAAAGTAATTATTGATAGGTATATACTTATTGCCATCTTGTTCTTTTTTTTTTTTTTAGGCTGTTTTTTTAATTTATTTTTTTATTTTTTATTTTTTTCAGGATGTTTTTTAGTTTCTCTCTGTTCCTGTCTTCTCTTTCTCTATTCCCTTGTGGTTTGATGACTTTCTTTAGCATTATGCTTAGATTCTTTATTCATTTTCTTTTGTGTATTTACTGTAAGTTTTTATTTTGTGGTTACCATAAGATTCACATATATTATCCTACATGTATAATAGTCTAAGTTGATAGCAACCTAAATTTGAACACATCCCAAAACTACATTTTTACTTCCACCATTTTACATTTTTGATGTCACTTTTTACATTGTTTTTATTTCATGTATCCCTTAATTACTGTAGTTTTAGTTCATTTTACTACTTTTATCATTTCACTTTCATGGTAGCTTTATTATAAGTGATTAATCCACTACCTTTACTATATATTTACCTTTTCCAGTGAGATTTTTACTTTTTTCTTTTTAAAGATTTTATTTATTTATTTGAGAGAGACAGCATGAGCGGGAGCAGGGGAGGTTAGAGGGAGAGGGACAAGCAGACTCCCCACTGAGCAGGGAGTCTGACGCGGGGCTCAATCCCAGGACCCCAGGTTAAGGGTCTGAAGGCAGATGCTTAACTGACTGAGCCACCCAGGAGCCCCAAGATTTTTACTTTTTGCATGTTTTGTTAATTAGTGCCATTTCTTTTCAAAGCTTAAAAAAGTCCCTTTTATATTTCTTACAAAGCCGGTTTAGTAGTGAGAAACTCCTTCAGCTTTTGCTTGTCTAGAAAGCTTTATCTCTCCTTCAAATATGAATGATAACCTTGGTAGGTCGAGAATTCTTAGTTGGAAGTTTCTTCCTTTCAGCACTTTGAAGATGTCATGCCACTCCCTTCTCGACTAACATTTCTGAGAAGTCTGCTGATACCCTTATGGGGCTTCCCTTGTGTGTTAACAATCTGCTTTACTCTTGCTGCTTTTAAGATTTTGTCTTTAAATTTGACCTTTTGATTATAATGGTCTTGATGTAGCTGTCTTTGGGTTCTTATTTGGAACTCTTGGCTTCCTGGACCTGAATGTCTGCTTCCTTCCCTAGGTTAGGGAAATTTTCAGCCATTAATTCTTCAAGTAAGTTTTCTGCCTCTTTCTCTCTCGTCTCCTTCTGTGACCCTACATGAAAATGTAATTCTGCTTGATGTTGTCCCTCAAGTTATCTTTATTTTTTTTAATTATTTTTCTGGGCAACCCTGTTGGGACCCCTCACTCTTGAGAGCTTTTTCTGTATCTTCACTCAATAAACTTCTATCGCTTTACGAAAATAAAATAAAATAATTTTTCTTTCAGTTGTGTGTGAGTTCCATCACTGCATCTCCAGTTCGCCAATCCATCCTTCTGTTTCACCTGGTCTGCTGCAGAATGCTGCTAATGTACTTTCCAGCTCAGTTATCGCATTCTTCCGCTCTGTGGCTTCTGTTTGGTACTTTATTATGTTTTTTATCTCGCCACTGAAGATCTCACTGTGTTCATCTTTTTTTTCTCCTGAGGTTGGTGAGCATCTTTATGACCATCACTTTGAATTCTTTATCAGGTGGATTATTTATCTCTGTATCACTGTGATCTTTTTCTGATGTTTTGTCTTGTTCTTTCATTTAAAACCTACTTGTTTCCCCATTTTGCTTGACTCTCTTGTGTTTCTGTGCATCAAGACAGCTATCTCTCTCAGCCTTGAATGCTCATCTTGTGAAGGTGATAATCTTTCTCATTCAACCTTCCCCTAGTTCTTGGTTGTGTCTCAAGCCTTTGTGATTGTCTAAACTGCTTGATTTACTCTTGATGTGCCCCCATTGTTGAGGGTGTGCCAAGGCCTGTCAGTGATCCAAGGGGAAGAATCTCATTTACCATCTAGTTTCAGGCTGATTGGAAGCCAGACCCTCAAGTACCAGCTTTTAAAGTATGAATATATATATATATATATATATATATATAGTCTGGTGGGGCCATAATCATAATCTCTCTAGCCTCTAGACCGGAGATCTGAAGGTGTCCCCTGAGTGACAGTGGCAAAAATTTGGGCTCCAGATGAGTGATAAGATCCTTTCTGGGAAGTCTTGTTGACCTGTGGTGAGGTCAAAGAGGTACATAAGGATTGTGTCTCCCTACTTAGGTTCCCTGGGAGCACCTCCTCGGCCTCTAGACGTGTGGGGAACTTGGAGCCTGTCCCTCAGGCTGAAGCTCCAGGCTAAGTAACTTGGCATTTTTCACAGGAAGACTGAGGTTGTTTCAGCCTGCTCTCTATGCAGTGTCCTGGGGGTGGTGGCCGGCCAAGAACTGGGAGGAAGCTGGAGAGTGGAGGTGGCAGGGCACACTTGCTGGTCTCAGGAAGGTAGTGTAAAAATGTCCTGACTGCCCATGCCTCTGGGTTTCAGAAACACAGTGGGAGAGTGCCTTGTCAGCGAAGAATGTGTGGCCATTCATGCTCACCAACTGCAGCCAGATTTAGTGGAGTGTCCTAACTGCCCAGGCCTCCAGCCTTCCACTAGGAAGTAAGAGAACTCCATGGCCATTTGTGCCTGCCCACTCCGGCCAGGGAACCAGAGAACACCGCGATCACCTGCACTCTCTGGCCTGAGCAATGGCTTCTCAGCCCAATCCATCCAAGCAAAGTGGTGGCAGGATGCTATGTCTAAGCTCGCCCACCCACACTAGCAAGCTACGTGGACAGTCCAACAATGGCATCCACATGCATCTCTGTCTCTAGGGAGAATCTGACCTGTCCCCTGCCCCTCCAGCCAATGCCCTCAGACCAGCAAATGGATCTTCTTCACATATAGTCTAGGAACTTTCCAACTGCTGTCTGTTCAGTAGATCTGGGGGCAAACTGGACTGCATGCAAACACTCCAAGAGGGGAATCTCAGTTTCTTAGAGAACTTTAGGAGTCCCAGACAACAGCCCTGTTGATTTTCCTAGCCAGACTTTCAAGAGGTTCCTCTTTCCAGTGCAGGTCCCAGAAGCCAGGGTGCCAGATGTGGGAGACCAACCCTTTACTTCTTCAGGAGAAGCACCTGTCTGTGGAAATCCCTTTTTTGTATCAATGAGCTGGGGTGGGGGTTTTTACAAGACTGTGCCTCTGTCTGTTTCAATGAGGTCCTTTCATCCCTTGTTGTGGAGAAGCAGTTCGCCTAGTTTCAAGATCTTTCCCACAGAGAAATAATCCATATGGAGCTGTGAGCTTGGTAAGTCTGTGGGAGGAAGAGAGTTCAGGATTCTCCTACACTGTCATCTTGGACTCCTTGCACGTTTGCTATTACTAAGGTATTATTTCTGCATTAATAAATGACAAATGCTACTGTGAGTTTTCTATTTGGGGGCAATTTTTCTCAAGTTTAGGAATCACAGTATCCTTGCTTCACAAAACTAGTTTAGAAGTTCTCCTACACACTGAAATAGCTTAAGAGGCATTAGGACGTTGAATATTTAAAGGGATAGTAAAATCCCCCATGAGATTATCTGGGCCTTGTTCTTTTTGTTCTGTTCATTCTCTTGATTTTCTTCTTCAAAGTTTTTTACTGTATGTGTTGAAGTTCAGCCTATGTTCTATCCATCATATTCTCTTCAACATTTTAAATCTTTATTAAAAAAACTTTCTTCTTTACATCTTATCTTTCTATTAAGTTGTAATCTGTTAGGTTTGTTTTTTTCCTGAGTTTGTCTTCCATTTCTGAATCCTAAATCCTTTGTGGATGTTAGCAGCTCTCATTTAAATCTTCCTTTCTACAGGATGGCGGTCCCTCACAGAGTTGAAAATAGAGCTGCCCTACGACCCAGCAACTGTACTACTGGGTATTTACCCCAAAGATACAAATGTAGAGATCCGAAGGGGTACATGCACCCCGATGTTTATAGCAGCAATGTCCACAATAGCCAAACTATGGAAAGAGCCCAGATGTCCAGTGACAGAATTGAATTGATAAAGAAAATGTGGGTATTCCACATACAATGGAATACCACTCAGTCATCAAAAAATTGCTATCTTGCCATTTGCAATGATGTGGGTGGAACTAGAGGGCTAAGCAAAATAAGTCAATCAGAGAAAGATAATTGTAATATGATCTCACTGATATGTGGGAATTTAAGAAACAAAACAGGATCATAGGGGAAGAGAGGAAAAAATAAAACAGACGAAATCAGAAAAGGAGACAAACCATAAGAGACTCTTAATCATAGGAAACAAACTGCGGGTTGCTGGAGGGGAAGGGGATGGGGGGACGGGGTAACTGGTTGATGGGCATTAAGGAGGGTATGTGTTGTAATGAACACTGGGTGTTATATAAGACTGATGAATCACTGACCTCTACCTCTGAAACTAATAATAGATTATATGTTAACTGATTTTAAATTAAAAAAAAAAAGAAAGGTGGAACAAAAGTAAAATCTTCCTTTCTTCACTCACTTCATTTCTGATATTTTTACAGTCCTAATATATGCTGTCTTTTTCTTCACATATTCTACCATTTTCTTAAATTTTTAAGCTCATTTGGAACTACTGAGTTACAGTTTTCATCAGTTTGGGGACAGGTCTGTCTGTGAACTCTCATTGGCTGCCATAATATTGTTTGGTTCCTAATCTCTCTCATCTTATAAAAACTTCGCATGGGATTTAACTGAGATAATGTTCTGTCACTTACTGTTTGGGATGAAGAAAGTTCGCCTCCCCTTTCAAAGGGAGGGAACAGACCAGAGGAGCTTATTGTTACTTAATTTTTTTAACTTCACAGCCATCAGATGCCATTACACGCACCCACAACTGGGATTCTGTTCCCAGTTTCTGCTGCTCTTTTGAGACAAAGCTGTCATGCTCTGCAGGAAGCACTTTTTGGCAATTTGGGGGTTCTTTCATGCCTGGGGATGTTAAAAGCCTACTGGTTCCCCCCCACTTCCTTTTGTACAGATGCTGAAATCATGCAGGTACTACTAATGATGGCGGTCTGTCCCTACAAGCTGATTTAATTGGGAGCTACGGGAATACTCTGTTTTGAAGGTGGTTTCTGTGGGTCTTTGGTTTTGCATTCTAGTTGCTTTGCTGCTATTTATAGCATTCAAAAACTGTATCATTGTCACTACCATCATCCCCAAGCTATTTTTGAACTGTCACTCATCTAACAAGAGTCCTGAGAAAAATGTGAGTAAAAAATGGATAAAATTAATTAGTTGACTTAGGAAAAGTATACTGCTTACATTTGACTTATTGGCTGTGTTATAACATACAGGAAGGAATCTAAACCTTCTCTTGGAAGAGCAAATGCTTTTATCATAAATAGGAAAGTACTCTAGGAATCATCTGTTTAACCAAATTCAGTCACTGGGATGTCATCTTGGTAATGACTAATTTCATGGTCGTCCTTTTGTATTATCTTTTTAATTTCCAGGAAAAATGACATAACTCATGAGACCACAATAGAAACACAAACAGGGATTCTGATATGTTCTGCCTTAAAAGTGAAACAAAACTGGGGGGCGGAGCAGATGGCGGAGGAGTAGGAGACCTGGATTTCGTCTGGTCTCAGGAATTCAGCTGGATAGGGATCAAACCAATCTGAACACCTACGAACTCAACAGGAGATCGAAGGAAAGAAGAGCAACAACTCTCTCATCAGAAAAGCGACCACTTTCTGGAAGGTAGGACGTGCGGAGAAGTGAATCCAAGGCGATACTCGGGAGGATAGACGGCGGGGGAGGGGCCTCCGTCGGCCGCTTCTGGCAAGTGATAGAACCACGGAGCACAAAATCAGAACTTTTAAAAGTCTGCTCCGCCGAGGGACGTCACTCCGGTGGCTTAGCGGGGGGTGGAACCCTCGCGGGACAGTGTGGTCTCAGGACCCTCGGGGTCACAGAAAGACCGGGGGTGCCTGAGTGTGGCAGAGCTACCAGGTATCGGAGCAGGGAAGGC
>NC_138379.1:90990898-91019545 GCF_054177405.1 Leptonychotes weddellii | reverse complement strand
TCTCAGATCTGTACCTCTGAAACAAATAATGCAATATATGTTAAGAAAAAAAAAGAAGAAGAAGAAGATAGCAGAAGGGGAAGAATGAAGGGGGGAAATCGGAGGGGTAGACGAACCATGAGAGATGATGGACTCTGAAAAACAAACTGAGGGTTCTAGAGGGGAGGGGGGTGGGAGGATGGGTTAGCCTGGTGATGGGTACTGAGGAGGGCACGTTCTGCATGGAGCACTGGGTGTTATGCACAAACAATGAATCATGGAAAACTACATCTAAAACTAATGATGTAATGTATGGGGATTAACATAATAAAAAAAAATAAAAGTAAAAAAAAAAAAGTGAAACAAAACTTAGCAAAGGATCACCAGGAATTCAAAAGGGTTTCACACAACAAAAACTTCAGATTCTAGTGTAGATTTGAAAAATGAGTAAGATTCCTTTTTTACTATCTCTAAACTGAAACACGTTCCAGCAACATCCTACGTAATCTAGAGCACCTCTGGCCAACACTGAGGTGACGTTACTCTAATTTTTCATCTCTCCCTTTTACATTATTGATTAAAGGTTTTTAAAAGGACACCTAAGGGGACGCCTGGGTGGCTCAGTCGGTTAAGCATCTGCCTTCAGCTCAGGTCATACCGGGGTCCTGGGATCAAGCCCTGCATTGGGCTCCCTGCTCAGAGGGGTCTGCTTCTCCCTCTCCCCCTGCCCCTCCCCCTGCTTGTGCTTGCTCTCTCGCGCGCACACTCTCTAATGAAATCTTTAAAAAAAAAAAAAAAAAAAGGACACCTAATAGTTCCATTTGAGAGAAGTTCTCCCTTTTTACACCCACTTAAATGACTTCTCACATACTACTTAGTGTTCCCTTTTCAAACTTAACACTACATTAACAAGTAAAAAATTGTTTTCACAGCCGTCATTTTAATAACGGTATTTATTTTGCTGAGATCCTTTGAAGAGCACTAAGTAGCTGTCACAACTGACAATCCAGTGGCCAAATCGGAAATGATCATTAAAGCAACACCAAAACAAATGAATGAGCCGGTGTCATATATGATCTCTACATATCTTACAAGTAACAACACTAATTCATGGTCAAAGCAGAGAATATAAATTCAGAACCAGAGTTCTGTCTACCTTCACATTTATAAGCACTTCCGAAGGACCAAGGATAACAAGGACCCTGGGGATTAAAGACACAAGGCTGGGGCGCCTGGGTGGCTCAGTCGGTTAAGCATCCGCCTTCGGCTCAGGTCATGATCCCAGGGTCCTGAGATCGAGTCCTGCATCGGGCTCCCTGCTCAGCAGGGAGTCTGCTTCTCCCTCTCCCTCTGCTGTTCCCCCAGCTTGTTTCAGTCTCTCTCTCTCTCTGTCTCTGACAAATAAATAAAATCTTTAAAACCCCAAGGCTGCACTTGTAAGCAATGGTTGCTCCTCTCTTCATGTTATGAAATACCATACATATAAAATCTAAGCTTAGCTGGAAAATTTTAAATATATCTTTATTCATGGAGCTAATTTTAAGTAGCTTTTACCATCCAAGATAAGCCACATATCTTAAAGGCTTCTTTAGAAACTCCCAATTTTCAAGGTACCAATTTCTCTATTAAATCAGGCAACATTAGGGGCTTCAACAAAAATTTGAAATTTATGACTCTGGGGGGGTGCCTGGGTGGTTCAGTCGGTTAAACGTCTGACTCGTGACTTCCACTCAGATCATGATCTCAGGGTTGTGGGATCAAGCCCCAAGTCAGGCTCTGCACTCAGCGGGGAGTCTGCTGGAGGATTCTCTCCCCACCTCTGCCCCCTTCATCACCATGTGAGTGCTCTAATAAATATTTTAAAAATAAATTTAAAAAATTTATGACTCTATCCTTTCAGACAGCGTTTATTCATTGCTCTACTAGTTGTTACTAATGGGTTGGCAATATTCCTACAAGAGGTGCTTCAGGGGCCTAGGGTTGCCCCCATTTAATGCTGAAAGCCACAATTCATAATAAATAAATTACACTTCTGAATATCTATGTACAAATAACACTGTAACCATCATTATGAAGCACAGATCTCCAAGAATGAGGAAGAGGAAAAGAAACATCCTGGCAACTCTGTATACACACTATGGCAAAACATAAGTAAAAGAATGAAACTATAAATGAATTGGAATAAGGCATGCAAACTACAAAGAACCTAATTAGAAGAAAGTTCACACAAAAGAAAGAAATTTCTATAAACTGCTTCTTGAGAAACTTGATGAAAATCTGAATGTCCAAAACTCAAAAACAAGATGATTTAAAAAAAAAAACAAAAAACAGAATTAAGGACATCACTCACAGCTAGCTATAAAAACATGAACAAGCAGGGGGACAAAAAGTACACACAATTACAGAATTACAGAAAAAAATACAGAATCAATCAATAAATTAGAAACAGCAGGAAACAGATGAGGCAAGCCTGAAAAAAAAAAATCAGACTGACTTTATGCCCATTTACTCAGGTGACACCAAACGTGAATTCGGACCAACTCAAAGGAATGCAGAGTATTAAGAACAGCAAATACTGGAATCAATATAAAACCAACTTCTTCTCATTAAAAATATTTTAAAATAGCATTAGGTGTTTAAAGCAAAAGTAGTAACAATGTATTCTGTGGATGATGACAGATGCATTAGTAAAATGTAAGACAACAAAGAATAAGAAGGGAGAAATTAAAAAATTAAGTTTTAAGGGTCTTAAAATGTGACGTGGCGTATTTTTGGTGGACAAACTCTTAGGGTGGCCTCCGTTATGTTCTGATCCTGGTGTTCACATCCTTGTGTGACCCCAGCCCTTGAGTGTGGGCAGGACCTGGGACTCCATGGCAACGGGTGTATCTAATTTTGTGTGATGATGTCATTGTGTTGTGTAAGACATCAGTGGCCAACGTGCCATCATCCCTCTTCCCTGCTGGTTGTGAGGAAAGCAAGGGGCCATGATGGGGAACCCTCCCCTTGGTAAGGGACGGCCAATGCCCTATAGGAGCACAGGGCATCCAGCAAAAGGCTGACGCTGTGAGTCCCAGTTGCAAGGAAATGAGTGAGGAAAAGAACCACACTGGTGGGGAAATGGATCTTTTCCCAGCTCAGCCTCCAGATGAGTCAAGCGGTACCTCAACGGCTAACCCACAGAAGCTGTGAGATAATGTGTGTTGCTTTAAGCGGCTAGGTTTGTGGCATCTGCTATGTAGCAATAAAAAATGAGTATTATTGATACAATGTTTTGGCTTAAATCTATCATCTTGCTGTTCGTTGTCTCTTTGTCCACCTGTAGTATGTTTCCTTTTCTTGCCTTCAGTTAGATTGAATATTATTTTATGTTCCATTTTATCTTCTTTGTTGGCTTACTGCTATAATCTCTGTTTGCTTGTTTTTTTATCTTAGGGTCTGCTTTACAGTTCATAACTACACATCTTTATCACAGCCCACATTCAAGTCCTACTGTACCGCTTCAAGTCTGTACGGCAACCTTACAAGAGTATACCTCCATTTCTCCCCATCCCACCTTTGTGCTATATTACTGTCATTTACTTTGTCTTTACATATGTTATAAAGCTCACACTGTTTTTCTTCACATGATAAAATATCTTTAATTTGAGCTTCGTTCTGGATGCAGGAAGTTAAGTTACTTGGGAACAGCTTGATCCTTCTGTCTCTTGTGTTTAAGATTTGTCAAGGCCAGGTTGGTGCTAAGGCTTGAGATAATCATTCTACATTACACACTACCACTCTGGGTACTCGCACTTCCTGGTCAGCCTTGAAACCCTGTTCCTGCTAGTGGGGATGTGACTTCTAATCCTCTCGGGTACATCAGTCTTTGCCTGGCCTCGGGTAGCCTCCACACATGCACGTGATCTCCTCTTGTAGCCTGCCCTACTGTCTTGGTCCCCCCAGACTCACAGCTTTATTTCCTCAACGTGGCTGGTTCCGTAAGCTCTGCCTGGATTCCCACACCTTGTACTGTAAGATGAGATCTCTCTCGGAGCAACAGGATAAGGCAATCAAAGTGCTCATCTCACTTGCTTCCCATCACTTCAGGATCATTATAATTTCATGCCTGATAACCAGGTCTTAAAAATCATTGTTTCACGTATATTGTCTATTTTCTGGTCATTTGAGGCAGGAAAATAACGTGGTTACTTTGTCTTGGCTAGAATCATCAGTTTTCAGCTCTTCATGAAAAAGAAAGGCTGACTCAGCATTGAACCAAGAGTACACAGGGCAGAGCAAAAGGCCTCGTGGAATCCCAAGAAGCAGGACCACAGCCCCCATCAAGCCTGGCAACATATGTGTGACCTAATTTTAGAACTAGTCAACAGTGACTGCAATGTGCCTGAAATTTTCCATCTTTTTCAATGAATGTGCCTACCACAGTTACTGTCTGCTTCTCTTTCTATTGTATGTTTGGAGTGGGGGGTGTAGGGGGTACAGATCATTTGTCTCTTAAATTCACGCATCTTCAGATGGAAGCACCTAAGGAGCCTCATCTCTGTCTGAGCCTTCAGTAGATGGGATCCTGAATTTCGAGCCTAAGCCTAGTGTCCTACTGGGATGAGACTTTCTTGGGAGGATTTGAATACATTTTTAAGGTGAAAGAAGTATAAATTTGTGCACAGAGGGTAGACTGTGTGGATTAAAGGTGGTCACACTACTCCCATCAAAAGAAGAGTTAGGACCCCTCTTTTGGAAGGCAGATGGGCTCTGTGACAGCTATGATAAACAAAATTCAGCAAAACGAAGCTGTGCTAATTTCTGGTCCCAGGCCCTAACTAAGACAGTGGCACCTTCCACCTCTTCTGTCTGGGAAGCATCCTTTGGGACAGAAATCAGAACCCATATAGTAAGCCCAACTACACTGAAATTGCTGTACAAGAAGAGAGTGTCAGCAGCCTGTCCCGAGCGGTTTCAGTGATTCCAGTCCAGGCACCAGACTTGTGAGCAAAGGACCATTTCGACTACTCCAATTCCAGCACACACCATACGAAGAACAGAGGCCCTATACACACCATCCCCAGTCAGCTCCAGGTGTCTGAGCCACTCCAGCTGAGGCCTCAGACACCTCAGAGGTAGAGGCAAACCATCCCACTAAGCCCTAATCAAATTCCTCACCTATAAAACCACAAGATACAATAAAGTGGTTGTTATAAATAACTGGAACAGGAGGAAAATTCAGTTTGCATATCCTTCTTACAGATAAGATATAGTAGAGAGGTCAACTTGATATTTAGATATAGGATTCTAGAGTTCACTGAAGGGGTCCAAAATGAAGACATAAATTTGGGAGACATCTTACTTGTCTTGTTCTACTTTTCTTTTATCCATAGCCCTTACCACCGCTGACATTTTCTGGATAATTTATTTATTACGTCTAATGTTTACGGTCTATCTTCCCTGATACTATGTAAACTCCTAAAAGAAGGAATTCTTGTTTTATTCATGAATGTATTCCCTGCACACAGAACAGGAACTGGCATACAGAAAACAAGTATTTCTTGAATAAATGAACCAACCTAAAAATGGTATTTAAGACCATTTTAAGGATGGTATTATCTTGAGAGAGAGAGAGTGTGTGTACAGAGAAAAGAACTGAGGATGGTGGGGCGCCTGGGTGGCTCAGTCGTTAAGCGTCTGCCTTCGGCTCAGGTCATGATCCCAGGGTTCTGGGATCGAGTCCCGCGTCGGGCTCCCCTGCTCAGCAGGGAGTCTGCTTCTCCCTCTCCCACCCCGCCTGCTTGTGTTCCCTCTCTCGCTATGTCTCTCTCTGTCAAATAAATAAATAAAAATCTTTAAAAAAAAAAAAAAAAAAAGAACTGAGGATGGGCATTTCAACACTCAGCAGCTGAGAAAATGAAGAGAAACCAGCGAAGGGGACTGGGAGGAGGCCGCCAGTAAGGAGGGAGGAGAAATAAGAGACAGTGCTCTAGAAGCAAGAAAGTGTCTACAGATGTCAGTGATGCTGACAGAGCTACGGGAACCCTAAGCAGTCGTCACGTGATGTGCCCGTGGGGAAGGGTCACAGAGGGTGTTTTAGTAGAATGGGAGGATGAAGTCTAACTGAGAACAGGAGGAGAACGGAAGGAGAGGACACAGATATCGAAATGAGCTGTGCTGTCGAATGGAGAAGAAACATGGCTAGGGAGGATATGATGTCAGGGTTTATTGTTATAAAATGTTTCTGTGTGCTAAAAGGAATAATCTTCCAGAGAGGAAAAAACCTAGTAATACAGGGAGAGTAGGGCCAACTGAGTCGGTGAGAATGGATGAAATCCAGAACATAAATGAGTGGATTAGACCTAGATAAGAACAACAAAATAATTTATTTCCAGAGGAAAAGGAGAGCAACAGGTACAGATGCAGGTAAGCTGAGAGACGTGGGAGGAAATCTCCTCGATGTGGTTCTGTTTTCTCAGTAAAACAGGAAGCAAAGTCCCCCACTCAGACAGAGAGGAGTATGAAACAGTCCCTCAGCACTGACCTCCAATACACTTGGCACAAACCTCGCATTAGAAACTTCTCGTGCTTTGGGGCAAATACCCAGTAGCGCAATTGCTGGTCCGTAGGGTAGCTCTATTTTCAACTTTTTGAGGAACCTCCATACTGTTTTCCAGAACAGCTGCACCAGCTTGCATTCCCACCAACAGTGTAGGAGGGTTCCCCTTTCTCCGCATCCCCGCCAACATCTGTAGTTTCCTGACTTGTTAATTTTAGCCATTCTGACTGGTGTGAGGTGGTATCTCATTGAGGTTTTGATTTGGATTTCCCTGATGCCGAGCGATGTAGAGCACTTTTTCATAGGTCTATTGGCCATTTGGACGTCTTTGGAAAAATGTCTGTTCATGTCTTCTGCCCATTTCTTGATTGGATCATTTGTTCTTTGGGTGTTGAGTTTGATAAGTTCTTTATAGATTTTGGATACTAGCCCTTTATCGATATGTCATTTGCAAATATCTTCTCCCATTCTGTCGGTTGTCTTTTGGTTTTGTTGACTGTTTCCTTTGCTGTGTAGAAGCTTTTTATCTTGACGAAGTCCCAATAGTTCATTTTTGCCCTTGCTTCCCTTGCCTTTGGTGATGTTTCTAGGAAGAAGTTGCTGTGGCCGATGTCGAAGAGGTTACTGCCTATGTTCTCGTCTAAGATTTTGATGGATTCCTGTCTCACACTGAGGTCTTTCATCCATTTTGAGTCTATTTTTGTGTGTGGTGTAAGGAAATGGTCCAGTTTCGTTCTTCTGCATGTGGCCGTGTCCAGTTTTCCCAACACCGTTTGTTGAAGAGACTTTTTTTCCATTGGCTATTCTTTCTTGCTTTGTCGAAGATTAGTTGACCATACAAATGTAGTGATCCGAAGGGGCACCTGCACTCCAATGTTTATAGCAGCAATGTCCACAACAGCCAAACTATGGAAAGAGCCCAGATGTCCACCAACAGATGAATGGATAAAGAAGATGTGGTATATATACATAAATACACACACCCCCCCCCCCACACACACACACACACACAATGGAATATTATGCAGCCATCAAAAAAAGAAATCTTGCCATTTGCAACGATGTGGATGGAACTACAAGGTATTATGCTAAGTGAAATAAGTCAGAGAAAGAAAATTTTCATATGATCTCACTGATATGTGGAACTTGAGAAACAAGACAGAGGATCATAGTGAAGAGAGGAAAAAATGAAACAAGAAGAAACCAGAGAGGGAGACAAACCGTAAGAGACTCTTAATCTCAGGAAACAAACTGAGGGTTGCTGGAGGGGAAGGAGGTGGGGGGATAACAGGGTGATGGACACTGGGGAGGGTATGTATTGTGGTGAGCACTGTGAATTGTGTAAAACTGAGAATCACAGACGCATACCCCTGAAACAAATAATACATCATGTTAATTAATAAATTAAAAAGGGGGGAAAAAAGAACTTCTCTGTACTATAATTATTTATGTACATGTCTCCTTCTCCACTAGACTAGAACATAATTTAAAGTAGGGGAAGTACTTTTTACTTCTGCACTACCAGCATAAAACAAAATGCCCTGCAAAAAACCATTAACTCACAGATTAAATAAATAAACGTTATACATTCATCTAAGGCTCTGCAGTAAAGCTCAAAGAATCTGAAAACAGCAGTAAATATAATACTAGCAAGTATCTATCTGATAATTATAATTAAATTCAACTTGCAAATATTGAGAAATTGAACCATTAAACTTCAATTTACATATGAAATTTTAAAACTACAGCTAGAACATAAACATTTTTTAACATATCAAAGAAATAACAAGATGTTGATATTAAAAAGAACTATATAGAGTTAGGAGTTACTCCGGAGTATGCACCACACTGATTCTAGGTAATCAACATTTCATGACAAAATGTCAAGGATCAGCTCCAAACCCAGTATCTTTGAAAAACGGTTGCAACAAAAATATCTTCCGTATTAAAAAAACAGGCGCACTCTTACACCATGGTCATATTTTGTAAGTATATGGCTTCCTCTTGACGCCAAGCGTAAGAACAAAGGAAAAATGAAGAAGTGTAGATCGAATACAGGGCAACAGAATGTGCTCTGGACATTTTTTGTAATAATACAACCCCAAAATGATGACTTGGCTTAAATTTTCAACTTTCAAAACCCCAAACAACTATAAATTGTGTTATTTGGAACGATTACTTTTAAAATCCCCCAAATTCAAGACACTATTTAAAAATCCAGAAATAAAAACAAATCACGAACACATTATGCTTCATTTAATTCTTTATTATTCTTGGGACATTCTTTTTCCTTTGATAAAAAGAAGAGCAGTGACTACCAGTAGAAAATAAAGAGCCTTTCTATAAAATGCTACGAAAAGAAATTGCAATTATTACTGAAAATGCCAATTCGGTTTAAAATATTCAAGAGAAGCCAGACAATAGTCTTCACAATCTTGAAGCAGACCCACTTCCCTCTGAACCAACGATCTGCTGTACCTCCCAGATAATCCTTCAGAAAAGTCTTTCCACATCTTAAACTGCACAGCTGAAAACACCAAGACGTGGGTACAGAACGGGAATGTGAGTGGGGCCCCCCTGTTTCTGATCTTGCTCCCCAGTTACTACAAAGCAGTCGCAGGACAAGGTAGGACAGGAAAGGCAATCCAGTGATGCCCGGGTGTCTGAGACCCAGAGCGGGACTTTCTCTCCCTCTGGCCTGCGGGTCAGTGGTCTAGTCAGACACAATGGAAGTAAAACTGAAAGGAATCTGAAGAAGAAATTTTAAAAATGAAATGTATGACTCAACATTTTTTACTTTTGGTGAAGTCGAATGGTTTCCACCACTGAGCAAACTGCAGGGCTTTCTTCCTCTGATCCTCAAAGCTTTCCCGGATCCCTTTCCTCCAGAGTCTTGGTTCTATATCCAGCATCCCACCAATGATTTCCTTTTAAAGAATGAGAAAAATACAGACACATGTCTGAAAACAGAATGAAACTATTTCTGTTTATTCGGCTACTAAATATAAAATTAGTAGTTCTCTGTGAGGATGTTCACATTTTACATAAATATTAGTTTCAAGTTAAAAAAATCTTATTTTCCAGTATAGAGGCTCCTCAAAAAGTTAAAAATAGAACTACCCTACAATCCAGCAATTGCACTACTAGGTATTTACCCAAAGGATACAAAAATACAGATTCGAAGGGGTACATGCAGCCTGATATTTATAGCAGCATTATCAACAATAGCCAAACTATGGAAGCAGTCCAAGTGTCCACTGACTGATGAATGGATAAAGAAGTGGTGTATATATATACAATGAAATATTACTCAGCCATAAAAAGAATGAACCCTTGCCATTTGCAACACCATGGATAGAACCAGAAAGTATAATGCTAAGGGAAATAAGTCAGTCAGAGCAAGACAATTACATGATTTCACTCATATGTGGAATTTACGACATAGAACAAATGAACATAGCAGGGAAAAGAAGTAAACCGAGAAACGGACTCTTAACTAGAAAGAACCAACTGATGGGGAGGTGGGGGGGATGGGGAAACAGGTGATGGGGATGAAGGAGTGCACCTGTCGTGATGAGCACTGAGTGTTGTATGGAAGTGTTGAGTCACTAAATTCTACAGCTGAAACTAATTTTGCACTGTATGTTAACTAGCTGGAATTTAAATTGGGGGAAAAAATCTTGTTTTCAATTAGTTCTAACGATGCAAACCCTCTAATTCTAGGAGCGCTGGCTGTGTCTCCTGTCAAGCCATTTGTCATTGTGTTGCTTGTTAGTACATCCACCAGAGAGGAGCAAAGGGGAGAAAGAGAGGGTGAACTTTACTTATTCTGGTCCTTCTGAGCTGTTCTGGTAAATGGCACGGAGAAAAGGTTAACCAACATGTAGCAAATATGCACTTTGTTGTTGGACTGCAGGCAAGCTCAGGCTCATGTTCTCTCTACTACCCCATGTATTTATAAGCCAGTTTCTTCCACTATTCGCTGGAGATCTTTTTTCAGGGAACAAAATCATATTTTAATACTAATCCGAATAAACTAAGAATTAAAAATTATAAATCACCTTCATTTAAAAGTCACATTCCAAAGCCCTGTAAGAAACAGATTTTGGTTAGTCTGCTTATTATCCTACATGATTTCCTCCTGATTCTCTTCCTGTGCTGCTAGCAACAGAAATTAACGCAACTTAAGCTTGTGAGTATCCATGTACACAAGGATATGGGGAAGATGTGTAATGCTTAGAGGGCAACACAGGAAACACTGGACTCAGGGTCAAGTTCTGCATATTCCGTCTGCTTCTATAGGGCTGTGTGGTGAGATCCTGGACAGCATCTTAACATTTTTTACCAAGAGGACCGAACTGTGTCCAAGCAAGTACCAAAGATCATAGGGGATACAAAGAGAACTGACATAAATCTACGTGCCTTCCGAGAACTCATGACAGAATGTGCAGCTGTGGAAGAATAACCCAACTACACAAAGAACCATCTTAGAAAGCAGAATAAGGTAAATGCCAAGGCTGACTATACGGAGACTCAAAAAAGAAGATTCTATTTCTGGATAAATCAGAAAAAGCTTCGTGGAAAAGGGAACCTTTTTCACTGGGACACAAATAAAGGGACCAGTAGCAACAATAATTTATGGAAAACATGAGCAGCAAGGCCCAAGCTGTGCTCGATTAAAAGGTCATTTCTAGAACTCTTATTGCTCAGACTGTATTACTATTTCAGCAGTCCCATTAATTTCATTCCAGTCCCTGATACAAACTTCAGCAGACCCCAAACGTACGGGCTGGACCCCACGGGGCAATGTGCAGTGATGAAGATACTGGCAATCTGGACCGGCCCTCGGACGCCTGCCCGGGAACCTGGGACCGGTGTGAAGCGATAGAGTCTTATATTCTCGGGCTGGATGGGGCGTCACTATACACAAAGGGGTCTACCGCACCCATGAACGAGAGGCACCTGTGCCCCTGGTTCTGTCTGAAGCTCAGCTTCTTCATCCGTAAGATGACCAGAGTGACCGCATCTACAGAACGGAGTGCTCCTAACAGAACGTGGCTGTCAGCTCACTCCGAGGGTCAACGGTGTCACTCTTTCCGGCACAAGGCTGGCGGGCTCGACAGGAAAGCAACTCCCAGCACTCTTGACCACGTCCACAAATGTTTGGTTGCAGAGTGACAATCCGGACTGTTATGAATATTCTGGGACATTTTTATTAACAGTTTCTAGCTTCTTCCACTAAAAATTGGGTGGAACAGTACTCACCAACTTCACTCTATAAGGTGCCCAAAGTTTTGATTTCCCTTTGAAACAGGACTGTTACCAAATTGCTAACCTCTGGAATTTTATTAAATCTGTGAGCCTACCTTTCCAAAGTAATGAGGGAATTTGTGTTGATCTTCAATGACATGGGCAAACCCTCCTTGGAGGCCAAAATCCACAGCGAAGTAAGGTAAGCCTCTGGGTACCTAAATAAACAGATAAATCACACATGAACACAGCCCCAGTCAGAAAGTTCCGCTGAATTCCTTCTCCTGCTCTGAGACATAACAGTAATTAAGCACCCCTTCAAGACAAACGTATATAATAAATTCCCAGTTCTAGAAATACTTAGGCAATGACCTAACTTTCAAAGTAAAACATTTCATTTGGTAGCCTTTCAGCTCTTCATAACATCCAGCAACAGAATCAAAACCACTATTTTCCTGTCTTTGGGGAAAACAGGAAACAGGAAAGAAAGGTACTAATTTCTTCCTTAGACTACAAAAAGAATAAGGATACGGTTCCCTGCATCTCCCCACAAAGCAGAACAGGGAGAGGCCTACCCATATACATAGAGCTTTGTTTATCATCTGAGACTTTATTATTTATTTATCAAAGGTAAACTAAACCCAGACAATCACAATTTTTTATTAACTAGCGAGATGGGTATAGCAATACTTAGTTTACCAACCTCATTTCAAATTTTCTCCAGGATTAACTATTATCTTTTCATTTCTCCTTCTTTCTATACACACACATACACACACGTAGTTTGAACTCTATCTTGACTGGAAAAGTCCATAATTTCTGGCTTTATCAATCTGTGTCCTTGCAAGTTTTCACTCCAAGCCCTAATCTGTCACTACACATTATTCAAGTGGGTCCTGATTCCTGCATACAGTCAGCACTTACTCATTTTGACACTGAATCACACGTCTACTCAACTATATGTATTTCATATTGTCCTCAAGAAGGCATGACTTGGAAGGAGATAGATAGTATGGTGGAAAGACAGTGCTTGTCATGAAATAATACAAAGCAGTTAAGATTAGGACTTAGAGTTGTTCATGTTATAGGAAAAGCACAAGAAAAAAATCAGTTTGCAAAATAGTATATAATATAAAATGCAGAGAAGTGGGTAACTGTTTTGTGCCTTTGTGTTTTTTCATATTTTTACATTTTTAAAATATGATAAACATGTATGACCTAGACAGGAAAAAACAAAGTCGAGACAGATAAGGCCTCGACCACAGCTCTGCTTCTTATACCTCTTTAACCCCAGGCAAGTAATTTAACATCTCTGAATCTCATGAGAACTGGGAAGAGCTACGAGGTTCGCTGTGAGGATGAACTAGGAAAATGCACATAAAGTGTCTAGCCCAATGCTTGGCACAGAGAGGGTTCTTCAAACACTACTGTCTTTTCTGTCTTCCAAACAACAGTGCTTTTTTTTTTTTTAAAGATTTTATTTATTTGAGAGAGAGGATGAGAGGAGAGAGAGAGAGCACATGAAAGGGGGGAGGGTCAGAGGGAGAAGCAGACTCACTGCCGAGCAGGGAGCCCGACGCGGGACTCGATCCCGGGACTCCAGGATCATGACCTGAGCCGAAGGCAGTCGCTTAACCAACTGAGCCACCCAGGCGCCCCAAACAACAGTGCTTTGTCCAAACACGGTGGCCAAAGAGAAAAGAATGGAAGGCTCCATGAGGATATTTCTGTTATCTGAAGAAGATCATCACATGTGAATCATGAATGGGAATGGCTAAAACAATGCTACAGAACCACACCAACTAACCCACAGTACTTCTGGGGAGAGACAACTTGCGGAAGCAATTTGTGATGACTTTGCCCCTGCCCTCTGCTCGTATCATACTGTATTTGGCAGAAGAACGGCCCTAAAATATGTCAATGTCCTAATCCCCTATTTGCCATGAATATATTACCTGACTGAGAAGAGAGACCTCACAGATGCAATTAATTTATGGATACTGAAATGAGGGGATATCATGAAATGGGCCCATGTGGGCCCAACGCAATCACAAGGATACTTGTAAGAAAGAGTCAGGAGAGTCAGTGTCAGAGAAAGACTGTAAGATCCCACAGTGCTGGATGTGAAGATGAAGGAAGGAACCACAAGCCATGGAATGCAGGTGGCTTCTAGAGGCTGGAGAAGGGAAGGACACGGATTCTTCTCTGTGGCTTCCAGAAGGAATGCAGGCCTGCGAACACCTTGATTTCAGTCCAGTGAAACCATTTCGTATCTGTGACCTCCAGAATTATAATAAATCTGCGTTCATCTGTGACATCACCAGCAGGAAATGAACGTACACACCAAGGGTCTCAACAGCCTGTGATGTAACTGCCTGACTCTCCGTACTTGCACACGAGGAACAGGGACTGCCACGAGCGTCTCTGTTCTCTCACCACGGCTGCAGAGGGCACAACCGACCATCCTGCTGGGACGGCTGTCAGTCAGGAGGCCCTGTGAAGGCTCCGCATCAAAGCTCACGCAGTTACCCCTTAGCTTCGCCTGCCTTGACCGGCCGCAGGACTTACCACTTCGCTCTCACTCTTGAAAGACACTGACAGAATTACGGCAAAACATTTTATTGATGGTAAAAAACAAACCAACCAACCCAACCAGTAATATTTGAATTTTCCCCTTTTAATACTCCAGATACTACTCCTGACTTCCTGTAATTGTCCTTGAGTTTGAATGTCTCTGGGTAAACCCAAATTTTCCTTGACATGAACCTTCCTCAGTTTTAAAAATCCCTAAATGTGCTTTTCAATTATAGTTATCACAAAATTAAACTTAAAATCATACTTTTAAAAGTTCAGGAAGAATTCATATGAAATGTTGATAAAATAGCCCTGTGAAAAATGAACACTCTTCTTGACAAGTTAGTTAGGAACATGCTGCTCTACAAGGAACATACAGATCTCCCTTGTAAATTTCCATGACCTTCACCCAGACTTCACACAGGCAAAGAAATCAGATCCAGAAAGGAAACAAAATGGGCATAAAAAGAGAAGTTTATCCTCACCACAAAAAAATATAAGTCAACAAAGAATCAGAACAAATTACCACTACATAAATCTCTGCTAGAAGCCAAGGATCTACTTGAAAAAAAAAAAATCACCCCACCCCATGAAGCAGGTAAACACTTTATGAAACTACCAAGGACACAGAGCTTGAAAAGTAAGTATAATGAGGTTCTTCCAGAATAAAAATAACATTAAAGTAAGTCAAGACTGTTCACTTTGTGCTCAGAAACACTTTCATCATTTTAAAAAGACAGTTGCAGGGCGCCTGGGTGGCTCAGTCGTTAAGCGCCCGCCTTCTGCTCAGGTCATGATCTCAGGGTCCTGGGATCGAGTCCCGCATCGGGCTCCCTGCTCAGTGAGGAGTCTGCTTCTCCCTCTCCCACTCCCCCTGCTTGTGTTCCCTCTCTCACTCTCTGTCAAATAAATAAAATCTTTAAAAAAAAAAAAAAAAGACAGTGGAAAGCTTGTTAACTTAAAAAGTGACCTCCTCTGGAATTATTCCTAATACTCGAGTTCTCTTCACAGTTCCATCCACATAATTATTGAATCCTAAAGCTAAGCGCTCATCTGGCTCATTCCCTATCTGCTGTGACTCTCAGATACTAGGCAGTGACTTAGAAAAGGCAATGGTTGGTATCTTTGCAATGCTTCAAAGTAGAATACACAACTACCATTCCTACGAAGATCGGTTTCTCATTTTCCATATTGGTTAAGTTAATATTAAAGCCCTCAAGGTATTTAACTCAAGTATTGTGCACATTTTAAAAACAGACGTAGAATAGGTACTAGACAGTTTACCAGCAAGAAAACTGCATATACAGGGTAGCAAATGGAGAATAACACATTTCTTTTATAATTTCTACTTGGAAGTATTTTCAACGCCATTAATGTCAGGTTATAAAAGAATATTTAGTGGCACTGGAGATGATGAGAAGTGAAAAGCCCAACACAACAGATGTGCCACATTAGATACATCTTCCTACAGACTCACAGAAAACAGAAACAAAGAGGGTGTTTGTGGGGGGATGGCTTGTTTTGGTTTTTAAATGTACTGTCTGGCCCAATTCACCAGCAAGTAAAGAGAAGACTGTAGACAATGTTTTACCTTTGCATTAAAATTATCTTTAGTAATGCAATGAAATTTCAATCTTTTGACTAAGACACAATAAATGTAATGAGAAATCCTACAAGTCATTTATATCAGGAGTTTGGCTTTCCAAAAGAAGCAGCAGAAGAAAAATAGGCTAGTGTCATCTACTAGAACAAAGGTCAGCATATTAAAAAAAAAACTTATAAAAGTTTTAATTTAAATAAAATATTCTGGACTTTGTAGAGTATATGGTCTCTGGTGCAAACTCTCAGCTCCGCCCTTGTGGCATGAAAGCTTCCAAAAACAACACATAACAAAATGGTGTAGCTGTGTTCCAACACAACAAATTTACACACTTGGCAGCAGGACAATTTAGCACAGGCTGGAGTGCCCCACCCCTGCCCTGGACCAGAAGCCCCACAGGTCCACGGTCCTCTGTTCTGTTCCTAGCTGTCACTCACCAAGCAACCGTACAATAAATAACTTTATGAATAGAAGAACAAAAAGGAATCCACAGTTCTGTTCTATCTCTATTCTATCGATTTTCTATTTCTAGGAAAGAGAGAGGTCATTGCAGGAGTACTCAACTCATGCGTAGCGTATCGAAGAGACAATCTGCAAATCAAGACTAACTGTGAAACACGGTTAGGAAACTCTGCCAAAGAATAATGAAGCCATAATCTAACTGAACCACTGTTTTAAAGGAACCTAAAAGGAAGTCTTTGTATAAGGAAAAAAAAACAAAAAAACAAAAAACTGAAGAGGAGTCTGTAGGAAAGCATTTCCCTCATTATAATTCAAGTAACCAGAAGGCCCCTCTCACACTTGTCCCACAGAGGCTGCAAAGTCCATGGCAGGAGCCCCTCCAGCTGGGGGTGATCCTGCCATCAAAGTGACCTTTGATCACTCACTCAGCCAAATGGTCTCTTTCTCAAATAAGATGTGAAAAGTAATGAAGATCCTAAACACCAGGATCATTTCTTATATTGGGGGGTGGGGGGGATACTTACAGATCTTCTGATATCTTTTGAAGAGAGATCAATCAATTTCTTGTTCATGGACCATTCTTCATCAGATTCCATTATGGCTTTCTAAGAAATAGCCATTTATTAATGAAAAAATAGTTTATAAGCAAATACAAAGAGATTAAAAATAAAGTAATACAATGAATTAATCACAGGACATATTACACATGGTAGTTCATTATTTTGAATGGGTTAAGGCTTCAATTTCTGTTATTTAAAATTGGGCCTTCTTGACTTTTTTTAAAGTCCTATCTTTAGCCAAGATATTATTTTACTCATTCTTAATTCTTGTAGTAACTTCAAGACCAACTTTACATGACAAACACAATCCTTAATAAGACTAAGCAATTTAACATTAAACATAAGTTTGCAAATATAGAAGTTCACAACTTCCTTATCTCATTCATAAAAACCTACTCAAATAAACTTGTTTCACTGCCCTTTTCCAAAGTCAAGAGTAACTTATATGCTCTCTGGCAACCAAGCACTTGAACTATCTCTGGCCCTATAACAAAGAAGTAAAAATGCAGGGGAAAAAAAAATACATAGAAGTGGCATTATAAGACTTTCTAGGCTAAGCAACAGAACTAGTATTTACAGTAAAGAAATATTTAATAGAAAATCCAGGATTATGAGTATAAATACTCTCGTTTTTGTACAGTTATCATTATTAATGAAGCAAATTTTAAACATAAAATTAACATTCAAATAAGCACTGTTTAAAAACATCAGATAAATTGCTGTTCCATATTTAAAAGGCACAGGATGTTGCCTGTGTTGACACTGTAAGGTAGCACATTCAATACGGAACTAATGCCAAGAGATGTATCTTCACTGATCATGTACGAGGTTCAGTGTAGAAGTGAGACAGGACCCTACCAAATGATGACAGCTCTGTCACCCAACATGGGGGACAGTGGCTGTGCCCCGTTCTACCCTACCGCCTCAATGCCGACAGTCACAATCACCTAAGACTCTACTGAAGAAGTACCAAAAAAAAAAAATTTAAGAAAAGTACAATAACCTCTTTCCCACCTGATTCTGTTTAACATGGAACTAGCATGGGTTTGGGGATTCTCCGGTTCACTCTCCTACTTTAATAGTATAATCCTTAAAATCAAATAGTTGTTTTGAAAAATCTCTAGAGAGGGGCACCTGGGTGGCTCAGTCAGTTAAGTGTCTGACTCTTGATCGCAGCTCAGGTCACGATCAGGGTCCTGGGATCAAGCCCCACGTCAGGCTCCGTGCTCAGCAGGGAGTCTGTTTGACAATTCTTTCTCCCTCTCCCGGTGTCCCCTCCCCTTCTCATGCATGGGCGCACTCTCCCTCCCTCAAATAAATAAATAAGTCTTAAAAAAAAAATCTCTACAGAGAAAGTAGATTTTCACCACCTCATTAACCTTAACAGGTCTAATAATCCTTCTTATTGGGAGGTACAGTCCACATTCATGAACTTGACCATCCTATATTGTATAAATGTTGCACTGGAAAGTCTTAAAGCCCTTCACAAACATGACCTCCTTTGTTCACTGCACATGTTACTAATTCATACATGGTTCGACACATAAGCATTTACGTTAGTCTATGAGTTATACTGCATTCAGCTCAGTATCAAACGACACTATTCAGTAAAAGCTGCCTGAATATTACAATGACACTTAACTGATTAAAAACTCTAGTAAGTATATGTTCAAAAATGTATGTCAAGGTTAGACACTGGTTTCTTCTTACAAACAGCATGATGAGGTACTAAATAGTAAAAGAGTAGTTACTCATCTCAGCAGTTGTAACCTGCACTGTCTGTGTATAACTATCATTGGGTCTTGTGAATTTCAGTAGGTTTTTGAGAACTAGGACTATAATTTTGACTTGAAAGTACTTCAAGGTAAAACCCTGAATTTCATTTGAGAAATGAGAAATTAAAATAGAAATTATAAATGACCATTTGACAGTTTATTCATACTTATAAATAAGCATGCTTTTTAAAGGTCAAAATCCCAAATGTCTCTCTACAGAAATTTGTAATGCAGCAGAATCTTTTTTGTGCTTTACTTCATTTCTTTAGATAAAGTTTGATCTAAGTATATAGGGAGAAAAAAAATACAAGAAAAAAGGTAACTGTATTCGTAAAACAGCAAGGTAGTAAAAAAGTATGCATGCAAAGACTATCCCCAAATACCTTAAAATAGATGGGAGCCATCTCACCCACTTCCTTTGGGAGAGGGATGCACTCATAAACCATATGACAATGCTTCTTCATGCCCATGTGTGTTTCTAAAAAGATGCAGTCCAGTCCTTTATCTTCAAACATCTTTACCAATGATTTTCGGAACATCTGAAGAAAGGAACATGGCTAGGTAAATAAAGCACTTAGAAAAAAATACAAAACATGAAAACAATAAAAGGTAAACTCAATCCCTTTAAAATAAAAAATTAGTAAACAATGTTTAAATTCTATACTGTTACTTTACTTTCTAAATCTACTACATAATTTCACATATTTAAGCAACTTTTTTTTAAAATTGGAACTACTCTGCACAGTTTTATGTACATATTGGAAATGGTTCCAATAAACTAAAATAAGAAAAGAAAAAGAAAAATCAAACTCAAGTAGTAAAATATGCAGAACTGACAGTAAAATCAGAGGAAAACATCCACAAGCCAAAAAAGGTCCTTCTAGAAGGTAGGCGCAGAATTTCCTGCCAATCTGCCTGCCTGCACTCACAGCATCTTCATCAGCTGGTCCCATGTATGTCTGCTGACCCTTCACTGGTCACTTTGCATATTCAAGTGGTCCCCTATTTTCATGGAGAATCGTGTCCTAGCAAGTATGTGAAAGTCAAACATGCTAAAGTTGAAAAGGTAGAGTGTTTCCTTTTCCCAAAGAACTCAACATTATCATACAACCCCTACTTCTTACTATCTTCTACTTGTTTATTTCCTGATTTATTTCACACGCCTAAGCCTGAGGGACAGTTGTTTGTGGAGCTCAGACATGCAGTCCAGAATGTCCACATATACTCGGGACAGCCCGTGTAGAGCAGGATGAAGCCAGGGGTTACAAGACAGGGGACCAGGCTGAAGACTGGGAGCCAGAAGCCAACTCCCCAGCACCACCAAGGTGGTCTAAGAATCCTAAATTCAAACGTGGCCTTGTAGACTGTCACATGTTTGTAAAGTGCTAGGATATTTGTCTAAGCAGGAGGAAGAAGCATTTTTTACTTAGATTTGTCAGCTGATTTATAACTTCTAAATATTTTAATTAAATTTTTAAATTATGATTGTAGATCACATGAAGAAAATACAGAGAGGTCCCATATATCTTTAACCCGGTTTCCCCCAATGGTAACGTGTTACAAAACCACAGTCCAATAGCATGACCAGGATACTGACACGGATACAGTCGAGATACACAGCAACTCGAGCCCCGTGGGGATCCCCCCCACTCCTGCTCACAGCCACGCTCACTCCCTCCACGGCAGCAACCTCCAGTGCGCTCTCCCCCCTTCTGTAATCCTGGCATTTCCAGAATGTTACATAAATGCAATCACATCATCTTTTGGGGTTGCTGCTCTTCACTCAGCATGACACCCCCGGAGATTCAACCAGGTTGTCGTTCAGACACTGCCCAGGGACGGCCACGGGGAGATGGGTGTGCAGGCTCCCCACTCTGCCTCCACTGACACTAGGAACTGGGAGAGGCTACGGTTTTCGGCTGCGTAGGGGACAGGAGTTCTGGGATTCCACCAGGTCTCTGACAATCACTTATTACTGATCACTCGTCGCTTTTCTGTTTTGTATTCATTTTATAAAATAAGAGCAAGTAGAAAAAAACAAGAAATCAAGTAACTGTAACTTGACGTCAACTAGAAAGATACCTAGTATGCAATGGATACAGGATTTGCTTTTCATTTCTGACCACAGCTACAGAGAAATTCAACACAGTCTCTTTAGACACTCCATTTGTTGTTAAACTCAAAGTCTTGGCTAATAGCCTGTGGGGCGGCAAACTTCCCACCTATAATCTCATTACAAGGTGACTGTGAGATAAATCATTACAGATGATTAAAGATGATTGTTTCCCCTTTGAAAAATTCTCTGACTTTGGTACTATATAAAATCAAATTAATGGAGATAGTGCACACACAATTGAGCTTAAGTTATTATAAAAAATAATAAGATAGAGGGGTGCCTGGGTGGCTCAGTCGTTAAGCGTCTGCCTTCGGCTCAGCTCATGATCCCAGGTTCCTGGGATCGAGCCCCGCATCGGGCTCCCTGCTCGGCGGGAAGCCTGCTTCTCCCTCTCCCACTCCCCCTGCTTGTGTTCCCTTTCTCACTGTTTCTCTCTCTGTCAAATAAAGAAAGAAAATCTTTAAAAATAATAATAAAATATAAACTACTGGCAGGCATAGATATCTACCTGGTAAAACTGATCAAATTTTGCAGTTGCCAAGGCCCTAATCTAATTTCTGCAAATAAAAAATCTCCCCAAAAAAGCCGTTTTCTTCAAACTGTTTCACTTTCCTCTTGCTGAGCAAAAAGAAGACTAAATTTCCCAGCCCTTCAGGGGCTTAGGTGGGGCCATACTTATTCTGGGCAATGGAGCGTGTGTAGAAATGACAGCACCGCTGTGTGACGAGTGGCTTCTGCGTCACTTGAGACAGTTAAGGGTAGTGTGCCTGTTGTATTCATTCTCTTTCATCCAGGGGCTCAAAGAGAAGACCCCCACCACGGGAGAGCCTTGTCATGGAAGGGGCCTGGATACCTGATTTTATGTCTAGAGGCAATCTGCCCTGGAGAACTGCCCAACCCACCCTGCAACAGGACAGAAGAAGTTAACTTTTGGGAGGCCTGGGTGGCTCAGTCAGTTTAGCGTCTGCCTTCGGCTCAGGTCATGATCTCGAGCCCTGCATCAGGCTCCCTGCTCTGGGGGGAGTCTCCTTCTCCCTCTGCCCCTCCCCCCGCTCATGCGTGCTCGCTTGCTTTCTCTCAAACAAAATCTTTAAAAAAAAAAAAAAAAGGAAAATTACTACTAGGATAGAACTACATATTTGAAAACTAAGCTTTTTTGAAGAAGGTAGAAAGTGGATAAAAAGCAATACCAGCTACAACAATGTAAATTTAGCTAATCTGAACATATCTCACAGACCTTACTTCATGTTTGCTCACAGCCCTTTCCTGCTTTAACTGTTTGGATGCTCGTTCTAGATACTCTCTGGACAACACTGAAGAAGACAGACTCCAGAGGTCATGAATTAAAAATGAAAACTCAGAAGACCTAAATTAACAGTGATACAGGAATTGCTCAATATTATATATAAACATCATACAAATAGTTTCGAGGAGGACACACACACACACATTGAAGTACTTCTCTCTGCATATAAAAGCCTTTAATTTAAAAATATGAGTTTAATGACATAATTTAAGGTTATCCACTCCACTAAAGCAGGATTTTCCCGAAGCTCACTATAACACATACACTATACATATTGAAATAATATTCATTCTTTAAGTTATATGACAACCAGGGCGCCTGGGTGGCTCAGTTGGTTAAGCGACTGCCTTCGGCTCAGGTCATGATCCTGGAGTCCCTGGATTGAGTCCCGCATCGGGCTCCCTGCTCGGCAGGGAGTCTGCTTCTCCCTCTGACCCTCCCCCCTCTCATGTGCTCTCTCTCATTCTCTCTCTCTCAAATAAATAAATAAAATCTTTAAAAAAAAAAAAAAGTTATATGACAACCAAACATCGAAGAAAGTTTTTTAGTTCATTATTATAAGATACGAAAACTATTCTATGCTTCAGAGAGATAGAGATACCCCATGTTATGGGGATGACATAAAATTTCCATATTTTTAGTAGAAAAAATTCCATCCATTGGGTAATCACTATTTTCCACATTTCTAAACTATGACTATTCACCCAAGTGCCATTCCTCATTTAGTTAAACACATCTGGACTAAAATATCTTACAATATATCTAAGTAAGCTATACTACAGAGTGTTGCAATTCTTTTTTTTTTAAGACTTTATTTATTTGAGAGAGAGAGAAAGAGCGAGAGCAAAAGCAGGGGGAAGAGTCAGAGGGAGAGAGAAGCAAGCTCCCCGCTGAGCAGGGAGCCCAATGCAGAGCTCAATCCCAGGGCCCTGGGATCATGACCTGAGCTGAAGGCAGATGCTTAACCCACTGAGCCACCCAGGTGCCCCGAGTGTTGCAATTCTTAATTAGCATAAAGTCACATTACAACAATTCAGGTAAATATAAGTACAAAATTTTGA
The DNA here is from genome assembly GCF_054177405.1 of Leptonychotes weddellii. Lineage (NCBI taxonomy): Eukaryota > Metazoa > Chordata > Mammalia > Carnivora > Phocidae > Leptonychotes > Leptonychotes weddellii. The sequence goes on along the minus strand of NC_138379.1, from coordinate 90,996,321 downwards.
AATGAAAATTAAAGTATTTTACTTGAAACTATCAAAGCTATTTAGGATTGATCATATAATATCAATACTATAATTTATTCAAGTTTTCTAAATAGAGCATGTCTAAAGATAAAGTTATCCCACGATAAATATTATGAGATAGAATACAACATATATATTTAACTCTATACCCTTCATGGAGTGACCACTCAAAAATAATTTTTACAATTATTAAAGTAATTTTTAAAAGAGTAATTAAAGTAATTTTTAAAACAGTCCAAATTTAAGAGAACAGAAAGACTGAGAGAAGATTCACCGAAAATCAGATCACCCCATAATATCGGACTTAAACACTGGAAAGCTGGTTCACACCTGAGTGGTGTGTGGTGTGGGGGTTGGTTAGCAGGGAGAGTGTAAGAAGGAAGCCACGCTGCACTGCAGAATCCTCAGAAGGCTCAGGAATTGGCAGCACCAAGTTGTTACAGAAGTAGAGTGAAGGTGTAGCCAAAAAGCAAATGGCATGGATGAAAATCTTTGAAAAAAAAGCAATTAACACGCCGATACCCTCCTGACACTGGCAGAACACTACAGGATTATTCTTTGGAGAAGGTACACAATAAAGCTGCTGGGCTGGGAAAACCAGACACAGCTGAGAGTATACCATTTGAAAACAGGGGCATGACAGGAGATACTTAGGGTTCAAATTCTACCACCCCAGCCTTCTTCCCCAACTCAGCTGCCAGGACACTAGCAAGATGTCTTAGATGCACTTGGTAAGAGACAGAAAGAGTGGTCTCTCAAGAGTCTGATCGCCCCACGGAAGAGACCTAACAGTCCAATTCTGGAGGTTTCCCAGGGAAACGGCCCCATCACACCACTCAGCAGTGAAGCCCAGTGTACATAAGGACCCCACCACCACACCACTCACCTGGGATACTTAAAAAATGGACCTAGGGTGTCTGACTATAACATAAGCTCAAACATACCTGTCAAACTGGTAAGAGTAACTTTAAAGGGGACCTAAGTTTCACTATATATATTTAATGAAACTAAAAATTTGGATCTTATTCAGTCAAAATCTGTGATTATTCCCACATGCTGTGCTGAAACTTATCTTTGCATTTTCTATTAAATAAGATCTAAAATTAAATTTAAATGTTACTAGAGGATGAAGATAAAAATCACTTAAAAGAAGTGGCTCCTTCATTTGTAAACAGTATTTTTTCCTAAGTCAAATAATTTTTGTTATATATTCTCTAGAAGGGGCAAATAACCGTAAGGATATTTAACAGGCATAATTAATTTGAAAAAAATTTTAAAGATATTTTGAAGTAATCTCTACACCCAATGTGGGGCTTGAACTCAAAACCCCAAGATCAAGAGTCACACACTCCACTGACTGAGCCAGCCAGGTGCCCCAATTTGAATTTTTGTACATATTTGAAAATAAGAACAAAAATCCCCTTATTTCTTTAAATAAGCTAGAATCAGATACTTTATTTGTTCACCATCTTATACTAATTTATAACTTGTAAGAATTTCTTCTTTTATCATAAGAAAAGAGCCATAATGCTATTATTTGTATTAAATAACTTGGCTTTTATCCCTCATTCAATTTTCCATAATGCATATGGCTCACAAAATCCACTAAATTATAATGTAACCTATATGAGAATATACCATACCTTTGGGCAGAAGCAATGATTTTATCTCTGCATTTCTCATAACACCTGGATTATCTTATATTCATGTACTCAATGTCTCCTGAACTGGAATGAATTTCTTCTTTATCCACCTCAATGTTTTCCATCAAGTAGCTTAATTTCTTACAGAAATATAAAACACACAGACTAGATTCCTATATTACTTAAAATCTTTTTGGCACTGTATTTTGCTCTAAGTTAAATCAGTTTTGCATGTATAAATTTTTTAAAGACATTCCAAAAAAGTCTCAAAATAATTCTGAAAACCAAATTTGCATACTTTCCACTTTAAATTATTTACTGCACTGGCATCCACTACTAGAAAAAAATTTTTTTCACATCAAATATTTTTGTCCACATTCTTGCCCCTACTCGGCCACAGATTCATTGAAACAGTGTGCCCTTTACCTTTCACAGCATAAACTGAAAGATTACAAGAAGTAAGAGAGTGAATTTGGTAATATGCAGTCAAAATATCTCCTCTTCCGGGTGTTATGCTGAGCGAAATAAGTCAATCAGAGAAAGACATGTATCATATGACCTCACTGATATGAGGAATTCTTAATTTTAGGAAACAAACTGAGGGTTGCTGGAGTGGTGGGGGGTGGGAGGAATGGGGTGGCTGGGTGATAGACATTGGGGAGGGTATATGCTCTGGTGAGTGCTGTGAATTGTGTAAGACTGATGAATCACAGACCTGTACCTCTGAAACAAATAATACATTATATGTTAAAAAAAGAAGAAGAAGAAAAAGAAGATAGCAGGAGGGGAAGAATGAAAGGGGGAGAATTCGGAGGGGGAGACGAACCATGAGAGATGATGGACTCTGAGAAACAAACTGAGGGTTCTAGAGGGGAGGGTTCTAGATGGGTTAGCCTGGTGATGGGTATTAAAGAGGGCACGTATTGAATGGAGCACTGGGTGTTATACACAACAATGAATCATGGAACACTACATCAAAAACTAATGATGTAATGTATGGTGATTAACATAACATTAAAAATTTCAAAAAAAATATTTCCTCTTTCAGCATCTTTGTCAGCATGATACAAAGACTAAGTATACAGTCTCTTCTGAAGTCTTACAATTTTCACATTTTCTAACTAGGGTTCCCTGTAACCCCTACTCAATTTCAAGTATTAGGAAAACAAGAGCTTTCTTTCTTTTCTTTTTTGGTCATTATGAGGTCTTGAGATAATTCAGGAGCAATTTCACCCATGTTGTGCCTTTCAGTTTCTTACAGAATCAGCCACACACACACACACACACACACTCACACACACACACACACTCACACACACACACACGAAATCCCTGAATTCAAAAGCTGGGCCAGGTTATAAAGGGAAAAGTATAGAAATAAAGGCAAAATCACAACAACAGAGGCCAATTCCATCATAGGAAAATATGGCAACTGCTGGATATGAACCTCTAACTTCCAAAATTTATTTTTATTATCTGAAAATATCTTTCCTTTTAGCTATAATCTATTAGCTTACTGTGTTAAGAATCATCATCTCATGTTCCACAAAAGCATGGACTAGAAATCTTACATTGATATTTTTAAGTAAAAATAATTATTACTTTGTCACAGTTTATTTAGTGCACAAAAACTTTCAGTTGTACACCTGAAACTTGTGTGTTATACATCAGTTAATTTCAATTAACAAAATTTCTAGAAAAGCTTTCAAAACATGGAGTACAGCAGGGAAATAAAATTAAAAGGTAGTGAGTGGTGAAAACACCATGATCCACAGGTATACACAACTAGGAAAATGTGTACAAACGTGTAAGTTCAGAAAGTAAGATCACTGGACAAAGGTATAAAAACCCATTGGAATTTGTAACGATAGTCTGTAAGACTGCTCATGAGCATTACAAGGATGAGCATGAGCACACTGACCTGAATTTCCTCCCAGACGTCTTCATCCAGTAAGGTGGCCGCTCTGTGGTGCTGCAAAGGGACTATCAGGCAGTGCCCCTCGGTGAGAGATCGGAAGTTGGGTAAACATAAATAAACCTATGGGGAAAAGATTGCAAAGTGAAATGTTATTGTATTTACTCTCCACTGTGACAAATGACCCATGGGAAACATGGCTAACGTTTAATAAGGTTTACTTGTTTACAAGCAATGTATTTTATTTCAATGGTCTTAAAGATACCTGATATTTTTATAAAACTTGTAAAGGCCATGAAGATAGATTTTAATAAACTGCAAATTTACAGCACAAGTCTCAATTTTAACTGTTATATGTATATCTGAGATTGAGCTTACCCAAGGGCAAAATGAATGACACTTTTTCCTTATTCTGAGAAAGCTTTTTGCTTCTTGAAACAACACAATTTTTGGCAAGAATGAAAAAATACATGAGTTGGTAATGATAGAGAAGTCTAACTGGTGCCTATTTATCAGAGAGTCCTTCTCTCATTGGCTGAGCAGAGAATTAACCCAACTGAGAGAGAAAGGAAATGTGCTCTGTAGGAGCTTTACTGCTTTGGTTAAGTTCTATTTAAATACATGTATTACCTTCAAATTGGTGCTATTTTTTTCACTATACACAAACTGTCTTTTTAAAAAAGGTCAATTAGTATATATGTAGTGAGCAGTGTTCACAAGGAACATAAATAATATTCTGCAAAGGGGCTTGGTCTTATTTTCTATTATTTTTTTGTTAGGTTTTGGCTAGAAATATTTTTTTTTTCAAAGATTTTATTTATTTGACAGAGAAAGACACAGCGAGAGAGGGAACACAAGCAGGGAGAGTGGGAGAGGGAGAAGCAGGCTTCCCGCCAGGCAGAGAGCCCGATGCAGGGCCCGATCCCAGGACCCTGGGATCATGACCTGAGCTGAAGGCAGATGCTTAACAACTGAGCCACCCAGGCGCCCCGGCTAGAAATATTTTGTATGGCAGACAATATTATTTAACAAAATAATGCAAAATTTTAAAGCTTTGCTGAGAGAGGACAAAGTAGGAGTGGATACAGAAATTAACCTAAATTTATAGTAAAATCATAACCACATTCAAAGTTAAAAACATCAGTACTGATTCATTAATTGTACCAAATTTACAACTTGTAAATTGCTTACTACTGTCAGATGTTAATAATAGAAGAAACTGGACACGGTGTATATGGAACTCTGTACTGTCTTTTTAATTTTTCTGTGAATCTAAAACTATTCTAAAAAACAAAGCTTACACCCAAAAAACAAATAATCAAGTCAAAAAATGGGCAGAAGACATGAACAGACACTTCCCAAAAGAAGACATACAAATGGCTAACAGACACATGAAAAAATGTTCATCATCATTAGCCATCAGGGAAATTCAAATCAAAACCACATCGAGATACCACCTTACACCAGACAGAATGGCAAAAATTAACAAGGCAAGAAACAACAAATGTTGGAGAGGTTGTGGAGAAAGGGGAACCCTCTTACACTGTTGGTGGGAATGCAAGTTGGTGCAGCCACTTTGGAAAACACTGTGAAGTTCCTCAAAAAATTAAAAATAGAGCTACTCTATGACTCAGCAATTGCACTCCTGGGTATTTACCCCAAAGACACAGATGCAGTGAAAGGAAGGGTCATATGCACCCCAATGTTCATAGCAGCAATGTCCACAATAGCCAAACTGTGGAAAGAGCCGAGATGCCCTTCAACAGATGAATGGATAAAGCAGATGTGGTCCATATATACAATGGAATATTACTCAGCCATCAGAAAGGATGAATACCCAACTT
>NC_138379.1:90943353-90990798 GCF_054177405.1 Leptonychotes weddellii | reverse complement strand
GGGTTAGCCCGATGATGGGTATTAAGGAGGGCACGTACTGAATGGAGCACTGGGTGTTATACGCAAACAATGAATCATGGAACACTACATCAAAAACTAATGATGTACTGTATGGTGACTAACATAACATAATAAAATTTAAAAAAAAAGTAAAGCACAGTGTTAAGACAAGGTGGGAGAAGACTTTTATTTTTAAAAAAGGAGGGAGAAGGGAGGGACAGCTGATGATCACAAGTTATTTCTAACTCTGTGACTCTAATGAGTACTAATACAGCTTCATTAATATATCTGCTTTGAAGACATCAATTTTAAATATCAGAAATTCAGGGTGATGGAGAATTACTGAATTGCTTTGAAATACTATTTATTGTTTCAACTAAATGGCAAAGTAATTCCTTAGAAACTCAAAATCATATATGATTAACTTAGGTAGTAACTAAAAGGAATAATTCGTTATTGTTTATTCAGATGAATTAAATGACCCATTAGTCAGATATTGTAGGACACAGAAGAAATTCCTTCTAATCAATATTTCTACATTAAAATATTCCAATACAAAAGGCTGAACGTCGATGGTAGTTTCTAGAGCAAAGGTAGCACAATAAAGCATAGGTGGGGAAAGGAGAGGCTCAAGTGGTTTTTTAAATGAAACCAAAGTGCAAAGACAAGTCCACAAGGGAACAAACAGATCAGCCAACTCTTGGGAAGTTACAGGCAAAGAGAAGGATTTAATACCATTAGACAAGACTGCTTGGAAAGTGTGGGTTACCCCACTGCAGAAGAGGACCACCAAGGAAAACAGGGAAAGGCAGGTTGTAAGAAACAGAAAATGTCTGTTCACTGGCCAGCCGTCTGCTTTCACAAGTGGACTGAAAAATGCCTACGTTGAGATGCAGCCTACCCAGCAGCCTACCCAGCAGGAAGCCAACAGCAGGTCCGTGCACTCAGCTCCTGTGTGCCTCCCTGGACGCAGCCCGTTCCCAACACCGGGGACATGAAGAACCCACTGGAAAAACTCCAAACTTCCCCTCAAGTACGTAGGAAACATTTAAGTGTCACTTTATGTTTGATCTGTTCCCCCACTTTTTAAAGATGGGGATCAGACTAAAGAGGAATGAAATATGTATAATGTCATAATTACAAAAATTTTACTGTTTATGTAAAAGTCTGGGAAATAATTCAGACAAATTAATACAAGTAACTGGTTATGGTGGGTTTTTTTTTAATTGAATAAATTTTAAATGGGAGTTTTACATTTACCTTTTTGGTAAAGTTTGGAAGGAAAGAAAGAAGCAGAAGAAGGGTAAGGAAATAAAGAAACCAAAATATAAACTGATAAGTCAACAGTCTTAACAACCTACAAATATTAAAGACTAGAGTTGGAATGGAAACACCAACGCCAGTTCATTGGATACATAAGGTGTATGTCACATGCATGTGAGAAACATTAATAAATAAACACGCATATGTACGGTGCCCAAACTATCAGTTCCTGAACTAGCACTCATTCATTCAACTTCCTCTCCCACTCCACTCCAGCTACCCTGGCCTCCCCGCTCAGTGAATGCCGAGCGCATGCTCTCCTCAGGGCTCCTCACTCACTGATGCCCCGACCTGAAACAGGAGTCATTCCGATCTTCATGTTGCTTGCTCCTTCTATCTTTCATAGCTTTACTAAAATACTTCCTCAAAGGGGCCTTCTGACCACTGTCTCAAAAAATCCCATCATTTTGGGGCACCTGGGTGGCTCAGTCGTTAAGTATCTGCCTTCAGCTCAGGTCATGATCCCAGAGTCCTGGGATCAAGCCCCCACATCGGGCTCTGCACTCAGTGTGGCATCTGCTTGAGATTCTCTTCTCCCTCTGCCCCTTCCCCCACACTGTCTAAAATAAGTAAATATTTTAATAAAAAAATTAAAAATAATAAAAATAATAAAATAATAATTTAAGGGGCCCCTGGGTGGCTCAGTTGTTAAGCGTCTGCCTTCAGCTCAGGTCATGATCCCAGGGTCCTGGGATCGAGCCCCACAGTGGGCTCCCTGCTCAGCAGGAAGCCTGCTTCTCCCTCTCCCACTCCCCCTGCTTGTGTTCCCTCTCTCGCTGTGTCTCTTTCTGTCAAATAAATAAATAAAATCTTTAAAAAAAAAAAAAGTCCCATCATTTTATCCCATTTCCACGCTTTATTTGCTTTAGGACAACACTTTTCTTCAGTTAGGACAATTATTACTTTATTCTCTGCCCTATTTTACTACAACACAAGCTCCAAAAGTACATCTGAGTCTACTTTTCCCCAGTTACTAATAAGGGTCTCGTATGTATCAGGTACACAATAATTATTTACTTATATTTAAGTGTAAGTCACCAAATATTTCCTGAAGTGACTACAAACACATATTCTTGGTATACAATGGGATATATGTTTGGTAAACAACGGGCTACATGCTTCGTATACAATGATGACTAAGACTTTCTGTTCTTCATAGAACTTACAGACTATTAGGAGAGGGACTCAATAAGTGAGTAAAATACAGTAAAATTTTTCGAATTATGAGATATTCTATGAAGAAACAAATAGGTTCTTTGAGAAAGTAAGGAAAGAAGCAGAAACCACTTTAGCCTGAGTATTTCTGAAGTGATTTTAATACTAAGTATCAAGTGCCGACCATGAAAATAAGGTCACACAGCTGGTAAAGGGCAGAGCCAGAAGCTGAGTCCAGTTGGGCCGGCTCCAGAGTTCAGAGCCTCAAGCACTTCCCAACTTTGCTTCTCTAACAGGCAGAATCGCACAAAATGTGAGCTTCATGTCACCTCAATATTTACACTCGCTCTAAAAAAGATTCTAAGAATCATGGGAAGTTAGAAAAGAAAAATATTTGAAACACAGAATAAGAAAAGAAGACAGACTGGAATCCTCTAAGCGTCTCAAGAAAGAGGCAAATCTGCACAAAGCACTACATCACTTCCTCAGGGCAATAAATGTTCTATTTCTTACCTTAACACCTATGGCAACAATGAGGTGCTTGGGAAACTGAGAGCTGTCCAAACAATACAGACATCTTTCCATTTGTGCAGCCAGACTCTGGTGCTCGGCAATTGCTTTCCTCCTGTGGTTCTCTTCCTCTTCACCAGAACGTTCTTTCTCAGCTGCTTTGGAGACAAACAGGTCATCGAGAGTGTAGTAGTCTCCATCTGTTTTTCCCATAAACTGAAAAACCAAAATAACAGTAGTGGGGAGAAGGCAGTGGTTAACATTTTACTGTACTGTAGCTACTGAAGTCCTATCTGTAAGTTCTACAGTAAAACTTTTAAATTAAAAAAAAAAGAAGAAAAACATGATTAAAAATTTAAGCTTGGGGGCGCCTGGGTGGCTCAGTTGGTTAAGCGACTGCCTTCGGCTCAGGTCATGATCCTGGAGTCCCGGGATCGAGTCCCGCATCGGGCTCCCTGCTCAGCAGGGAGTCTGCTTCTCCCTCTAACCCTCCTCCCTCTCATGCTCTCTGTCTCTCATTCTCTCTCTCTCAAATAAATAAATAAAATCTTAAAAAAAAAAAAAATTTAAGCTTGATCTTCAAGGTCAATCAATCCTCATCAACATCATCATCATCCCAGCTCCAGTTTACCGTGTATCTACCACGTAAAATTTTATGCAGTGTGATTGTTTTATACTTCCCCGCGAGAATGAGACCATTATCGTTTCCATTTACTAGATGAGGAAATTGAACTACGGAGAAGTTAAGAACTTCTTTCATTTTAAAATCAGCATATGCTTCATAGAGAACATAAACATTTTTCAACTCTATCTCCGGGCGGCTTCTCCGCACCTCCCCAAACATCAACTGTAGGCAGGGTGATGCTTTTAAAACACAAATTTTATTTACTTATTTTATTTATGTCCTCAGAGAACTCCACATTGTGAACAGGATCAAGTTCAGGCTCTGTTTTGCCTTCAAAATCATAGAAACAGACAAGCATAATGGTTAAAAGCTGGGACTCTCTATAGAGTCAGAGTGACTGTGGTGAAGTTCTAGCTCCTGTCTGTCTTAGCCTTGGGCAAGTTATTTAAACTCTCTGTGCTCCCTGCACACTTCATTTCCTCATCTCACAATGGTTGTAACAATACTATCTACCTAATAGGTTATCTTGCTTAATCCTCACAACACATGCCTGGCACACAGGAAGGACTCACAAAAGTTGAGCCACCATTACTATTACAATCTTCACAATCTGGCATTGGTGACCTTTCTTGTCACATGTGATTACATCCCTAACTTTAGGCGCTGGTCATCATCCTATTTTCAGTCCCCCAAAACACTGCTACCTTCAGGCTTCACAACACACTGCTCTCTGACCAATTCTGCCCCCAACTGTGCCAATCTACTCCCACTCCTTTTTCAATCTGAGGCTTCGATTTAGTTGTTACCTCCAAAAAAGAACTTTCCTGGATCTTCCAAGATCCACTGGTACTGTACTCCCATCAGTTTCACGATGACCACACTTTATCATAACTTCTCATTAACTGGGTTTTTCTTCCATTAGACTAAGTTCTAAGTACTATTAAGTCTACTAAGTACCAAAAGAGAACTGTCTTTTTTATCATCAAATACAAAGCAATAGCAAGATGCTTGGATTTTATCAGACATGTAGAAAGATTTGAAAAGAGCTAGAATGGCTGAATTTATGTCAGAAAAAGTAGAATTCAAAGCAAAGAATATTGAAGGAGATAAAAGGTCATTTCACAATGATAAAAGAGTTACACCATCAAGAGGACATAACAATATTGAAATTTATACGCCTAATTACTGAATTTCAAAATATATGAAGCAAAAACCTGATAGAACTGCAGAAGAAAAACACAAATCCACAAATGTAGCCAGAGATTTAAATACCCCTTTTTCGGGCGCCTGGGTGGCTCAGTCGTTAAGCATCTGCCTTCGGCTCAGGTCATGATCCCAGGGTCCCGGGATCGAGTCCCACATCCGGCTCCCTGCTCCGCGGGAAGCCTGCTTCTCCCTCTCCCACTCCCCCTGCTTGTGTTCCTGCTCTCGCTATGTCTCTCTCTGTCAAATAAATAAATAAAATCTTTTAAAAAAATAAATAAATAAATAAATAAATAAATAAATACCCCTCTTTCAATAATTGATAGAACAAGGAGAAAATCAATAGGCATACTGAAGACCTGAACAACCTATGAACCAGTTTGAAACCTGACACTGACAGAAAGTCTCTCCAACATCAACAGAATACACATTCTTCTCAAGTGCAGAGACAACATTTACCAAGAGATGACATTCATGGTCATAACGCAAGTCCTAATAAATTTAAAAGGATTCAGGTAACATAAAGTATATGCACTGAGCACAACGGAATTAAATTAGAAATCCCAGCAGAAACACATATGGAAAACTGCCAAGTATTTGGAAATTAAATAGCCCAGTTCCAAATAACCCATGTATCTATCAAATAAATAAATAAGAAAATCAGAAAGTATTTTGAAGTGCAATAAAATACAGGTGAATCTGTGGGATGTTGCTAAAGCAGTACTGGGAGGGAGAACTGTAGCACCATCAGAAAACAAGAAAGGCCTCAAATCAATAATATCAACACCACCTTAAGAAAGCTAAAAAATAAATAAATAAAATAAAATAGAATGTAAACAAGATTTCTAAAATGTCATTACTGATAGAACCAGGTAAAAATTAGAAACTAGGTATGAACTATTAGTAGTAAGGAGTCTCTCCGAGCACATTAGCTTCCTTGTCTATACTAGAATTTATTTTTTATCTTCTACTTTTTCTCCGTATTAATTCTTGCAATATATCTCTCTATTCTTGCAGGTTCATTTATGTGAACTGCCCTGATTTACAATTATTTTAACTTCAGAGCTTGATCTCAACTACAAGATATTACATTTTGAAAAATATCAGAACTAGTCACTAATTATTTTCAGAGTGACCAACCATGTGCTAGGTACTAACAGAAACCTTAAGTACTGTCTCATCCGAACATCCCTACAACATAGGAACTGTCATCCTCACTTGTAAGATTTAAAAAACGATGCTTAAGAGAGACTAAAAACTTCATCAAAATCACACAGCTAGTAAGAGACAGAAGCAGGAATCCAACGCAGGTTATCTGACTGTAAAAATGAAGAGTGTATGACATACAGTGAGCCTCTCTCACTTAAGAAATCCATCTTTAAAAGACAAGCAGGGTGTATTTTAAATATAGTCTATGAAGCAGCACAGAGAATGAGAGGAGACCTTAAATTTCACCTAGAATAAATACACCCAACTGAGTGAAGGTACTAATCAGAGAGAACACAGACTTCGAGTAGGTCCTTCTCTCTCCTGACGTGTATTAGTAGGAGCAGAATACGTACTTCCACATGTACGTGTACCACATATGATATATTGCTCTAAAGCACCGTTATTAAAAACCAGCTCATGGGGCACCTGGGTGGCTCAGTCAGTTAAGCGTCTGCCTTCTCAGGTCATGATCCCGAGTCCCACAGTGGGCTCCCTGCTCAGCGGAGAGTCTGCTTCTCTCTCTCCCTCTGCCCCTCCCCCTGCTCGTGCTCTCTCTCTCTCTCTCAAATAAATAAAATCTTAAAAAAAAAAAACAGAACATGTCTTTCTCTGATTGACTTATCATAAGTGATCAGGGAATATGTTCAATTCAAATCAAATCCTTTGTATATGGAAGACAGTACTTCTGTTCTTTAAATCTATGCTCCATGGATGTTGCCAAACTTCTCTGATTTATTCATAGTTTTGAATTAAATAGAGTACAGTCTTGTCTCTTAAATCTGCATAATTCTTCAACACAATACAAAATTGAATTTTCAACATAACTACAATTCCCTCCTCCTATGCCCTCTAATTATTTGAATTTTTCCCATTATCTTCTATTTGGGCTTTGATCCAAAATGCTTTTAATTTATAAATCGTGTACACATCTTCTGTGACCTTCACGCCACCACCTTCCTATACTTGACAACAAAAAATTTTCAGCAGACAGAATGTTAACAGAAAGTGGAGAATTGAGTCTACGAAGTGGAAAAGCAAAACATTTGCTGGCGGAAAGGAGGTGAAGAAAGAAAAGAGGGGTATGAAAATAAGACTCTCATCATTTAGACAGACTCCTAAAGAAAGCTGATGGGATGGTATAAGCTGGAGTTCATTACATCATATTTTAAAACTCTGAAAATCTCTTTTTCAAACAAGTCAGAAAAATGTGATAAAATAATTATGACATTAAAAAACATCAAAGAAAGGAGCATCACCAAAAGCGAGCTATAGATTCAACACAAAGCCTATCAAAATCCCAATAATGTTTTCTGCAAAAATAGAAAAACCCATCTTAAAATTCATATGGGATGGACCTCAAGGGACTACAAAGAGACAAAATAATCCTGAAAATGAACAAAGGTAGAGGTCTCACACTTCTTGATTTTAAAACTTACCGCAAAGCTACAGCAACCAAAACAGTGTAACAGACCAATGGAACAGAAGAGAGAGCCTAGAAATAAGCCCTCTCATATATGCTCAAAATAGTCTCATCAAGGGTGCCAAGACCATTGAAAGGGGAAATGACAGTCTCTTAAACAAATGGTGCTGGGAAAACTGGATATTCACATGCCAAAAAAAAAAAAAAGTTGGACCCTTAATTTATACCATATATAAAAATTAACTCAAAACAGGTCACAGACCTAAACTTAAGAACTAAAACTCTAGGGCGCCTGGGTGGCTCAGTTGGTTAAGCGACTGCCTTCGGCTCAGGTCATGATTCTGGAGTCCCGGGATCGAGTCCCGCATCGGGCTCCCTGCTCAGCGGGGAGTCTGCTTCTCCCTCTGACCCTCCCCCCTCTCATGCTCTCTGTCTCTCTCATTCTCTCTGTCTCAGATAAATAAATAAAATCTTTAAAAAAAAAAAAAAGAACTAAAACTCTCAAACTCTTGGGAAAAAATCATAGAGGAAAAGCCTCCTGACATTAAATTTGGTAATGATTTCTTGGTTATGACAACAAAAGCACAGACAACAAAGAAAAAACAGATAAGCTGGACTTCATCAAACTTATAAAAACCGTTGCACCAAGGGACACTGTCAGAGTGAAAAGGCAACCCAGAGATTGGAGGAAATCTCTGCAAATCGTATATCCAAAATATATACCCAAAGTATATGAAGAACTTCTACAACTCAACAATAGCAAAAAAACAGAAAAACGAAAACCGAGCAACCTGATTCAAAATTAGGCAAAGGTTCTGAGCAGACATTTCCCCAAGGAAGGTACACTAATGGCCGATCAGCACAGGAAACTGCAAATCAAAACTACAGTGAAGTTACCGCTTGAGGCTCACGAGACGGCTTGAATCCAAGAGTCAGGTACTAACAAGTGTTGGCAAGGATGCGGAGAAATCAGAACCTTCACACACTGTTGGCGGGAATACGAGATGGTACAGTTTCTTTGGAAAACAGTCTGGTAGTTCCTCAAACAAATATAAACTAATAAATAAACAATTAAACATATGGATAACCGTATGACCCGATAATCCCACTTCCAGATATATACCTAAGAGAAATGAAAACATATGTCTAACAAAAACTTTACATAAATCTTCATAGCAGCATTATTATTCGTAACAGCCAAAAGACAGACACAGTCCAAATGGCCATCGACTGATGAAAAGATAGACAACATGTGTAAAATCTGTCCAACAGAGTATCAGGAGGCTACAAAACAGAAAGGAAGCACTCACACCTGCTACAACAGGGACTGTAAAAACATCACGCTACGTGCAAGACACCAGTCACAGAAAATCACGATACTATACATGAAATATCCAAATCCGGGAAATCTGCAGAGACAGAAAATAGATCTGTGGCTGTTCAGGGTGGGGATGGAAGGGGGCTGAAAGGGTTAGTGGGTGACAGCTAAAGGCTACGGGGTTCCTTCGTGAGATGATAAGAATGTTCTAAAATCGACTGTGGCGATGGTTACACATGTCTGTAAATATGCTAAAAACCACTGAATTGTTTACTTTAAATGGGTGAATTGTAGGCCACATGAATCATATCTCAAGAAAGTTGTTAAATAAAAAATTAACATTGCCCAAAGAAAGGCCTGGCCCTTGCCTTCTGCCCTTAGAAGGAAATCTTGAAACCCCTGGAATGTCCTGCCTGTTAAGAGTGGCTCTGTTGACCTGGGGGCCCTGGGTCACACCACAGAGTCTATGCTGACGATGTGATTTATGGTGCAGGCTTGGGCCACACGGCATCAGCTCCACCTCAGGTCATCCTCACAGGCAATAAACCATTTCTATAGGACCAAACCCCAACAAAAACCCTGCACGCTAAAGCTCGGGTGAGCTTCCCTAGTTGGCAATACTCTGAGTATCTTTCACACATCACTGCTGGGAGAAGTGAGTGTTGTCCACCACTCGCTGGGAGAGGACAAATGGAAACTTCACGCTTGGAACCTCCCAGGCTCAGTGCCATGCACCTCTTCCCTTGGCTGACTTTCTATCTGTATTCCTGCACTGTAATAAACCTTAACTGTGAGTGTAACAGCTTTTGGTGAATTCCCCAAGGGTGGCCTTAGGGATCCCTGAACTTGCAGCTGGTGTCAGAAGTGCGGGTAGTCTTGGGGAGTCTAACACTCTGAGGACACAATAACCAAATACAACGTATAAACCCTGGTCAGATCCTAGATCTCAAACAAACAAACAAACAAACAAAAAAACTATAAAAATTTACATGTAGGTCATACATTCGCATGTTTAAAGTAAACATATGGTTCTGCGTGGTACATAGGCCCCAGCCACAAGCGCACGGCTGCAGGACCCAGGCTCCACACTGGGATGGCCCAGAAGGACAGCGGTGGAAGGAAATCCCCCCCAGTAAGAATTCTGAGCAGTGCACCTGTTGTTCGTTTTGCCTGGAAGGAGAGGCGGCCAGAGCTACAGGTCTAAACTGATTCGCGAACAATGGCTAATGGTTTGGTTGGATGGTCAGGGACTTGGACAGAACACAATCAGAGAATTAGCAGCTAGGAGGTCTGGGGAAGAGATATGGGGACGGATCTCTCCAAACTGATACAGGGCACGAAGACATCTGTGGTGCTGGTGAAACACTTACGGCACTAGCCCTGCTACCTTCGTCCAAATGAGGTTAGGAACAGGGTGGCCAGGTGGGGACAGAAATTATGTGGGGGCTCAGCCACATGATCTTCCACTTACCAAAGCTGCTCTGGCCGTAGCCATTGCTGAATACCCAACCGCCAACAAGAGAGACCACACTGAGCCCCTGATAGAGCAGCACTCCTTACGAGGATCAGCCAGCTCTCTGGGGACAGGTTGGGTACACGGACTGCTTCCGTCACAGAAGGAGAAGCACCCTGTTCTGACTGGAATAGACACCTACCCTGGATATGGATGGACTTCCTTCCTTGCATGCAATACTTTTGCCAAAACCACCATCTCTGGACTTCTGTCATCAAGGTATCACACACATTCCTCTGACCAAGGAAGCAATTTCACGGCAAACACAACGTGGCCAGGGGTCCATGCCCACTGAATTCACAGGTCCAGGCCCACCGCACTCATCATGCAATGACGATCACCAGGCAATGGTCCAGCCCCATTTGATTTATCATGCTCCCCATCATCCTGAGGCAGCTAGCTGACCAGAACAGTAAGCTGGCCTTTTCTAGACTTCATGAGAAATGCTGGGTGCCACCTGCTGGGGCTAGGCCAGTGTCCTTCAGGATGAACCGTGGGCTCTAAATCAACATCCAAACTGGGACACTCTCTCTCCCACTGGCAGGATTCACAGGTCTAGGAAGCGAGGGGAAAACAGCAGTGACCCATCTCATTATTACTGCGTCTGATACACTAGCAAAACTTCTGCGTCCCACCCCTGTGACTTTAGGCCCTACTGGTGTACAGGTCTTAGTCCTGAAGGGAGGAATCCTTCTTCCAAGGGACACAACAATGACTCACTGCACTTGACACGGAGACGGCCACCGGACTGCTCTGGCTCCTCAGTCCTTTAACTAAAGCAAAAGGCAAAGAAGGGGGTCCCTATGCTGGCTGGAGCGGCTGATTCTGACTAGGGCACACCGGGCTGGTGCCAGCAAGGGAACGTGCAACTTGAATGTAGGACACCTTTTAGGGCACCTCTTAGTATTCTCATGGCCTAGGACTAAAGTCAGTGATAAATGACAACAACTCCAATTAAGGCAGGACCACTAGTAAATGAAGGTTTGGGTCCACCCCACCAAGCAAGGAACCATGAGCAGCAGCTACGGTGCTGCTGTGGGCAAAAGGCACATGGAGCGGGCAGCAAGGAAAGCAGTTACAAATGCCAGCTAAAGCCACAGAACCAGGCTCATGACAGTTACAATACCTCTTCACTACTTTGATACGAATACATATGTGAATATACATTTAAATATTAGCCAGAACTGTTTCTTCTCTTTCCCTCTCTCATCTCTTTACCATCTACCATCAACGTTAAAAGTAGCTGTATTCTCTCTGGGGAAAGGGTTAGCATGTTTTTGGTTGTAAGTGGGACAGCTGTGTTATGTTAGAAGCATGACTTCTTTGTTATTTTCTTTGGAAATTAAATACGTCTTAAGGAGACGTGCCAAGGTAAAAACACCCGGGTTGTGGTTACTGTCAATCCGACTACTCTGACAGACATTTACCAGACTTCCCTTTTCTGCGTGTTTCTGGTTAGGGTGGGCGAAGGGAGAAATTCTTACAGGAGACATGAAGTCGCGCCATTTTAGAGCCTACACTGTCCACTTTCCTCTTACATAGCACAGTAGCCGGGTCTGCAACTGCCCCCTCCTCCCCCAACCACTCCATCTTCTCTCAGCTTCTCCGAGCTCTGGGTCAGATGTGGGGATTTAGCTCCTGGCCTGGTCTAAAGGACAGCCACACTACCAAGGTCAGAGGCAATAGGAATGGACATGTGTTTTCCGTCCATCCTGAGAGCTCCAGCTCGGTTCCAGCTTGTTCTTGCTCCCCCTCTCTTTACATTGCTTTTCCCTTCCCAAGTGCCTGCCTCTGGACTTAAAGACGCAAACACACAGCCTTAAAAAGACCGCTCACTGAGCTCCCACAATTGCGTAAATTCAATCCCTGTAAGAAGCCTGTGTCTGCGTGCCTTTTATTAGTTCTGTTTCTCTGATTGAAAAGTGACTGATACAGATTAACCTTCTATAAATAGCAGTAACAAGCTGCTTTTGTTCAGAGGCTCTGCTTATACATTTCTTCAAGAATGTTCCAAGAATATTATTTTTTTGAATATTAACCACTGTGCAAAAACAGTATGTAACAGTATATGAAATTCAGACATTTCAAATGTCAAATGTGTAATATGGTGGTTGAAAGTTAATGTAATAATAAAATAAAACTACTCCTTTTCTGCTCAGTCCACTTTCTCTAATGACCAAATCCAACAGTATTATTTTAGTATAGTCCAATCTGAATGTAATCAACCATCTTCCTTCTCTGGTCTTACCCTCTGGCTGCCATGTTATAGAAAAGTCATTAAATTTTGCAATTGGCTTCACTATGAACTCATAAGCTGAACTGGCTCGTCAACAAAATTTTTAAAACCTCCATTTTCCACCGTGACTATTTCAGAAGATCACCATCAAGCCTTGGACACGCCATCAATTTTCCTCTTCACTCTCAGCAGATGACCTCAAAAATCAGACAAGAACTTGCTCATCTTCCTACTACGAAACCTACAAACCCTCTAAGCAAATGCCTGGCTAGTACTTCTTCCGTCCTGCTACACTGGGAGGGCACATGTGCTTCCACATAAACCAGCCCTGCCGTCCACGCACTGGACCCCAAGCCCATTTCACATACTCCGGATAGGCGGGCTCTGCAGTCTGCTTAACCGTGGCACTCGTGGCTTCTTCCTCCCCTCCGTCACCATTAGTCTTTTTCTTACCCTCTCCAACAACTCTTCCAAATCAGAATGTAAGTATTTGAGCATGCCAAAGCTTCTTCTCTTTTAAACGTTCCTTTGGAACACCTATCACCTTCCATCAGAGTCAAAGCTAAACCTCTTAAATGAATTGTCAAGGGAAGAAAATAAAGAAGTCAGGATTTTATTAGAGAGTGATTAATGGTTGATAATAATGTGAGTGATGTCACATTATGACTGAGGTTTAGAATACAACCATTAATATAAACTGGTAGAATACGTTTTTCTGAACACCTAATTTCCAATCAGTTAAGGGTTTTCCATTCAAGTATAAAAATATTTCTTATTGCAGTCATTTTGAAAGGAAATTTCCCAAAGAGTATTATAAACTTTCCTGCCTTTTAAAACATAATATATGGAACTTAATTTAATCTTTTCCTGATAATACAGGACAATTACTGGGACAGTTAATATAATGTATCATAATTCACGAATAGCCCCCTGGAGGGCTGCTTGCTTCTCGGCTAGCTACATCAACCAAGACGTCCGTGATTTTTTAGTTATTTCTCTCCATTTTTCCATCTCATTCTTTGCTCTCTATATTAAACTAGCTGTCAGTTCTCATTGCTATGAGCATTTCTTCTAATGGTAGTCTGTTTCCTCACTTCTAATTCGCTGCTTTTGTTATACCCCTGGTCTAAAACTGGATAACCAAGTACATTATAATTATATATAATACAAAAGTGGGACTCCAGAGACACCTTCTCTAGGTAATCAATAAATGGTTGTTAAATTTAGAGTAAAAATAAAAAAAACCTAGCCTATAATCTATAAACATCTAATTAGCATCAAGAGAAGAGACACAAAATGCCTTTTAAAACCAATGACAAATCACATAAAAAAGGATTCATATGCTTGTCTCATATTCTCTGATAAATGACATCCTAGCTGGAAGAAACTTTCTGAATCCTGTTTTTTCTATTACCAATTACCATTCATACATTGCATTATTAGGAATCTAAAATAGTCACAATAATTTGTTACAAGAAGAAAATAAGGATCCCGATTCTACACATCTTCAAAATTAATTTAAGGTCATTTAAAACCAAAAGACTAACAAGGAATTATTTTTCAAAGTGAAACTAAAGCTAATTGGTAAAGGCAAAAAAAGTACAAATGATGCATTAAGAAAAACAACATAAGGGCCCCTGGGTGGCTCAGTCTGTTAAGGATCCAACTTCAGCTCAGGTCATGATCTCAGGGTCCAGGGATTGCAGATCAGCGGGGAGTTGGCTTGAGATTCTCTCCCTCTCCCTCTGCCCCTCCCCCCACTCGTGCTCTCTCTCGCTCTCTCTCACAAATAAATAAAGTATTTTTTTTTTTTAAAAAGACAACATAACTGAATGTGATTTCGGTCTTCACCATATATATTCATTCGTCCTATGTGAAGTACCACATTACCTACCTCTTTCACAATTAAAACCCTCTTAGTTCATAAAGAACCAATATTATTATCACCTAGCTTATTGAAAAGAACACTAATCTTGAAGTCTTAACTTTATGAAATGACTAGAAGTACCCTCATGTTTCAGTTATTCATATAACTGTCATGTACATACACAACAAAGTCAACACTCTTTTGATGCACTGCCTACTGATGATGGAATCATCCAGTTTCAGTTGAGAGAAAAATCTCAAATGAAATACATCCTACTACAGCAACTCAGCTGACAAACTCTATTTCTAAAAACTGCTCTCCTGTTAAATCATGTACCACCGCAACACTAGAAGTCAGCAGCTAAATAGATAAGCAGAATGGATCATAGTTTATTTAACAAAGCCTCTTAGAAAAAAAAAAAAGACCAAGACTAGAAAAACCAATGGGATTCCATTAAACCACATTAAAATCTGATGAAGTAAAACAATAAATCATTCACTCCCAGATGATTTAAGTCCTTACCTTGATTTCTGACTTGTTGTCTTTATTCCTTAATTCTGAGAATTAAAGCTAACTTATTAGAGATTGAAGTTTTTGTGGGACAAGAATGAGTCACTCTAAGTGACTGTTTTTTCTTGGAGGAAGAAAATAAACATACACACAAATTATCATGCCCTAAGGAAAGAGACGAAATCACTCATGCTGTTAAGAAAACCTCATCTTAGGGGCGCCTGGGTGGCTCAGTCGTTAAGCGTCTGCCTTCGGCTCAGGTCATGATCCCAGGATCCTGGGATCGAGCCCCACATCGGGCTCCTTGCTCAGCGGGGAGTCTGCTTCTCCCTCTCCCTCTGCCTGCTATTCTGCCTACCTGTGCTCTCTCTCTCTCTCTGTCAAATAAATAAAATCTTTAAAAAAAAAATAAATAAAAAAAAAAAAGAAAACCTCATCTTAAACACTGAAAATTAAAGTAGATATTTCTGTTGCCATAAGAAGCATTAGAGATTTGACCTATCAATAACCAAAATCCAGGACAGTTTTTAATTCCACATTCTCTTACTATCTAATAAAAATAAACTTTAGGGCGCCTGGGTGGCTCAGTCGGTTAAGCGACTGCCTTCGGCTCAGGTCATGATCCTGGAGTCCCGGGATCGAGTCCCGCATCCGGCTCCCTGCTCGGCGGGGAGTCTGCTTCTCCCTCTGACCCTCCCCCCTCTCATGATCTCTCTCTCTGTCTCATTCTCTCTCTCAAATAAATAAATAAATAAATCTTTAAAAAAAATAAATAAATAAACTTTAATGTTAGCTTTGACAAACAACTGGCAGCATTTTTCATTAAAATATTTCCATGTCTAAAATATCAAGGAACATTTTAATTAAACCTTGTCATCCTTCTTTTGCTATACCGATAATTTAATATTAAACTACTGAGAAGCGCAGGAAATGTGCTTTGTTTCACTCTAGTCTGTAAAACACCTTTAAGAAGACTATTCAACAAGGTTTATTCTTTTTTTCTTTTTTACGATATCCACAGTGCATAATTTTTACTTTACTTCTCCAGTGTTTCCACCTACAGCTCTATTAGGTCATGCATATTATGCCAGGAGGTATAAACATCCCAATCTCTCCCTTAAAGTCTTTGTTGGAAGAAGAACAATGGTAGGAATTACAGGCAGAACTCAAGATTATTCTCCAATATGGCATAAGCTTATGTGTAATTCTAGGTATTTGATATTCAAATTAAGGCATGGATTACAGACATGTTTATTTTTTTAGAAGATGCCATTAAAACTTCGTTATTTTTATTCAGTCAACTTAATAGTTATATTCTCATCATATTATCTTTTAAGCATTTGAGCTTCCAAAAATATCGTCTCTATTTTTGAAATTTAAAAACATATATATTTAATTCTTGATCCTGGGTACTACAAATTAGCGACACATTCCAGGAAACCTGTCCCAGCATTTGACTGTCCTGTGACCACAGCTCTTCCCTGACAGAACCTAAACGACAATTTCTCTGTGGCTCAGTGTTGGGCCCACTACGAGATTTTTTCAGATGTGGTCTCTACCAGAACAAAGTGGAGAACGTTGATGATAAATAGGCCAGCAACGTTAAGAGATGAAAGACTGTGCTTGTTTTTAAAATAATATTGTTGCAAAATCAAAACAACAGGCATTAATCTCTGAGAACAGAAAATATATGAATTTTCTATGCAACTTAGGATAGTAGTAAAAAAGAGATTTTGGCACTTAATTTCAAGCCTCAAGTATGGTATGTGATTCTAGACAATAAATATTTATTGGATGCTATAATCATGTACTAAAAATTGTAATAGTTAAGATACAAAAGTAAGCAAAAGCAAACATGATCCCAATAACATGGAATAATATGGGAAAGACAGACATTAACTAAAGGAATGTTCAATAAAAAAGTCAAATTAGAGTCGTGACAGCAATCTGAGATCCCAACAGAGGGGCTGACACAATCACAGAGGTGAAAAAGGCTTCCTTGAAAGAATAATGAGATACGTACGAACAGGAAGAGTCAAATGGGCAGAAGGGGGGAAGGTAGCAAAGCAGAGCAAAGGAACCATGGGCCACGAGCGGGAGGCGGGAGAAAGCACAGCACACTGGAGGGACTGGATAGAAGTCAGCAACAGCTGCAACAGAGGAAGCAAAGCGAGAGAAAACAAAACTTGAGATGAGGCAGGAGAGGCAGAGACCAGACCATTCAAGGTCTTGTTAGACCCCGTTAAAGAATCTCACAACAACCAAAAGCCACCTGAAATGCTTTCACATCGAGGCCAGAGGATCAGACATACACTTGGGGAAAAAATCACTGTGGCTTCCACGAGGTAAAATTTAAAAAGAAATGGAAGAAGATTAGAAGGAATGCCAGCAATCCAGTTACGAGGCTATTTTCACAGACCGAGTAAGAAATGATCGTAGCGTCACTGGGACTGCAGAGAAGGAGACTCATTAGGACTGAGGGGAGAACAAGACCGGTAACAGATCTGATGTGGAAAATGAGGGAAGCAGAGGTACTGCTGATGACTCCTCGCTTTCTGACCTAGGCGACAGATAGTGGTACAATGTACTGATAAAGGGGAAAAAATGAACCGGATTTAGGAAAGGGGTATGTGCTCATAAGCAAGCTATGGAGTATCTCTGGAGCATCAGTTCTTGTTTACTAGAAGGGGTTAATAATGCCAATGCTGTCAGATAATTCCAAGCATCACTGAATGCAGAGGGCCTAACACAGAGCAGGTCGTCACAAAATAGCGATTACTGTTATTCCCTCCCAGACTCTCCCGGAGCAGGGCTCTCAACTGGGGACGACTTTTTCACTGGGGGACATGTGGCAATGTCTGGAGACATTTTTGGTTGTCCAAACACGGGGTGGGTGTGGATGCTACTGGAATCTACTAGGTAGAGGTCAGGGATGCTGCTCAACATTCTACCAGAGACAGTCCTCCCACAACAGTTAGCCAACCCAAAATGTCAACAGTACCAATGAGGCTGAGAAACCCTGGTCCAGAGGGATCACGATTACATCACTGCAGCAAGAGAAGTTCTTCTGGATTCATTAACGGTAACCACTGTCCACAAGAATTGGGAGTTAAATGGGATTATTACTCAGATTCTGTTTAATCAAGCAAAGAGTTTCCAAAGTCAAGCCTAGAAACTGAAGATGCTAGTGAATTAATCAACTAAATACTAAGTGTATAAAAATGTTAAATGTTTCTAACCATGAAAACTAGTTTGCTTTGCTATTTTGATGTTTTAGGGGAAAAAAAACCTAAACTATAAAAAATAGCATCTTATAAAAAAATCAGATACTCAGAAAAATTCCATCAAAACTAAAAACTAAAAGCTTTTTTTAGCAACATTATGTAAAAACAATGGTTTGCAACAAATCTATTTAATTAGGATTGCATGAGGACACAGATTATCAACAAGAAACAGACTACAGTCTAATTCTTACAAGGCATTTCAAGTTTTATGACAAATCTGTAATCAAAATTGTGATCAAAACTGCGAAATTACCCTTCAAACCCCAGCCCCTCCGATTCATTGGAAAAAGATAAATTAACTGATGGAATATAAATTTCATATAATTTTAGACTCTATTTAATGGATAAAGGACTGACCCAGTATACCCAAGGGCCAACAATTTGAAGTTAATAGGTCAAAATCTGGGAGAACTGCCTACAGGTGTCACAAAATCTCACCATGGTCAAACTAGGACCTGAGCACAACGAGATACCACCTCACACCCACTGGGATGGCTGCTACTAAAAAACAAATGAACAACAGCAACAAAAAGACAGAAAATAATAGGTGAGAATGTGGAGAAACTGGGGCCCTTGTGCACCGCTGCTGGGAATGCAAAATGGGGTAGCCCCTATGGACAACAGTTTGGTGGTTCCTCAGAAAGTCTGACGAAGAGTCAACATATGGTCCAGCAACTCCACATCCAGATATATCCCCGGAAGAACTGAAAGCAGGGACTCAAAAGATACTTGCACACATGTTCATAGCTGCATTACTCACACTAGCCAAAAGGTGGAAACAACCCAGATATGCACCAACAGATGAATAGTTTTCTTTTTTCATTTTTTAGAAGGTTTTATTTATTACTTATTTGAGAAAATGAGAGAGCACAAGCAGGGGGAGGAGCGGGGGGGGGAAGCAGACTTGCCACTATGCGGGGATCGATCCAGGACCCCGGGATCATGACCTCAGCTGAAGGCTGACGCTTAACCGCCTGAGCCACCCAGGCACCCGGAAGAGATTTCTTTTTTAAAGTGGTCTATACATATAATGGAGTTCCATTCCAGCCTTAACAAGGAATGGAATTCTGATACAAGCTACAACATGGACAAACCTTTAAAACATTTTATGCTAAGCAAAGTAAGCCAGACACAAAAGGAAGAAGAGTGTGTGATTCCAGTTATATGAGGTACCTAGAACAGGCACACTGATAGAGACAGAAACAGAACAGAGGTTACCAGGGGCTGATGGAGATACAGGTGTGGGAAAGGGAGTTAGTCTCACGGGTACAGGGCTTCTGCTTAGAATGATGGAGAAGTTCTGGAAATGGATGGTGGTGATGTGTGTGCAACAGTGTGAATGTATTTAATGTCACTGAATTGTACACCTGAAATGGCTACAGTGTTAAATTTTATGTTATGTATATTTTACTATTAAAAAAAGAAATGGGACTTGAACCAAAGAAAGCCGAATAAATTACTTCTTTGGTGCTCCCACCCAGAAAACAAAACAAAACAGACCAATTTTGTTAAGCAGCATGGACTGGATTCAACCCTACATCTTTCAGAAAAATGCACAAACTATGTACGTCAACATTTATTCACTTCTATCATTTCATGATGCCCAAATTCCAAATTTTCTGTAGAGGATGTCACAGGACGATATACAACATTTCACACTCCTGGATTAGCCTTGTGCAAAGCTACTTTCACCCCATATCAATTAAAGTCTAAGAGGATGGAAGCAGCTACCCCCAGCACAAAACAACAGGTCCTGCAATGAGGCGGCAATCTAGACATTCCTCACCTTCTTCTGATCAGGCCTTTAACAAAGCTGTCACCTAGTTCTCAAGATTCATTATTACTACTACAGCTTACTGAACATCTTTTAAAAAGGATTTTAAGTTCTACTGTATATTATGGAAATATGTACTTTATATTTTAAGACCACCTCCATCCAAAAAGGTATCAAGCCTGCAATGTCACAAATTCAGAAAAAAAAAAAATTATCAATAGAAACACAACACAAGCATCTTCTATTAGACAATAAAATCATTTTGTTTTCTTACAATATAAGGTAAAACCTTATATTACTGAGTCTGTCTCTGTTCTCTTCTCGTGTACCTTCCATTTCCTTCCCCTCCAGTCCATTTTTAATACACTATCAGAACAAAAAGGATAAAATTACTGCCCATGGTGCTAACAAAATTAATGAGGAAAGATGTACAGAGATCTCATGAAGACGTGCCTAAGTTTATGTTGCCAAGGAAACACTGACGTCTTAGATTTTAAATGGAAAAGTTTATATTTAAAGAATGTTGGAGTCAATAGGATGTATTTTAAGAAAGAGCAAAGCACACACCACTTATTCACAAATGCCAATAAATGACACATGGAAACTGTACAGAGACAATTAAATTTAGGCAACAACCAACAACTATCCACTAACTAGAGTCATTGAAAGGCCATACTGTTTCGTGAAAAAAAAGCCGGACTGGGAGCTGGACACCGAGACTTGCGGTGCTAGCCATCTGCGACTCATCGGCTTGCAAAGTCGGACAAGTCGCTAAGGCCGGCAACGGACAAGTCGCTAAGGCCTGCGACGGCAATTTAATTCTCTTAGCGTCCTAGGTGCCTCTTCAGTAACATGTGAAAGGATAGCAAGATTAGGAAAGTCCCTCCCCAGAATCACATACCCTTTAGTTCTATGATTTTGAAGGAAGAAACTTCCAAAAAGGAAGTTACTACGTACCTACTGTCTTCTAATACACGGTAATAAATACACTACCATCCATACTCTCTATATACAGTACAACAGATGCACATGCCCTTTGTCAGAATTTGTGATTGTTCCTTTTTTTCATTAATTATGTAGTAAATACTCAGGAAACTAAAAAACAGAGAAAGCATTAAAAAAAAACCCTAACAACTATAAATGCCCTATCTAAACACAAAAACGTAATCAAGTTTATAATTGGCTCAAGATACCTTTCTTAATCTGGTTATAAGAAAGAGATACTCCTAAAGATCTAGTGGTAAATTACAAAAGAGAGTGAACATAATCGGAATTTCAGAATTATAAAAAAAGGATGGACAGTAAAAAAACAAATAAATATGCAATAGGGTAGGACTGAATACTGACCAGAAGTAGTATCAAAATTGCTGTCCGACCTGAAATACCTTCTGTCTTCCCAATTTAGGTTATGACACCCTGGTATTTCTTTCAAAAGACTTTCCACTTGTGTTTCACAGTAATTTACACATCTATAATTACTAAATTCATGTCTCATAATGATTTATTGAATGCTTCTTTTTCCTCACTAGCCTATGAGCTCCCTAAAGGCAAGAATAGTTTCTTCCTAATGTGCAGTGTATCCCCAATAGGACACTCCACACAATGAATGCCATCAATTAGTATCTGTAGATGAATAAGCAAATAAACAGGATCTTGACCTATACCAACCATTCCTGAAGGGTTACTTCTCCCAGGGCCTTTAAAGATCCATTTTCAGGATAACTACTAAGTATGGAAAGTACCCAAATTCAAAGAGTGTTGCCATGAAAATATATATCATTTAGGGATCCTAGATCAGTGACTGACAAACCATGGCCCGTAAGCCAAATCAGGCCAGCCACCTGTTTTTATAAATAAAGTTTTGCTGGAACAGAACTGTATAATTCATTTCTGTATTGCCTACAGCTGCTTCCTGGGCTGGGACAGCAGAGCTGGGAGTTACAACAGAAAGATGAAAATATTTACTATCTGGTCCTATACAGAAAAAAAATTGGCCAATCTCTACTAATGCCTTTCAACTAATAAAAGAAGAAACACATGAGCTTTTGTGTCTCTTGATGAAAAGAAGGGTAGTTCTATTTTTAATTTTTTGAGGATCCTCCATACTGATTTCCACAGTGGCTGCACCAATTCACATTCCCACCCACAGTGCACCCGGGCTCCTTTCTCTCCGCATCCTCACCAACATTCATTTTCTCCTCTTTTCTTTTTTTCTTAATTTTTTATTTAAATTCCACTTAGTTAACATACAGTATAATATTAGTTTCAGGTTAGGATTTAGTGATTCATTACTTACATACAACACCCAGGACCCATCACGACCTGTATCTCTTCTCTTTTCAATAACAGCCATTCCAACAGGTCTAAGATGGTATCTCACTGTGGTTTTGATTTGCATTTTCCTGATGATGAGTGATGCTGTACATCCTTTCGTGTACCTCTCAGATATTTAAATGTTGTCTTTAGAAAAATTTTGTCTATTCAAGTCCTCTGTCCATTTTAAATTGTATTGTTTGGTTTTTGCCTACTGAGTTGTATGAGCTTATATTTTGGGTATCAATCCTTATCAGAGAAAAGGTTTGCAAATACTATCTCCCATTCTATAGGCTGTCTTTTCATTTCGTTGTTCCTTTTGCTCTGCAGAAGCTTTTCAGCTTTTTAGTTTGATGTAGTTCCATTTGATTTGTTGTTGTTGCTTGTGCTGTTGGTTTGTCACATCTGAAAAAATTATTGCCAAGACCTTATGTCAAGGAGCTTCCCCCCCCCTTTTTTTTAATAGTTTGAGTCTTAACAGTTAAGTCCTTAATCCATTTCAAGTTAATTTTTGTGAAAAGTGCAAAAGAGACGTCCAATTTCATTCTTTTGCATGTTGACATCAGTTTTCTTAGCATCATTTGTTGAAGAGAATATCCTTTCCCCACTGAGTATTCTTGGCTCCCTTGTCAAATACAAGTTGACCGTATCACGGGAGAGTTTATTTCTAGGCTCTCAATTCTGTTCCATTGGTCTGTGTCTCTTTTTACGTCAGTGCCATACTGTTTTAATTACTATTGCTTTTAATATAGTTTGAAATCAGGGAGTGCCTCCAACTTTCTACTTTCTCAAAATTGCTTTGGCTACTTGGGGTCTTCTATGGCTGCATACAAATCTTAGATTGTTTTTACAAGTTCTATGGAAAATGGCAATGGACTTTTGATAGAGGGTACACTAAATCTATAGATGGTTTGGGGCAGTATGGAAAATTTAACATTAACCACTCCAATCCACGCACATGGGTTATCTTTCTATTTATTTCTGTCTTCAATTTCTTCCATCAATGTCTTATAGTTTTCACTGCACAGATCTTTTACCTCCTTGGTTAAATTTATTCCCAAGTATATTGCTCTTCATGCTACTGTAAACAAAACGGTTTTATTTCTTTTTCAGATAGTTCATTGTTAGTTTATACAAATGCAACTGACTTTTGTATGCTGATGTTGTATCCTGAAATTTTACTGAATTGTTTATTAGTTATAACAGTTTTTTGGTGGAGTCCTTCGGATTTTTTAAATACATGATCACATCATCAGTGTGAGAAAACTTTAATTCCTCCTCTTCTCTTCGGATGCCTTTTACTTCTTTTTCTTGCCTAACTATTCTGGCTAGGACTGCAATTACCATGTCAGCACAGAAGTGCTGAGCATGAGCACCCTTGTCTTACTCCTGATCTTGGAAAATTTCCCACTTTTCACTGTTAAGTACGATGCTGGCTGTGGGTTTCTCATATATGATCTTTATTAGGTGGAGGTATGTTCCTTCTACACCCAATTTCTTGAGAGTTTTTATCATGAAAGAATGCTGAAATCTGTAAAATGCTTTTTGTGATAGTTCGCTATTAGTGTATAAAAACACAACTGATTTTGTATGTTGATTTTATATTCTAAAACTTTATTGATTTTGTTGATTAGTGTAACACATTTTTGGTAGAATCTTTGGGGTTTTCTCTATATAATATCATGTCATCTGCAAATACAGACAATTTTACTTCTTCCTTTTCTTTCTGATCCTGGACTTTTCTTTGCTGGGAGGTTTTTGATTGCTGAATCAATCTCCTTACTTATTACTGACCTGTTCAGATTTTCTGTTTCTTCAGCATTCAGACAAGGCAGGTTGCTTATTTCTAGGAATTTATCCATATCATCTAGGTCGTCCAATTTGCTGGTATATAACTGTTTACAGCAGTATTTATCATCTGCTATATTTCTGTGGTATCAGCTGAAATGTCTCCTCTTTCATTTATAATTTTATTTGAGTCTTCTCTCTTTTTTCTTGGTAAATCTAGCTAACAGTTTATCAATCTGTTTATCTTTTCAAAAAACCCAACTCTTAGTTTCCTTGATTTTTGTGTTTCTATTCTCTATTTCATTTATTTCTGCTCTGATCTCTGTTATCACCTTCCTTTCTTCTTTTAGTTCCTTGAGGTGTAAAAGCTAAGTTGTTTATTTCTGATATTTATTTTTTCTAACTATAGATGTTTAGCACTATAAACTCCCTTCTTAGCACTTTTTGCTGCATCCCGTAAGTTGTGGTATGTTCTGTTTAGACTATCACTTGTTTCAATGTATTTTTTTATTTCCCTTTTGATATCTCTTTGACCCATGCCTTGTTCAGGAGTGCTATGGTTCATTTTCACATATTTGTGAATTTTCTAGTTTTCCTCTTGTTACTGATTTCTAGTTTAACAGTACTGTGGTCTCAAAAGGTATTTGGCATGATTTCCGTATTTTTCAATTTGGTAAGACTAAATTTTTGTGATTGAACAACATATGCTCCATCCTGGAAAGCGCTCCATGTGTGCTTGAGAAGAACACATATTCTGTTGCTGTTGGATGAAACATTCTGTATATGTCAGTGTGGTCCATTTAGTCTAAAGTGTACTTCAAGTCCAATAAGTTTTCTTATTGCTTTTTTTGTCTGGATGATCTGTTCACTGACGAAAGTGAGGTACTGAATGGAGTCCTGTAGTATTAGTGTACTGCTGTCTATCACTCTCTTCAGATGTGTTTTATTTGCTTGACATATTCAGGTGCTCTGACATTGGGTGCATGTATATTTAGTTATTATTTCCTCTTGATGAGTTGACTCCTTTACCATTAGATAATGACCTTTCTTGTCTCTAGTTACAGTTTTTGACTTTAAGTCTATTTTGTCTGCTGTAAGTATAGCTACCCCTGCTTCTTTCAGTTCCCATTTGCATGGAATATTTTTTCCCATACCTTCACTTTGAACCTATCTGTGTGGGGCAGCATATAGTTGGGTCTGGTTCCTTATCCATTCAGCCACTCTATGACTTCTTATGGGAGCATTTAACCTATTACATTTATAGTAATTGATGGGTAAGAGCTTAGTATGATCACCTTGTGAATGGGTTTTGGATGTTTGGCAGTTCCTTTTTCCTTTCTTCTGCTCTTGCTCTCTCCCTTTGTGAGTGGATGATTTTCCACAGTGGAATACTTTGGTTCCCTTCATCTTTTCCAGTACAGGCTTCGGTTCATGGTTACTCATAGGTTTACTGGAAACATCTTATAGGTATAAGTCCATTTTAAACTGATAACAACTTCTATCTCAAAGAAAAACTCTACGCTTTTATTCCCACAACCCCCATAATTTGTTTTTGATGTCACACTTTACTTTTTATATTGTGTATCTACTGACAAATTATTGTAGCTATCGCTATTTTTAACACTTTTGTCCTTCAACTTTTACACTAGAGTTAAGTGGTTAACACACCACCAGATGACAGTAGTAAAGTATTCTGAATCTGACTATATTCTTTTTTTTTTTTTTAAAGATTTTATTTATTTATTTGAGAGAGAGAGTGAGAGACAGAGAGCACGAGAGGGAAGAGGGTCAGAGGGAGAAGCAGACCCCCCGCTGAGCAGGGAGCCCAATGCGGGACTTGATCCCAGGATGCGGGGATCACGACCTGAACCGAAGGCAGTCGCTTAACCAACTGAACCACCCAGGCGCCCTGAATCAGACTATATTCTTATCTTTCCTAGTCTGTTGGAAATTTTCCTATGTTTTCATGTCACTAATTAGCAGCCTTTCCTATAAGCAGGTCTAGTGGTGACAAACTCCCTCAGGTTTTATTTGTTTAGGAAACTTTATCTTGCCATCATTTCTGAAGGACAACTTTACTGGGTAAAATATTCTTGGTTGGCAGTTTCTTCCTTTCAGTACTTTTAACTTATCATCCCATTCTCTCCTGACCTGAAAGGTCTCTGCTGAGAATCTTTTTCTCTTTTTTGCTTTTAGGTTTTATTATATTGCATCTTGGAAAAGATCATTTTCGATTGAAATTTTGGGGTGACCTATTAGCTTCACAAACTTAGATGTCCAAATCTCTCCCCAGGTTTGGGAAGTTCTCAATCATTATCTCTTTAAATAAGCTTTCTCTCCCTTACTATTTCTGTCTTCTCCTTTGGGACTCTAATGATGCACAGATTATTTTTGTTAATGGTGTCCCATAAGACCCATTAGGCTCTCTTCATTCCTTTTCAATCTTTTTCTTTTTGCTTCTCTGACTGGATGATTTCAAATGATTTTTCTTTGAGCTCATGGATTCTTCCTTCTGTTTGGTCTAGTCTGCTGGTGAAGCTCTTTATTGAATTTTTTAGTTCACTCATTGTAGTCTTCAGCTACAAACTGCGGCTTGATTTATTTTTGTGTTCTGTTTCTTTGTGGAACTTCCCATTTTTTCCTGTATTGTTTTCCTGATATCATTAAATTACTTATCAGTGTTCTCAGAGTTCTCTGAGCATCTTTAAGGTAATTATTTTGAATTCTTCATCAGGTAATACCTGTATCTTCTTTTCTTTGGGGCTGGTTACTAGATAGTTATCTATTCCTTTGTTGGAGTCACGTTGCCCTCATTATTTATGATCCCTGTAACCTTGTGTAGATGTGTGTGCATTTGAAGAAGCTGTCCCCTCTTCCAGACTTCATGGACTCCAGTAAGAGAAAATGTCCACCTGCACATGGGGGCATGTGGGAGCATGCGGTGATCTCCAGTCTACAGGTGCAGGGTGCCAAGTGTGAGGGTATGGGGTGGCAACGAGTCTGAGGGAGTGCGGTGGCTCGTTGGCTCTAGTCACTAGGGTCCACGGCCTCAACAACTGTGTGATCCCTGGCAGGTGCTGGGGGTCCCCAGAGGCTGCAAGGGCTGTTGGGGTCCTCAGCAGCAGATGAGGGCCAGGGGCTAGGAAAGAAGTCGCCAGAGCGACTTGTGGGGGCCAGCTGCAAGTGTCTGTGTCATGGCTGCAATCCTACATGTAGTGATGGGGGCAGGGCAGACAGCAAGGGCTAGGGTTAACTACAGGTGCATGGCTCTTGGCAGCTGGGTCCTGCCGTGGGTGCTGGCAGCAGATGCCAGTGATGGGGGCTGAGGAGGATGTGTGCAAGTGCACAGCTGGTGGGGCCAGCTGCAGGGGAGCAGAGTGACACAGGGCTGTGACAGAAGGCAGTGCCCGATCCAGGCCCAGAAGCAACCGCAGGGACCCAGGCCGTAGTCGCACTCTCCTATAGTGACAGTGTCTCCTGGGCATGGGCACGGCAGTGGAGGCTCGTGATGGGTGCCAGGTTGGCCGTGGGCAAGTACGCACCTAAAGGGGTTAACCGCCCACATGCACTTGGTGGTGGGGTCAGCCACAGGGGTCTAAGCTCCAGCGTTTACTCACACAGCTGCAGAGGCCTGGGCGAGCTGCTGGTGCAGTTCCCAGGCTCTAAGGGGAGTTGACTGTGGGGTGGGGCAGGGAGCAGGAAGGGACTGAGACAGCTGAATGTGACTATCCGTGGAGTTAAAGCTGGTAAAACCTGCGAGCTTTCTGCAGCGGCCGTGCTGACCATTCCCTGCTCTCTTCAGTGGTATACGCTGCTGGTCTGTCTGCAGAGCAGACCACTGGGAACCATGATCACTCCACAGCGTGGCTGTTACTGGTGGCCCCTACTTTTCTTCCTGGTTACTAGCTGTCTCTACATCTCAGTTTTGCTGGTCTCTGGGTGCAATGAAACTGAAGTAGGACCTTCATGTGGGGCCACGAAATGCGAGGGAAGCTGCCCATGTGCCCTGCACTTCTCTTCCCTGCAAGAGGAACCCTTTCTAGCTGGGAAGCTGAGCAATGCCAGCTTGGGGACAGGAGAATCCAAAAACGAAGCTGTCCTCTTTCCCTTTGTGAGCAGTCATTCTCAAGGTTTGTTTTGTTCCACTATGCTTTGAAGTTTCTTAAGTAGACTCTAGAGCTCTCTTTAGTCATGGTTAGCTACCTAATTGTTGTTTCCTGTGAAGGGATGAAGGCTGAGGTCTATTACTCTGCCATTCTGGTGACATCCCACTGGTAAATTTTTATAATATCTATTATAATGTTCTACCTTGGTAAACCTGAATTTTAAAAAACTCAAAGATTTTCAATGTTTAGGGATCACAAGCTTTGCCAAATCAGTTAATACTAAAAACAACCCTATACAACACAAATATTACTGAAAGATCTTACAATACACAGAGCAAAAGAAAAACATAAGCAAGCTCCACCATTTGCACCCTTAAAGCAATAAATCATGGTGGTGAAATATGA
Source organism: Leptonychotes weddellii (assembly GCF_054177405.1). Lineage (NCBI taxonomy): Eukaryota > Metazoa > Chordata > Mammalia > Carnivora > Phocidae > Leptonychotes > Leptonychotes weddellii. Next base: position 90,962,239 of record NC_138379.1, on the reverse strand, counting down.
AAAATACAAAATGTCATGATCACTGTATCACGATTCAATAAAACTCAGTCTCTATCCAAACACAGTAGAAGAAAAATACACAAACACCCTGACATGTGTAATTTTAAATTTATAACCGTAAACCTCAAATGGACCTTCAGTGCTGCCTGAAAGTCCTACTTTATTTCACTCACTGGTTCTCTCAAAAACCATTCCACACTTTCTTCTCAAACCTCTAACACCCCTTCTTCACCATCACTCTAGCAGATAACCCTAGTCTTTTCACTAAACAAAGAGAAGCAAAAAGAAGAGAACTGGTTCATGTGTCTACCACCACGCTTACAAACCTCCTCACCTCTTAAAGACTCTCTCCTCCTGCCATGATGACGGGTGGCACCCAGCTTCTCTGGAAGGCCAGCCCCTCCCGGGCTGTCCTCACACTCACTCTTGAACCCATGATAATCACGCTTTCCTCCCTACCAGACCGAGGAAACAACACCTAAGAGAGTCGCCAGAAATCTCCACAATGCCAAATCTAATGGTCACTTGTCCATCTTCAGAGATCGTATGTAGCCTCTCAAAAGCCACCGGCACTTCCTGTCTTCTCTCGCTTCTGAAACTCCACACCCTCGGTCTTCCTGCTGCCTCACTGGCTGCACTTTCTCAGCCTCATCTGTTGAACCCTTTCTGTCCCCTTCCAGACAGTGCTCAAGAGCTCAGTCTTCAGACCCACATCATTAATAATTTTTTAAGTCCCACGGCTTTAAATACATTTATTTTTTAAAGATTTTTTGTTTATTCATTTGAGAGAGAGAGCACAAGCAGGGGGAGGGGGAGAGGGAGAAGCAGGCTTCCCGCTGAGCAGTGAGCCTGACGCAGGGCTCCATCCCAGGACCCTGGGATCATGACCTGAGCCGAGGGCAGACGCTTAACCGACTGAGCCACCCAGCCACCCCTAAATACATTTAAATGTTAACAGCATCCAAATCTATATGACAGAGCCAACATCCAGCAGAGCCTGATGACAGTCACTCCATGCCACCATGTGAATGTTTAACAGGCATTTCATATTTCACATGTCCGTAACAGTATTCTTGATCTCCAACCTCCAGTGAAATGTGTTCCCTGCAAGGTTTTCTATTTCAATCAATAACATCAGAATTGCCCCAAATCCTACCACTTCTCAGCAGTTTCCCACCCTAATCCAAGGCTCTATATGAATTAATGCAATAACCTCCTAAAGTGATCTCCCGATTTCCACTCCTGCCTCTCTACATTACCTTCTCAAAAGAGCTGCCAGAAAAATCCTTTCTAAAATAAACCAGCAGGTTCCAATCTGGCATTTAAAGAGCTGAGAAGTTGCCACTCTGTCCCAACAAGTACAAAGCAGAACAGCATGAAAAATCAACAACTCCTCTTAGATCTCTCAGGAAAGGGATGACCCCAAAATCAGGGAGACAGTCAGGTGGGTACAGAGAACCACAATTTATCTGTGCAGGAAGCAGTGGTCCCGTAGGAATCACTGCTGGGCAGGAAAACCTAACCTGTAACTGACATAGTGCCGGAGGCTCAGTGTGGACAGAGGGACAAGTCTGAAAGTTAAATACTCTGGGGAACCAGGTCCTAGGGAAAGCCCCCATAATTCGGTGAGTTTGACCTCTAGGTGCTCAACCAGGTCCTCAGAGCAAAGATCAGAAGAAACAGCATTTTGACAGACAGCAGAGCATTCTGTTCTTCTTAACAAGGTCAGCCCTCAGGACGAACTGTCTTACCAGAGCTTCACCCGCAGGGGTTTTACCACAGCCCGGCCCACCGGAAGCAAGGGACACACAGCACTGTAGCCCCCTCCAGCCATCCCTTCCCCGCAAGGCAGGGAAGAAAACCAGAAGCACTGGTGAAGTTCACAGGCCCGGGAGCATCGGCTCACCAACAACAGATGGACAACGTAAGCAGAGATGGAAATCCTAAGCACGAGGAAGAACTTCAAGAGACCAAAAACACGACAACAGAAATGAAGAGTGCTTCTGATGGGCTTATGAGCAGACCGGACATGGCTGAGAAAGGAAGCTCGGAGCCTGAAGATGACAAGAGAACTTCCCACAATCAGAAAGCAGAGAGAACAAAGACTGAAGAAAACAGAACAGGATATACGAGAATTGTGGGACAATTACAGAACATAAACCAGATCATGACACTGTCCTAGTCCAAACCTTCAAAATCACTTACAATGCCCATCGCTTACACAAAGCCACAAGCTCCCACACCGTGGCCTGTAAGACCTTACAAGATTTGAGTCCTGCTATGTCTCCCACCTCTTCTTCTACTCCCCTGTTCCTTTCTCCTTTTCCCAGTCTCACTTGTCAGCCTGTTGTCTTCTCCTGCTCTTCGAGCTCAGCTCTGCTTCAGATCCTCTGCATTTGCTGTTTCTTCCACGTGAATATTCTCTCCGGGACACTCACATGGACCACTCCCTGACTCTGTCCACAGGCTGCAGAAACATCACCTCCACAGAGAGGCCGTCCTTCAACACTCTACTGAAACACCAGCCTATCTCCTTCCATTTTGCTTTACTTCCTACAGCAATATTTTCTATTTTGTATAATATTTATGTTATATAATACTTTACATCATGCATTTGTTCACTTTCTGTCTCATCCACCAGAAATATGAGCGCCTTGAGGGGAGGAACTTTGACTTGATCGGTTCCCTGCTCACAGCACCAAGAATGGTTATCTACCTAGCACAAATGAGGTGTTCAGTGAACAAGTGAAGCAATAAATGACTACTACAATTTATAACAAGGTTTTATCTTGTGTATCAACCTGAATTGACTATGCTCAGATTACTAAAACTAAATAATTCAGAGTTGCACATACAATGGTTGTCCTGTTTCTGAAAAGAAAACTTTCAAAAAATATGACCTTCCTTCTGCATTGAATTTCCAGACCCTAGGAGACTTCTAGTCTTTCCCTCCAAATAAAGAGAAGTAAAATGATCCTATGGGTTAAATTCAAGATCCCATACAATTCTTGGTGATGGGAAGAATAATCATTTCTATTTAAACCCAAGTTTGTTTTACTCCTCCCAACACACACATACACACAGACACATTGCTTATCTTTATTCTAGTTTTCATGAAGTAAAATTTTTCACCAGGCAGTATATTCACAGAGTTTGAAAAAAAAAGAAGTCTAAAAATGTATACAGTAAAAAATCCTGCCCCTGTACATCAGATACCGAGTTCAAACTCCCACCACCAAAAAGTAACCACGGATATGCCAAAGCAGGCATGGGCAAATTATTCCAACTATTTCAGCTTTGTGCGGTGTACGGTCTCCATCACAACTATTCAACTCAGCTGTTGTAGGGTGAAAACAACCTTAGACAACGGGTAAACAAATGTGGACAGCTGTGTTCTGGGAAAGCTTGGCCTGCAAATCCAGACATCGAGCTGAAACTCCAGCATAGTCAAACCTGTTACACAGCTGAGTTCAAATAGGTCTCTTTCAAAAGAAAGTCAGTGGTAGTGTTTGGAAGGCACTGCAACCAAGAATGCTATTTAAAACAAAAACTAATCCTACTAACCATAATGATGTACTAACATACATTTTCACATAAATATGAAATATAAATACAAAGTGTTCATATAAATAGATTTAAGATTATTCTAAGATGTCTCCTCCGTAATCTATAATATGTTACTTCAAATACACTCCTTGTGACATAATTATGAAGAACTGAAGGAACATTAACACAAAATACACCGGTCATCTAACTCTGGCCCAAAACTTTCCCTTAAATGGTAGATCAAATACACAATTAACATTGTCATGGTATACATAAAAAAACTAAACCAGAGTCTATATTTAAAAACAAAATAAATCCCAATTATGTGTTTCCCAATCAATTCCAAAATGCATGTTCTTGATAGGTCTTATAAAGGATTTGGTTTAATAAAATAAATCAAGATCAGAAAGAACCAGCACTCTGAAAAATAGATCATTGCTAGATGGAGTAACCAGTTTCTCTAAATTGAAAGGTATCCTAGGAATGGATCTTACCTTAGATGCCATCCTCATAAAAAGTTTGTTTTGATTTTCTGCTGTTCCCATCTTTTCATTCTTGACTAAATCATTTAGGCTGAGATTATCATCATCATGAAAGTATCTAACCCTTTCTTTTTCTTCATGGGTTGAAGCCTATGAGAAAATGAACATTATTTAGTGAAAACATGGGTCTTTGAAGTATTTTTAATTAACTATCTGTAAATCTGATATTAAATACAAAAATCCCACTACATACCACAATCTTTCCTTCCAGCTAGCTTATCCCTATTCTGTGTGCTTCCTTTTGGAAGAATTTCCATTAGAATACCACTCCCTATTTCTGCCCCATTACTCTCCTCTTCCCTAGGGATGGAAGTATAACACTATCTGATTTCTGGGTTTGGGGGAAGAGGCAGAAATGTTTTATCCCTTCTTCTCTCCTGTCTGCTCTTCTTGTAGTAACAATTCCTACCACCATGGAGGGAACTCCATGATCATCCAGAGATCGAGTAAGCATGCCAAAAACAGAGTGAAATATTAGCAAACCGATTTTACACAGCTCTATCAGAAACAAAGCTAATATTCTGATTCTCATCTAAATCAGTCCTGGGTTTTCCCAGCAGCTCGTTCCATACCTACATGTGGAAAAGAAAAGTGCTATTTATTTCCTCTCAAGTCCAATCTCCCTTACGTTCCCTTATTCTCACCTGCTCTTCAACCTCTCTGAGATCTTTGGAACCACATTCCCGGTATTTCTTCCCAACATTACTATTCCTGAAATCACGAGCCTAAATCTCCTATTCCATGACTTCAATCACTCCCTGGCTCCAGACCCTTAATTTCTGGCCCTCTCATCCTTTCATTATACTCGAAAGGCAAAGCTCAATCCCAAATGTCCTCTTTACCCCGGTACCCACACTGCTGGGTCAGAGGTAGCTCAAAAAGCTCAGTTGTCATCTGGCATCGCATCCATGACTCCCCAGCCAGTTCTGTCCTTTCATGGAATCCAAACCTTTACTATTCTCCTGCTACATCTCCACTCCAAACCCCTAATTCCTCCCATTTCATTAGAAGAGGGATCCATCCCACTCTATTTGCTGAAAGAATTACTATCTCCAGCAGCGTAGGCACTCAACAGGCAAATAATAAACATCTGACAAAAAATTATGAATGAACAAATCTTCTGTGAACCCAATTACCCCCTTGTATGATATTCCAAATCTATAACAAAAATTCTAACTTGGGAAAACTGAATACATTGTTTTTACCATCTCAAAAGCCTCAACGTATGCTAAAAACTAATTGGTAGAGCTGGAAGACGGAAAAGAAAATAAGGTTTATAAAGGATCAGAGCAACTACTACTATTAAGACATTATTGTCTTATCCAATCACCATGGCTCAAATTAGATAAAACAAGATTTTCCCTAAGAGCTATGTTAAATATGTAAAAAAAATTAGAAACAATGGCAAAAAAATGTACACAAAATTAAAACTGCCAGGGTGCCTGGGTGGTTCCGTCAGTTAAGCATACGCCTCTTGATTTCGGTTCAGGTTATGATCTCAGCGTTGTGAGACTGAATCCCCGCATCAGGCTCCAGTCCAAGCGTAGAGCCTGCTTAAGATTCTCTCTCTCTCCCTAAGCCCCTCCCCACTCAAAATTAAAATTGCCTTAAACATTCAATGTTCACCACAGTTATTGGAAAACTGTAGTTGAATCAGACTGTATTTTGTAAAATGCGAAGGGATATATCCAAGAATAAAAGTAATATAATTTACTACCTTCTAACATTTGTATTATAAACCTACACTGCAGAATATTCTGTAGTCTGATGCAAAGAAAGCCAAGGGGGAGAGAGGAACTCTGAATTAATAAACAAAGACCTCTGTTAAACACACCATCTGTCTCTTCCTTCTTCCTCCTTTACATTCCAGAGATTTTCCTGGTGTATGCACAGGCCACACTCTTCCAGACTGATCTGTTCTGACAAGGATCACTTCTTGGTCTTCATTCTGTGGACAGATTTAGAGATAACTTTTGAAATTATTGTGAAGAATATTGAATATTTATATTTAGTAATCAAAAAAAAAGCATAAAAATGACTCTAGCTTCCACATGTAATTATAGATTATCTTCAGTCTCCTGGAATTTCATTACCCACTATAATGTAAAATGATCACGCTCTTTTCAGAGAAAAGGTTGGGGAAAAAAAAATCCAAGTTCATTTTATTATTTTTTTTTTTTTAAAGCAATAACAGAAGCAAACTTCAAATAATGTTTCCATCTAGACAATATTAAAAGATGTCTAAGTACCAATATTCATACAGGCATTGTATGGGAGTGTTCATAATTTATTCAGTAGATGTCATGTTTAACGCATGTTTTTTCAATTTAAAGATGCTACTAAAACCTGATTATAAGAAATAAAGCAACGAGGGGGGTGCTTGGGTAGCTCAGTGGGTTAAGTGCCCGACTCTTGATTTCAGCTCAGGTCATGATCTCAGGGTCATGAGACTGAGTCTGGAGTCAGGTTCCATGCTGGGTGTGGAGCCTCCTTAAGATTCTCCCTCTCCCTCTGCCCACCCAACCCTCACCACACCTCTGCTCAAGTGCATGCAACGCTCTAAAAAAAAAAAAAGAAGAAGAAAAGAAAAAGAAATAAAGCAACAAGATGACACAACAAACTTGCTAAATTAGCTGCTATAACAATACTCCACACAACTTCTATTCTTTCCATTAACAGCCCTAAAATGCCTTCCACTTCTCTGACTCTTCAGAAGTTATATCCCACTTGCTTTCAATCCATAATCTTTTTCCTACAAACTACTGGCCAAATATATGCCTGGTATGGTACAGAATAAGATTAAACTTATAGTCTATGAGAAAAATGAAAATTATTAGAAAGGTTCTAACAAAGAATCACATAAAAAATATTAGATATCTACTTTATTAAAAAGCAGTCTGAAACAAGTCCAAGCAAATTATTCACACTTCAATTTTTTTCTCAAATCAGAATCAATTATTAAAAAATCAATTTCAGTTCCATTTAATAGAGATTTAGTTCCCCTGTTAAGATGGAAGAAAAACTACATATCAATTATTGATCTTACATTCACATACAATACTAAGTAGATGGTAAAGTTGTTATCACTACTTTTCTTCTTCAATTAGTTAACATTAATTAATGATGTGTTATATTTTAAAGAGTACCTCTTGTCATTCTCTTACTGGGTAAGAGAGATGGTTTATCAGATTGCTAAAGCTGATCTCCCTAAGGACTTTCAAATTACTAAATCTAATACCTACTTATCAGTTATCATCTTCCTTGATGTGAAAGTATTTGATTCTGTTTATTATAGTCTCAGCCTGAAACTCCTCTTATTCCAGTTTTCTAAATACTCTACTCTTTCCTGGTTCTGCCTTACCTCTCTCTGACCCATTCATCCATTAAATACTCTAAAAAGTACCTACCTTATGTAGTTACTAAAAGAAATATAGTCCCTGCCTACAAGAAGTGTACAGCCTATTGAATTATTCTCTACATGCATTAATCAGCATAAAGAAAATCAACTTCACTTTTTCCTCCATTTCGAGCTATACTCCAAGTATTGATGACTCCAGGGTTCCTTGGTTTCCATCCTTCCAGCCTGAACATAATTGTCACTCGTACTGACAAAAAATTCATTATGCTAAACACAAATGTAATTATGTCATTCTTTGCTGAAAAACTTGCAGGGACCCCATACCACTCAGGAGAGATCAGTACCTTTCAAAGTGTGGCCCACAAACCAGTACCAGTCAGAATTACCAGCCATGATATATTTGTCATCAGTCCACAATGAGTTAAGTACAAAAACTGAGTGTTTATAAACTTTTACAATAATCTTCAACAGTAATTTTATGTTGGTTCAATCTAAATTAAAATTTGGACCTATATTTTAGAATATCTTTATTTCATTTTTCTATAATTTTTATTGTGTTTTACAAAACTGTTAGTTCATGATGGGCTGGAAAATCCCCCCCCCCAAAAAAAACCCCCCAAAAAACATTCTGATCCTACAGCACAGTCTGAGAAACACAGTACTAGATAGTGGGATAAAGGCCAAGCACCTTAACATACCACGTAAGGCCTTCAAATTTGAATACTATGGCCTTCTTCAAATTCACTTTTTCTCTAGCCGTTCACAGTTCATAGTTTTTGTAAATCTACTGTCCATTTTACTTCCTAAATAACTGTAGGCGTGTCTGTATTGCTAGACCATAATCTTTTCAGTAAGTATTGGTCTATTTACAGCTATCTATCTGTCTTTGCCAGGCCAAAGCATACAGATACGCTTCCCGGTTCCTATAGCACTGAGTACAGTGGCGAAAAGCGACGACAGTTCACAGATGGGATTAACAAACTGGTGCCTCGGACAGACTGATTCTACTCCCATCGCTAACCCACCACACTCCCAGCTTTTCTACTTCCTGTTCCTTGGGCATGCCAAGGGACACCATGTGTTCCCACTTTGGGTACCCAAGGCAGAAATACTGAGCAATTTCCATGTTTGCTACTCCATTAATACAGAACGTGGGGCTTATTTAAGAATCTACAACAGGATCAACACACGAAGGCCCACAGGCCAAATCCAGCTGCTGCCTGTGTTTGTTTGGCCCACAAGAATGGTTTTACACTATTAAATGGTTGAGGGAAAAATCAAAAGAATAATATATTTCATGATGAATAAAAATTATATGCAATTCTCATTTTAGTGTCCAGAACACTGAACTGGAACAGAGCCATGCTCACTCATTTATCTACGGGCTGTGGCTGCTTTCATTCCACGACAGCTTCAAACCTATGTAACTGAGTTGCCGCGACACACACTGGAAACCCCATAAAGCCTAATATAGTTACTGTTTGGTCTGCAGAGAAAAAGTCTGCCAACCTTTGATCTATATTATTCTTCAGGTGATAAACCTAATCCAAAATCATTTAATGATTACTTTTACTACCTGAGAACAAGCAAGATAAAACTTGCAACCGCTGGACAGCATTACAAACAGATCCATGCTGTAACAGGGAGGGTAAGAGAATGGGGACCCAGAGCCCTCTCATTTTGTTAACATAGGTCTGACGTCCATTTCTGGCCACAACGGCCACCATGAAAACCAGATATAACCTGGCACAGTTAACATAAAGCCAGACAATACAGAAAAATACATGCAACACAGGTGCCTGGGTGGCTCAGTTGGTTAAGCGACTGCCTTCGGCTCAGGTCATGATCCTGGAGTCCCGGGATCGAGTCCCGCATCGGGCTCCCTGCTCAGCAGGGAGTCTGCTTCTCCCTCTTCCGCTCCCCCCTCTTGTGCTCTTTCTCTCTCTCACTCTCTCTCTCAAATAAATAAATAAAATCTTTAAAAAAAAAAAAAATACATGAAACAACCAAGCCAGAAGAAACACCCCAGAACTAAAAGTGGCTGCCTCCAGGACGGGGATAAGGTCTGAAAAGGGCTCAAGACATTGCCTTTCTTTCCCACAGGCCTTCCAGCATTATTTGGGTGTAACACACTGATTAAAAAGAAAAGGAAAGGAAAAAGCACACTCACTTTGCTTCAAAGATGGTATCTGAAAATTCTAAATGTTCATTTGAAAGCTATTTGTAGCATCTGGTGCATAAAGGAAACCCTCTTCCACTAGGTCAGATTTTCCCACCAGTTGGTATTCTGCAAGTCTGTCATCACTGAAGGCCACAGAACATGTTTCTATCTTTTAAAATGTCAACAAATAAGCAGTTATGATAGTTCACAGTATTTTCCTGATTTTTAAACAATCTCCATTGTATCTCTAATTATGTCCACAGAGCAGGTTATTCGCTACACAAAAGTTCCCAGCCGAGGCGGTGAGTGCTTTCCACTCATCAACATGTGTATCCTGGCTCAAGGCTATTTGTTCATTTGTATACTTATTCACAGGACCTTATAAGCTCAAAGGAAGCATGGTGATGGTACCAGACAGACTGCAAGCAGCCTTAGTTACGTCTCCCTTTCTCAATTCATAGGAACTGTTTACTCGTGTCTTCTCCCCGCCCCTTGATCAGCCTTCCTAGAGGCTCATCTATTTTATTAATTTCTTTCCTGTTTTTTAATCACTTCTATTCACTTTTAGCTTTTATTTCAGGAATTTCATTATCTACTCTTCAGTATGTTTTCTCTTCTCTCTTCCGCACTGGGTTCCTGGCCATGTCACAGCGCACAGCATGCTGGTGAGGATCCTGGGGCCAGGATGCCCACGTGCCAACCCTGCCTCATTACGGAACCTTGCATGTCACTTAATTAGCTCGACTTCTTCATTCAGAGAAATAAACAAAATAACAAGGTATTTCTAGGATCCAACAAATTAATACATACACGTCATTTAAAACAACGCGTAGGAATAAAGTGAGTGATCAATAAATATTAGCTTACACTTTTTAGTTCTCTTTCATTTATCTAAACCTTTCTTGATCCGACTGAGTCTTTCTTGGATTTACCCCCTCTCCTCTCTAAAATGTCTAGGATATTATTATTCTTCATATACATCTACTACTCTTTCACTTTTTCTTTAGAATATTATTCTGTTCTCAGAACTGAAGCTACTAAACATCCTTAAAGTCCTCTTGAGACTGTGCTGCCATTTTAAATTCACTAGCAATGAGTGTTTACATCCCAATTATTTTTTACTATGTTCTCTGGCATGCGAGTGTGTAGCTTGATGGGAGGGTTTTTTCCTTCCCTTCTCTGCCTCCTCCCACCCTTCAGTAAAAGGCTGTTTTGACAGTGTCTCCACTCAGTCCATGAGGACTCCCGGTTCTTACAACAGCATCTCACCCTGTGAGACTGGGGCTATTTCACGTAGTCCAAGTCACGGCTTCAAGGCTCTGTCTACATTCTTCCATCATTTCCTAGGAGCTACAGCGCTAAGTCCTCAGGCCATTTCCAGACCTTTCTCAGGAGCCCTCCACCTGGCATGAGGCAGGGAGAGGCTGTGTGAGGGGATCTGATTCCCACCCTCTCAGAGCAGCTCAGTCCTCAGCTGCTCTGCCTATTTTTGGACTTAGATCCCTGCAAGCTCCAGATCCTTACTGTTTTATCCTTCCGTTCAGTTCAGAGAAGTGTATCTTTCCTTTTGAGCACGTTACATCCCTTCCAATTCTCTTTTTACATTTTGTCTGTGATCGCTATGTTTTCGTACAGAGTGAGGGCCTCAGAGCACTAACACACCTCTAGTCAGAGCACTCAGAGCGCTGCCCCCTGGTTTTCCAAACGTGTTAGGTTGTGGGGACCCCTGTGAAACTCCACATCAGTACTGAGATTCAGAAGGTAAGAGATGGCCCAGCACAAACTGAAAACCTTCGCCAGGACCACATCCTCTCAGCTCCTCAAGCCCCCCTGTCAACACTGGAATTCTTCTAGAGAATGCTCTAGAATCAGAACAGAGGCACATATTTATTGGCATAATAATTAATATACCATTAATTAGTATTATAGTGACCTGCCTAACCTCTTTGTCCTAAAGCTGCTAGCTGGATGAATTCTAAATGTGTACAAGCCTGAGAAAATTAAATATTACTGTTAAGGATGATTACTAAAAAACTAAGTAAAAATTAATGCTAGACTACACCTCACAATTTCAGAAGTAGATTATTTGGAGACACATCTAACTACTAACAATTTTAATTTTGTTAACAGATACTTTCTAGAACCAATACAATGTCTGGCGCTGGCATAATACAAAAGCCAATCCAATTCTTCAGTTTCCTTTCCTTCCTTCATCATTGCTTCCTTGTAATCCTTACATATGAAGCTACCCATGAAAAAACATGTACCTTTACATTATATTTTTAAGCAGACTCCTTCCAGCATTTGCCAAGGTGGGGAGGGATGAGAGGAGGAAAGGAGATTAAGAAATTTTTTAAGTGTTAACTGACATTCTGGAATCTTTCCACACTAAAATAATAGAGTTCTTTTGGATATTAAAAAAAAAAGGTTATTTTGATACTTATGAAATAGATAAATTTAAGGACAAGATAGGTTATTTAATACATCAACAACAGCAACGAAATCTGAAAACTGCCTTATATTTTTCCTATTTAAAAACAAACCAATCTTGCCATTTGCAATGACGTGGATGGAACTAGAGGGTATTATGCTAAGCGAAATAAGTCATTCAGAGAAAGACAATTATCATATGATCTCACTGATATGAGGAATTTGAGAAACAAGACAGAGGATCATAGGGGAAGGGAGGGAAAAATGAAACAAGATGAAACCAGAGAGGGAGACAAACCATAAGAGATTCAATCTCAGGAAACAAACTGAGGGGGGTGGGGGGAGGGGATAACTGGGTGATGGACACTGCGAAGGGTATGTACTACGGTGAGCACTGTGAACTGTGTAAGACTGATGAATCACAGACCTGTACCTCTGAAACAAATAATACATTATATGTTAATAAAATTAAAAATTAAAAAAAAAATAAAAACAAACCAAGACAACTTTTCCAAAGAGAAATTAATGTTTGTATAATTTCATAAAGTTCTAAAATATATCTCATTTAATTTTAAGAACCTTATAACACAGGTATTATTTTTTTTTTTAAAGATTTTATTTATTTATTTGAGAGAGTGAGAGAGAAAGAGCACAAGAGGGGGGAGCGGGAGAGGGAGAAGCAGACTCCCTGCTGAGCAGGGAGCCCGATGCGGGACTCGATCCCGGGACTCCAGGATCATGACCTGAGCCGAAGGCAGTCACTTAACCAACTGAGCCACCCAGGCGCCCTATAACACAGGTATTATTAAGCCACATTTTACTAGGGAGGCTACTAAGGATCATGTATAATAAATGATGAAGCTCCAGACTCGACTCTAAATCTTTGGCTTTAAAATCCCACATGCTATTTCTATTACTCCATTTCTCTAGTAAAATGAGTTAATAAAAATGATATTTTGGTAAACACTGACTTTCTGAAAGAAAAGGTAAGTTGGCAATGCTCCTTTAACTGGTGATATGTTTTTCAATTACAAAAAAATCTCTTTCACCAAAATGAAAGTCTGCACACCTCCTGAGAAGGCCTGAGTACCTGATTAAGGACTCAACAACCAAGCCCAATTTTAACTGTTGATTTAATATATTTTATGATACTGTCTAGCTGTGGGATGAAACTCTGGGCAATCTGAAAAGACAGGTCCATAACTGGCATAAAATTAAATCAAAAACATTGCAGACTTTTCATTTTTTAAAAATATTCTGTTTCATTTCATTCCACTTGATCAATGAACTCCTATCACTCAGAACCACTTCTATCATTATATAATCCAACAGCATGAATGTGTCTAATGCGATGAACAAGACATGGTTCCAGTTGTTAAGGAATTCATAAATGGCAGGGAGAGGGGGAGAAAGAGGAAATAAGGAAGTTTATACAAATCACCACTAGACTATTAAGTAAGATAAAATATAAATCAAGTAGGACCAGGTCACACGGGATGGAGAAATTAATGTGTTCTTGGGGACAAGTGAACTGGGTCTTTGGAAACAAAGATAAAACGGGAAAGGGTTAAGAAGTAAAGGAAACAAAGCACAAAGATCCAGTACTGCTGAAAGATTTCTAAGTAAAGGCATATTCATGTTTTAGACAAATTTTAAATTTATATTACATTTTAAAGTCTCAAAAATATTTCAAAGGCTCCTGTCTCTAGATAATTAACTTGGCTAAAGGAGTAAGAACAGACATGACCTGAGGTTCTAACTGCCCAAATCCAGCGTTCTTCCGACTCTACCACAACTGCATTCAGATGAAGCCTGGAGGCAATTTAAGGATGCGCTGATGAGCAAAGGAAGAGTGGCAAGAAGAGCATGTAGGATGTTACTGCTATACTCTAAGCAAGAGATGATGGGGCAGTGACCGAGAGCAGTAATGGCAGAAATTAAAAGGATGAGGTATGTACAGGAGGGAAGGCAAGTAAAACAATATTACTTGGTGATACTTGAATGTGCTGCCAGAAGAAGGAATTAAGAGCTTCTCCGTGGTTTTTAATTCAGAAAAACAGCAGGATAAGCATGCAAGTAAGAGAAAGAAAATGATGACATAAACAGACATTTCTGCAAAGAAGACATCCAAATGGCCAAAAGACAAATGAAAAAGTGCTCAACATCACTCGGCATCAGGAAAATCCAAATCAAAACCTTAATGAGATACCACCTCACACCTGTCAGAATGGCTAAAATTAACAAGTCAGGAAATGACATAGATGTTGGCAGGGATGTGGAGAAAGGGGAACCCTCCTACACTGTTGGTGGGAAGGCAAGCTGGTGCGACCATTCTGGAAAACAGTACGGAGGTTCCTCACAAAGTTGAAAATAGAGCTGCCCTATGACCCACCAATTGCACAACTGGGTATTTACCCCAAAGATACAAATGTAGTGATCCGAAGGGGCACATGCACCCCAATGTTTATAGCAGCAATGTCCACAATAGCCAAACTATGGAAAGAGCCAAGATGTCCATCGACAGATGAATGGATAAAGAAGATGTGGTATATATATACAATGGAATATTATGCAAAAGGAATGAAATCCTGCCATTTGCAACAACATGAATGGAACTAGAGGGTATTATGCTAAGTGAAATAAGTCAGTCAGAGAAAGACAAATACCATATGATTTCATTCATATGTGGAATTTAAGAAACAAAACAGATGAACATAGGGGAAGGGAAGGAAAAATAAAATAAGAGGAAAACAGAGAAGGAGGCAAACCATAAGAAACTCTTAACTCTAGGGAACAAACTGAGGGTTGCTAGAGGGAAGGAGGGTGAGGGGATGGGGAAACCGGGTGATGGGCATTAGGAGGGCACCTGATGGAATGAGCACTGGGTGTTATATGCAACTGATGAATCACTAAATTCTACCTCTGAAACTAATAATACTGTATAAGTTAATTAAATTGAATTTAAATTAAAAAAATTTTTTAAAAAGAGGAAGAAAATTATGTATGTAAAGGGGATGGTTTTATACATTCTGAAGTTAGGGACACCCTTAAAAGTCAGGCAGACAACTGAAAACACTAGTTCAGAGCTCAGCATAGAGCTCAGATCATCCACAAAAAGATGTTAACTGGAACAGTGAAACTAAGAGATACAGCCAGGATGAGAACAGAGATCCTTGCTTACCTATCCAATCCCTTCTTCCTCTTCCCTCACTCATACCTCACTCTGTAGCCATTCAGAAGATGCCACCATCGTCAGATGACACCATCTCCCTCTCACCTCTGCACCCTCACCCATGCTCCTTTGCCCAGACCACCTTGCCCTGCTGGTTTGCCAGAGGAGGACAATGAAGTTGCTAAGAAAATAGAAAGTTGTTTGTTTAGAGACACAGCAACTTAAGCGTATTTGTAAGTAATGAGAAAGGGGCCAAAGAGAGAAATTAAAGATTCCACACAAGAGAAGGTGGGAACTGGTTCTAAAGGCTAGAAAAGGAGTAAGATCAGAGCACTGGTAAAGAATCTGGCCTTCGAGGAAATGAAAACACTTTTCCCACTGCCAGATGAGAGATGCAGAAAGACTAATGTTCTGGGGACACGGACAACAGACAGACACTGAAAACATCCAACATTATAATTTCTACTTTCCCAATCATCAGGTAGGAAGCAAAGTGACTGCTAAGAATAAAGCAGGGAATCTGGGGAGAATGGCTAAAGTTCTGAGTAACTGCTAAGAGAAATGTGATTTTTGGTGGGGGAGTGGGCAGGCAAATTTGCAGGGAGAAATAGGTCATTGTGAATCTCTTCAGTCTCCCTTCCTAAAATAAATTTTAGAAATTGTATTATTGGGACACAAAATATGCTGATATGATTACAATTTCATTTAATAATAAATAACTGTGCAGCATGGAAAAACGCTGTTGACAGATGAGTAGAGAAAAGCAGAATAAAAAAAGACTATAATTATGTAAAATTATGCATGTGCTTTCATAGTTACAATGGACAGAGACTTGAGGAAAACATCAAAAATATTTTTTAAATGTAGATTTTTTGTCTTTTTTGCATTGCTTTGTCAATTGTGCAAAAATATTTAACATGTTATTAGGAAGGAAGGAAGGACAGAAGGAAGGGAGGAAGGAAGGAAATAAATCTGGAGGGAAATACTTTAAAATATTTTAGGGGCACCTGCGTGGCTCAGCTGGTTGAGTGACTGCTCAGGTCATGATCCCTGGAGTCCCGAGATTGAGTCCCACATCGGGATCCCAGCCCAGCGGAGAGTCTGCTTCTCCCTCTGACCTTCCCCCTCTCATGTGCTTTCATTCTCGCTCTCTCAAATAAATAAATAAAATATTTAAAAAAATTTTTTTATCAGTGTATAATCCCTGAGTGGTAGAATTCGGGGTGATTTATTTTCTCCTTTAAGTTTTTTTGCATTTTCCACATTTCTACAAAGAATACGTATTATAATTAAAAGTCACCTAAGAATATAAAAATAAAAATATACTTTAGTTTATTTTTAAAGTCCATATACTATTATAATAGAAATTTTCTTTTTTCTTTTTTTTTTAATTTATTTATTTGAGAGAGAGAATGAGATAGAGAGAGCACGAGAGGGGGGAGGGTCAGAGGGAGAAGCAGACTCCCCGCTGAGCAGGGAGCCCGATGCGGGACTCGATCCCGGGACTCCAGGATCATGACCTGAGCCGAAGGCAGTCGCTTAACCAACTGAGCCACCCAGGCGCCCATATAATAGAAATTTTCTATCTAATTGTGTGAGCATTTCTAGGCAACTTAAATTTTTGTATTTGAGCTTACATAACTGTCACATATGAAACCAGTTTCAATATCTAGGTAAGATTCTCTTTTTACATTTCAAAAATCAGCTCATTAATCTATGTCAAAGGAATTATTTTAAATAATTTTTATTTACTTTAAATAATTGTAAATTACACACACAGACCTGACCTCATTTCTTGCCACCAAATTAAAACTTAACGAGACCCACATCATCCTGCACTCAATTTATTCAAAAAATGAAGATAAATGACTTCACAGAACTTTAATGAGAACTAAATAAATTTCTATAAATAAATGATTAAAATAAGTCCTGGCATATAGCATGCCCTCGAAAAATATCATCTATTACTATTAATAATGCTAGTAGCTGTAATACTATACACATCAGTTAATACCACTGTCCTGAAAAATAAAAATGTATCTTGAAATTTAATGAAATAAACTCAGAAACAGAACCTAAGTAAAAAATATTATTAAAGGAATTAGAAGCAAAGTGGCTTTCTTAAGGTAATAATTCTTTATTAAACATATCCTATAACGCTCTGATGGCACAGATTTCTAAACCAAACTATGTTTTATCACTTAATATTTAGAATTAATTCGGAGAATCACACATGGATAACATACTGGATATTTCTGGATAGAAAGGAACATAGCAAATACCATAAACTTTTTCTATGACTCATGATATAATTTCAAGTGTTTTGTTTTCTTGGTTTTTTTTATGTTTAGTTCCACTCAACTAATTTTATTTTCTCTTCCTCATAAATCTTTATTAGCAACTGTCGACTACAATTATTGTACTCAGAACATGTTTGGTATGTGCATACGTACTATGCACTACAAAAGTGAAAACTGCATTTTGTTTTCGGCAACTATAAAGCTGAGAAGATCACAGCTGGGCCGAGGACGTCGGATCTCATTGTGCTACCAGCCCTTTGATCTTTCCCTGAAGCCCCTCAATAAAACAATCAGCCCCAAAATAAGAAAACAGCATTTTAAAAGAATTTTATTTTTAGCTTTCCTAAAAACACATTAAATTTGATTTCTTATAACTAACTTGT
This sequence comes from Leptonychotes weddellii, assembly GCF_054177405.1. NCBI lineage: Eukaryota > Metazoa > Chordata > Mammalia > Carnivora > Phocidae > Leptonychotes > Leptonychotes weddellii. Next base: position 90,944,347 of record NC_138379.1, on the reverse strand, counting down.
AATTATGCATACTACAGTACAGCCAAAGTAATTTTTAAATACATAAAAGGATAAAATTTACTTTGGGGTTGACTTGTTTCACTTAAAATTGTACCCTTAAATTGCAAATATACAATATCAATCCATGACCTCATTCTTCCATGCCCTCCCCCCACCCCCAGAAATCCAGAAAACAATGTATTAGAAGCAAACCCTTCAAGAGAACATGGCAGTCTCAGGACTCACTATTGCCCTTAAATTTAATTATACAACAGAAAAAAACAACCAAAAACAAGGAAACAATGATGATAGTGGACTGACGAGCATTTGAGGGAACAGAGGTGAACTGATGGAAGAAAGAGGTTGCTCCTGGGTCATTCTTCCTTCTCCAAGAAAACCAACTAACTAGTTATGGCTTCAGTACTACTGGAGGACCCTGGTTCACAACTTGAGAGAGTCCACAAGAGAATTCTTCATACCAAAACTCAATGTGATACATATACAATCACAACTATCCAAAATAATTACAAGTTGTTCTAAATTATTACATTTGAGAGAATATTCTTCACAAAACAATAAAAAAAAAAAAAATCCTACCCCAGATGGCATTAACAATTAAATATGGCCAACGAGTCATTAAAGCTGGTATTTCCTACTCAGTGACTGGTGTCTATGGGTCATCACTCACACCCAGGATAATACTTAGAAGCCGTGCTGAAGATTATTTCTGTGGCTTAGAAATAAGTCTTACAGAGAGTTGTCATAAAGAGAAAAGCTTTTCCTTTGGCAAAGTTACAAACATGGTGATAAGAGCCAAAAATAATGGCTAGAGCCTCAAAACATTCTCTGGATGCCCAGATTGCACTGGGTCCTCTTCACTATCCCCAAACTTCTATACTTTTCCTTTGGAGGACCATCAAAGCTGTAATTATATATTTGTATAATTGATCTTATTTATAAGTTTTCTTTCCAGAGAGAATGCTTTCCAAAGGAAAATATGATGTCTGAGTTAAGA
>NC_138379.1:90861184-90943253 GCF_054177405.1 Leptonychotes weddellii | reverse complement strand
GCAGGGAGTCTGCTTCTCCCTCTGACCCTCCCCCGTCTCATGCTCTCTCTCTCTATCTCATTCTCTCTCTCAAATAAATAAATAAAATCTTTAAAAAAAAAAAAAAGAGTTGACAGGCATAAAGAGTTGATGGGGCAGATAAGAAAAGCAAACAGCAGATTTAGAAATATTTAGCAGGTAATGCCAACACTATTTCATGAAGAATTTGATGCAAGAAGAATGAACAGATATAAGATTCCATGTTACTAAAAAATGTGTTTGTATTTACATATCATCTATGAAATTGTTTGGCTTTAATTTAGCTTAAAATGTTGACTCCTTAGAAATAGTTTATTTAAAGAAATAAGCCCTCTAGTAACATAGGTAACATTTCTAATTGTAGACCACAGAAATGAGATAATTTGGGGATGGTAATAAAAGAAGTAGAACCGTATACAAAATAAGTACAGCCACGGACTTGTTTTGCTTGGCTAGGGAAGAAACGAGCTAAATGACCAAAGGCAGAGAATATCTCTGTGCTCCTCTTCCTTGGCAGGAAAGGCTGCTACCAAGTAAAGTATACCTACCGTAACGTAACATGGTAAGCAGTGGCGGAAATGCAAATACTCGACTTAGAAAACTGAGAACGTAAGTGACTTAAGTGACTGCTGCAAAGAAGGAACTGAGAAGTATTTATTGAATAAAGGCCCAACCTCACTGCTTAAAAATGAAAGGCAAAGCTTCAACACGACAGTTATTTCAATCTTGTAATTAATTTTTTTTCTCTTTTACTATGTTTATGAGGATCAGCTGCAGAGACTGGGATGCCAAAACACAGTAAAACAGTCTAGGCGTACCCATACTCTGGAAATCACAGTGATTGTATTATAGTGAACGCACAATGTATTCAAGAATCAGAGTCAAAAGACAGTGTTAAGGTCAAGTATGGTCAAACTACTATTGGAAATACTGGACCTGACTTTATGTACAAAATGCCACAAATGAGCTTGTTTCTTTAATTATTCATTAGTTAATGTTTCTCCAAGGCCCTCTAAGGCCTTCCGTTAATTCCTCAATTTCTTTCAGGACTATAAAAACATATCTCTTTTTTGCCAGCTATGCAAACAAAACCTGAGCACATCACACAATAACTAGTTCATTATCCACCACAAACAGTAAACTGGATTTGGAGCTGAATTCCCTTAGATTAAATGTGTCCACGATGTGATTCCCTGAAGGACTATTAACAGGGAGAAGTTACGGGAAGGCAGATTAGGATCTATTACATTAAAGAACTAGGATTTGATCTGTCCTGATAGAGAACAGGTAGTCTTCCAGAACTCATCACTCAGTGTCCAAGCACAGGTTAGACGGAAATACTATGCAGTGGGGCTGTTTCAATAAGGAAGTATACTCGAGGGAAGGCCGGACCAGAGGATTCCGAAGTTCATGGGTCATTTTTAAGAGTTACAAAAGAAAACTCTAAGTGATCAAATAAATTGAAGGCATTCATACAACAAATACTTCAAGTATCTCTTGGTTGTCTACGAACGTGCCATGCACGACTCAAGGCACAAGGTATGAACTGAGAGAAACACTCCTCCTAACTACTGAACAGTTCACTCTCTAAAGGGAAGAGAAATAAGCAAACTAATAATTACAAGTGCTGGTGGTTTTTACTAAAGCCAGAACAATACTCATAGATTGCTGAATCGCGAGATTTACCTTGTTCACAGAGCCTAACGTTTCTAACACAAACTGTGCCATGAAAGCCCTCCTTTCTGCTCAACTGTTCTGTGAACTGGATCTTCTCCCAAAGAGCAAAATTTTTATAAGAAGCATCTCAAGACTTTCCTCTAATGAGTCAGGAAATTTCTGTGAGGTAGTAAACAGCTTCATATTTTACTGGCAGCAGAGAATTCCTTCAGAATTGTGCGTAGAGGTTTGTTTTGCATGTGTCTGGTAAAGCTCGAACAGAATGTGCACATGTATCATCTCTGCAGAGAAGACAACAATTTTTCTTTGTGGTCAAAGAATTCTTAGAATGAAAATCTTTCTAGATGAAGCTTCAAGGCTATTCAGTTTCCTAAAGAGCTGACAAACGGAAAGTCAATATTGTGTACTACTTGGAATACAACTTTGAATCCTACCCCACTGGGTGATGAGGTCCACTGCTGAAAAGCTAGGAGGAGCTAAAAATCACAGATATCAGTAATATTATAAAGTTATGTGCTTAAGGGATGAGATATAGTCTTTAAACCAGCAGGAAAAAAAAGTTATTTAAAAGACCTGCTTCAATTTTTTCAGTTGAATTGCCTTCAATTTCAAGAACTCTCTGAAGTCCAGCCACAGCTTTAGAACCCTTTTGTATAAAGTGACAAGTGTCAGGAAAGAAACAGGTATAGACTACAGGGCAATGACAAGAATACAAATACATACCATGTGAAGAGATAAATTCCACAGAGAATACTTTAAGGGTCTTCAAAGTTTCAAAACAAGAACAGGTTACAACTTTTTGGGAGGATGAGAGAAACGGCTTCAGAAGGAAGTAAAGACAAACTGAAAAGTGGACAAGCCTCGAGAGGCTGGTATCTGGCACAGATAATTAACAGCATATGTAAATGTCAGAGACACGTACATTACCTATGAGCGTCTTGGCGGTAAGGCTGGAAAGCGGGCTGGTCTGCAGAGGGCCATAGCGTAGGAGGATCTAGCGTTTATCAGAGTTAGCACAAAGAAACCACACGCAAGTGCTAGACTACAGAAGTATTATGACCACAAGGAGGCATGAAAACAACCGTGTGGCTGAAGTGTGGAAGAGAGACCGTACAGCGCCCCACACTCAGCTACTTCTTAATTCTACACGCAGCGTCTCACTCTCAACTCCTTAATCTGTGTAAGAAATTCTACATTAACCACTTTTTAAAAACATGAGCTAGCACAGCGTTGTCAAAACAGCCAGTTTCATAAACATACTCTCCCCTATGATCTAAACCCTCAATAAGCTTGCAGAAAACCCTATGGAATTGACTTCACACATTCTCATCTCCTCACACGCAGACATTAAATTATATATATTAATCTTTGAGAGCAGTCCTTTAAAATCAGTTATAAACCTCATTACAATCCTCTCAACACTGTAATACACCCAGTTCAGCCTTCCACCTTTTCCTATCTACACTTACTCCTGTGCCTATTTCATGTGGTATCATGAATTTAAATACCGTCTCTAATGTCAAGAGCTCCCCAATTTCTATCTCCAGCTCAGGCTTCCCCCAACTCCCAACATCAACCTGCCTCCCTGATGTCTCCACTTGCTCCACATCTAAAAGACATCCAAACTCAATGTATCTAAAATAGAACTACTACTCTTTACCCCAGAACAGACTCCCCGTCTTTCGACACCGCCAAGAACGGCCACTCTAGTCTTCCAGCTTCTCAGGCTAAAACCTTTGAGGTCACTTGGCGTCCCCTCTGTATCTCATACACCCTCCCATCTAAACCATCATAAAAATCCTGTCCACTCTCCTTTCAAAATGCATCCAGGAAACATTTATGCATATAAGAACCTAACCACTTCTAACCACCTCAGGGGCTACTCTCTTGGTCAAAGCCATTACCATTCTTTGTGTGATTATTGTCAGAGCCTTTCTAGATTCCAGGTTCTGCTCTTCCGCTCCTTCAGTCTATGCTTAACAAACAAGGCAGGACGGTCCTGCCAAAATAGATCTTCCACTGGAAACCCTTCAATGCCATCTCACTCAGAATAAAATCCACTTCCTTACCCTGACTTTCAAGTTCCACATGATCAGGCTCCCACGGCCTCTCTAACCTGGGTCTTCTACTTCCCCATCTTCCTTCTGTTCCACTCTGGCAACACTGGGCTCCTTGCGGTTCCTACTACACATCACACATGTCCCCATCTTCGGGAACCCTCTGCTCCTCATGCCCAGAGTGCTCTTCACCCAGACAGATCCGCTGTTCCACTTCAAATCTTCACATCAGTGTCACTTTTTCAACCACAATTAGCCTGTGTCCTCAAAGCCACCAACACACCGGGCACTCAAGACCCCCACTGGCCTTCCATGGGTGTCGAACGTTCTATGCTGTACAATATGCTGTACAATTTCTTACATGTGTCGTTTATTGCCTCTCCTTACCCAAATGAGACTCCGTGCGGGCAGGTGCTTTTATCTGTTCTGTTCACTAACCAATAGACGAATGAATCCTCGAACACGATAATTTGTTTTATATGGAACAGATACCAAATTCCAGTCTCTCATTCTCTAGGAGGAAGAATTTAAGGACCAGTGTGTTTTCTGCGAAGTCAGAGTCAGTAAATGGCAGAGTCCAAAATAAAACCAGGCCTCTCTTTCCCACCAGGACACAGAGGTGGAACATAAGACAATACATATGAAAATAAATTTCAAAAACAAGCAAACACACATATAAACACACTGACACAGATACACAAACATTTTACATTAAAGTATTACCACTGCCGAGTAATAGTACTATGCAAGGTAATCACATACCTACAAACAAACTTCCATTACTTACCCCTACCCCAGATTCTTTTGAGGATATCTGTGTTACAGTTCCTTTGAATTTATTTGCCTTTTCAAGTTGAGCTTTAAGTCGTTCCGCTAATTCCTTCAAAGGGAAAAATAAGAAAAATGTGTCACATATAGTTTAATTCCTCAGTGCATAAATTCAAATTTATACGACAGAAGGGAAAAGAGCATGGTGAACACCCATGTGGCCATAATCTAAATTCAGTTACCAACTCACAGCCTGGTAAATTGCTTTTTAATGAATGTATCTCAGTTCCACACTTCTCAGAGACCTGCGCCACTTGTTTATGCTTTGAAGGTAAATAATTACAAGGACATATACTCTAGGGGAGAAACAGGGGCATAGAGAAAATACCTAACCTTAAGAACGACATTTTTGGGGCGCCTGGGTGGCTCAGTTAGTTGAGCGACTGCCTTCGGCTCGGGTCATGATCCCGGAGTCCTGGGATCAAGTCCCACATCGGGCTCCCGGCTCAGCAGGGAGCCTGCTTCTCCCTCTGACCCTCTCCCTTCTCATGCTGTTTCTCTCTCTCTCTCTCAAATAAATAAAATCTTTAAAAAAAAAATGACATTTTTATAATTCTTTTGATATTATAAACATCCATTACTCAAAATATCAGTTATTGTAACAAGAAATCCTTAACAAGATTTAAAATAGTACTTTCTGTATTGTTGGGTAATTTAAATAAGAACTCTGAATATATTTCATTTTTATTATAGGAAGTCTATAGAAATTTGTATAAAACAACTGACACATGAAAAAATAAATTAAACAAATAGAAGTATATGACAAGCAAAGAGTATTCTCCACTGCAGTGGTTCCATGACCAAAGGAACACCTCTTTTAACATAAATTAACCTAACTTGGTGACCTCTCCTTCATTATTTCAAACTAATTCCTTTGTGCTCGCAAAACTCAAACTTTATTTTCTGCTATTATTATTGTTTTTGTTGGTTTGTCTCTCTCATCTGGGCTGAGCTGAAGTTCAGTGTTACCAAAGTCCAGATTCAAAGAGAAAGAGCAACATATGCAAGATATGCCTTTTAATAGACATAAAATCTAGTAAAAATAGAAGCATCTTGTTTGGCCACCTTGTACTCTACCGAACTGTGCCTTACTGACAGTACAACCAAAGGGAAGATCACTTGAAGCTCACTGACGTTTGGGTTTGTGATGAGTACATGCCTATGAGGGAATCGATTCCGTCAAGACATGTGAAGCTGTCTGGCTTCGCTATTCTGCCATGCACGATGTAACATGTATCAGAAATGCGACGCTCTAACACATAAATAATCGATAAATAGAGACAGGTGTAGCTCTCACCAAATCCTCCCTACTTTCTACTGAATTCTGGGGTAAATCAGTCTTAAATCGTAACACTATTATGGAAATTAAATGAGCTAACCTATACAAAGCATCTAACGCTTATCAGGCATAAACATATTCCATTAAAATTTGGACAAATGAATTAATCATCTTTTTTAGAAGCTCATTTGTTAGGTTCCTAAGTAAGGGAATCTAAGAAAGCAATACACACTCTTAATAACATGTGACCAAAACAGGGAAAGAAAACAATGACATCTTCATCTCCCTCAAATATGCTACACTAAAATTGCAAAGTAGAAAGGAAATTTTAAAAACATTTTGTTCCCTAGGATCTTAATTTTTAAAAATCTGACAGGAAAAGTAGACACTTTATTTAGAATGGACAGAACTGTTTTTAGAAATGTTCAAGAATTCCTTGGGCGCCTGGGTGGCTCAGTTGGTTAAGCGACTGCCTTCGGCTCAGGTCATGATCCTGGAGTCCCGGGATCGAGTCCCACATCGGGCTCCCTGCTCAGGGGGGAGCCTGCTTCTCCCTCTGACCCTCTCCCCTCTCATGCTGTTTCTCGCTCGCTCGCTCTCTAATAAATAAATTTTAAAAATCTTTAAAAAAAAAAGATAAAAAAAAGTTCAAGAATTTCTTTAAAGAATCAATAAGCAGCAGTTATTTTTCATTCTGTGCTATATCCACACTGTGAAGAAACTTCCAAAATTACTTGTAAGAAGTTAAAGAGTTAATTTCTATTCTCCTAAGAATGATACAAAAGACTTACCATATTTCCCATCATCTCTGCCTTGATAATCCTGGCTCCCAATTTATTCTTCTCATCAACACTCAAGATGTGGATGGAATCATCCTCAGGACCACCTCTGCTTGAACAAGACAGATTAAGAGCATATGAAATATAGGAACACTGCAAGTAACAACATCAAGACTCAAATGTTATTTTAATTGACCTCAACAAAATACTTAGGATCAATAGATCATGATTCTAAAACCTTAAAAAAAAAACAAACAAAAACCAAAGCTTCAATGATTCACCAAAAATCAACAGTTTAAGGTTCTCTGTTAGAATGCCGCAATGGCCTATGGCAATTATAACAATAACTGACCAAAGTCCTAGCAACAATGAGATAAATAATATGTCAACTATTCTTTACTAACATTTCCATACTCATTTTAAAAAGGAAACAAACAAAAGAAAATTAAAACACTAGAATCAGGCCATAATTCTACATGGCTGGGGCAATTCTTATTTGGTGTGATAATTACTTAAGAAACTGTAACCAGGAAATGATATATTTAACTGCATTCAAAGAATAAAAACAATGACCGTATGTTCTTTTGCAAAATAAACCCTGAATAACTCAAACAACATAAACTAATTTATAACTAAGATCATGTGCCAAACCAATACTCTGAAGACAAGAGAAATTTCCAGCCAAGGTCAGAAACCTGGCATATAAGAAGCCCTTATGAAAGATTCCTGCAGCACAAGGAAGGGGAATGTAGGCCGAGCCTGAAGGACTCCTTAGCGAAAGAGACATAGCTAAGACTTGAGAACTCCAAGGCAACCAAAGAGAGGAGAAAGCTGCACAGTGAGAGAATTGCAGAAAAGTGTGGAGAGTTCCCCTTAAATATTCAGCAAGAAACTACCCATAGTCGGGGAAAGCACCATCCCAAAGATTAGAGGAACAGTATTCAGCATTCCTGGGAACAGTGCCTGGTCCCACTAGCCAGTCTAGCAAAACTCATAATTCAGAAAGCACTGGGTAAAGTATTAAGGGTCTTTCTTCATTACTGGGAAATTAAAAACTCTAGAATAAATGTTGATCTAAGCCCACTGAACCAATGTTAAAAGCAAGAGTCTAAAGGAACAAACAGTTTCCAACTAACCTAACCATGTCGCCCCAGGACAAAGCTCAAGAATATTTACCAGAATGAAAAAATATTTAGCACTCAACAAGGTAAAATTCATGATATCTAGTATCCAACCAAAGACTACCAGACATGCAAAGACATAGAAAAATAAGACCCACAATTAGAAGAAAAAATTATCAATCAGAATCAACCCAGAACTGATTCAGATGTAAGAAATTGCAGATAAGAACAGTAAAAGTTATTATTGTAACTGTATTCCATATGTTTGAAAAGTTACAAACAACTAAGATATAAAATAGATCAGAACTGAACTTCTACAGTTGAAAACTACAACGTCTGAGATAAAAAATACAGTAGATAGGGTTCATGGAAGATTAAACTGCAAAGGAAAAATTTGTGAACTTGAAACCTTAGGAACCACGCAAAATGAAACAAAAGAGAGAAAAATAATTTTAAAAAATAAAAAGAGCTTCAGAGCTATGAGACAACCTTAAATACCCTTCTGTTCATGTCACTGGAGATCCTGGAAGAAAGAATGGGAGACAGAAGACACAAAGGCCAAATGTTCCTAATTTACTAAAAACTAAAAAACTTGGAGAACCAAGAATCTCAGGGAATCGCAAGCACACACACACACACACACACACACACACAAAATACCTACATCAGGGCACATCATAATCAAATTGCTCAAAACTAGTGATAAAGAGAACACTTTTAAAGCAGCCATAGTGGGGAGAAAAAGAAAGACAAACTTAGGCAGAGAAACAATAAGTGCAACAGCAGATTTCTCATCAGAAACAATCCAAGCAAGAAGAGAGCAGCAATACCTGTAAGGTACTTTGAATTGTCAACTGAGAATTCTGTATCAAGTGAAGATATCTTTCAAAAACGAAGTGAAATGAAGACTCTTTCACACACAAAGCTGAAACAATGTTAAAGAAAAGCCTTCAGGCAGAAGAAAAATTATACCAGACTGAAATATGGATCAACCCGAAAGAAGGAAGAGCAACAAAAATGATGACTACAAGGGTAAATATATAACACTTTTTCTCATTACATAAATCTCTTTCAACTAACTATTCAAACAAACATAGTAACAACATATGAGAGGTTTATAACAAGGATAAGTGAAATATATGACAACGCTAACAGAAAGGACAGGAGGGGATAAATGTAAATAAACTATTGTAAAGTTCTTATACCATACAGCAGTGGCATAATACCACCTGACGTTGGATAAGTTAAAGATGTATACTATCAAATCTAAAGAAACCATTAAAATAACACCAAAAAGGGGGCACCTGGGTGGCTCAGTCGGTTAAGCATCTGCCTTCGGCTCAGATCATGATCCCAGGGTCCTGGGATCGAGCAGGGAGCCTGATTCCACCTCTGCCTGCTGCTACCCCTGCTTGTGCTCTCTCTCTCTGACAAATAAAATCTTTAAAAAATAAATAAATACAATGAAATAAGTCAGATAAAGAGGAAAAAGAGAACAAAGAACAGATAGGACAAGTAGAAAACAAATATCAAAATTACAGATTTAAACCTTACTATATCACATTATATATAAATGATCTAACCATCTGAATTAAAAGGTAAAACTGTCAGACAAAAGAGCAAAACTCAACAATAAGAAACATACTACAAAGACATAAATATGTTAAACATAAAAGGGTGGAAAAAGATATCGTTTAACACTAGTCAAAAAAAAAGTGAAGTGGCTTCTTTAAAATCAAATTATATTACAGAGCAATAAATATTACCAGGGCCAAGAAAGCTTTTTCATTTCAGATGCAAAAGAGGTCAATCCATCAAGAGTACAGAAGAATCCCTAAATGTTTATGCATGTAATAAAAGAGCTTCAAATTACATAAAGCAAAAACTGATAAAATTGCAAACAAAACAGACTAATTTACAACTATGGGTACAGATTTCAAGACCCTACTCTCAATATTCAATGGAATAAATATATTCTTCAAGGATATGGAAGACTTGAATAACACTAACAACTAACATGACCTAATGAACAATCAGAGAATACTCTACCCAGCAACAGAATACACATTCTTTCCTAGTGCATAGCAACATTTACCAAGAGAGACTATATTCTGAGCCATATAACAAGTCTCAATAAACTTAAAGGGATTTAAGTCATATAACTATGTTCTCTAACCCCCATGATATCATTAACAAAGATCTCTGGAAAATCCTCAATTATTTGGAAACTAAAAAGCATATCTGCAAATAACCCACGGTCAAGAACAAAATCAAAGAGAAATTAAAAAGTATTTCAAACTGAATAAAAATATAAATGTAATATATCAGAATTTATAGGATTCTACTCAAGTATTACTTAGGGAGAAATTTATAACTCTAAATGCTTATATTAGAAAAGAAAAAAAGATCTCAAATCCATGATCTCAGCTTACAACTTAAGAAAGTAGAAAAAGAAGGGGCGCCTGGGTGGCTCAGTTGGTTAAGCGACTGCCTTCGGCTCAGGTCATGATCCTGGAGTCCCGGGATCGAGTCCCACACCGGGTTCCCTGCTTGGCAGGGAGTCTGCTTCTCCCTCTGACCCTCCTTCTCATGCTCTCTGTCTCTCATTCTCTCTCTCTCAAATAAATAAATAAAATCTTTAAAAAAAGAAAGTAGAAAAAGAAGAGCAAATTAAACCCAAGTAAGCAGAACATAAGAAATAATAAAAATCAGAGTGGAAATAAATAAAAAAACAGAAAAATAAAGAAATTCATTGAAACCAAAGCTGGTTAGGACAATCAATGAAATTGGTAAACCTCTAGCTGAACTAATTAGGGGGGAAAAGATACAAATTACCAAGAAAGAAAGGAGAGAAGCAAAATCACTACACATTTTATTTTTTTAAAAGATTTTTATTTATTGAGAGAGAGAGAGAGAATGATAGAGAGAGAGCATGAGAGGGAGGAGGGACAGAGGGAGAAGCAGACTCCCTGCTGAGCAGGGAGCCCGATGCGGGACTCGATCCTGGGACTCCACGATCATGATCTGAGCCAAAGGCAGTCGCTTAACCAACTGAGCCACCCAGGCGTCCCTCACTACACATTTTAAAAACTTTACAAAAAGATATTCGGATAGCAAATAAGCACATGAAGCAATGCTCAACATCACTCGTCATTAGGGAAATACAAATTAAAACCATGAGATACTGCTACGCATTCACTAGAATAGTGAAAATTTAAAGACTGACCATTCCAACTTCTTGCGAGGATGTAGAGGAACTCTTAAGTCTCATACACTGTTAGTGGGAATGTAAAATGATACAACTCAGTAAAACCATTTCAGTTTCTTAAAAAGTTATAATTACCTTATGATTTAGCCATTCCTCTCCTAGGTATTTACCCAAGAGAAAAGGAAGCATACGTCCATACAAAGATTTGTAAATGAATGTTCAAAGAAGCTTTATGTATAATAGCTAAAAACTGGAAACATTCTAAATGTCCAGCAACAGGTGAATGGAAAAACTGTTATATCAAAAAAAAAAAGAATAAATTATTGTTATATGCAACAACATGGATGAAGTTCAAATAATTATGCAGAGTGAAAGCCAGACAAAAAAAGAGTGCATAACATATGATCCCACTTACATAAAACTCTAGAAAATGCAAACTAGTCTATAATTAAAGAAAGCAGATGAGTGGAAGTCTAGGGGGTTTGTAAGGGTGTGGGGAGAGGTGGGAGAAAAGAATTATAAAAGGGGACCAGGAATCTTTGAGGGGGGGTGATGGTTTCATAAGAATATACATACTCCAAAACTTACCAAATTATACATTTTATATATATGCAGTTTAATTACATGTCAATTATACCTCAATAGTTGTTTTTCAAAACCCTCCAAGAGGAGGGATAAAAAATTTCTAAGCTGAAAAACCTGTCATAATCTCACATATAAAGGATGTAGCTATGATAGTCCTAATTTTCCTAAATTGCTAGATACCATCATACGCTACCGAAATTAACTTGAGTTTTCAACATATTCTGAGCTAGTAATAGCAAAATATATAAACAGACCTTCAAATCAAAACTTTACCTAACAATCAGTTATTCTGAAGTAGCAAATTCCTTTTGCGCAAAAAAATATAAATCTTTCACTAGATAGCACTTGCATTTTTAAAAAACTAAATAAAAATCAAAAAGATTTATTTTTTAAAGACATTAATATCTGCAGAAATTCTATAAGAACCATTTCTTCTCATATCAAGGAAAGAAAAAACAACACCCTGGTGCTCAGACTAAGAAACTTAAAATATTGCAGGTGAAGCACCATTAGAAAGGAACATGTTTTTGCTCCCCTCAAGTTTTCAGTCTTTTTATTTTATTTTATTTTGATACACTGATGTTTATTGAGCACGTCCCCATGCCAGACACTGTGAAGTAACTTTATTCCCTTACTTTTTTTTTTGAGATGTGACATATTTTTTTCTTCCAAATTTTTATTTAAATTCTAGTTAACATATAGTGTAATACTGGTTTCAGTAGAACTTAGTGATTCCTCACTTACATACGACACCCAGTGCTCATCATAACAAGTGCCCTCCTTCATGCCCATCACCCCTCTAGCCCATCCCCCCCACCACCTACCTTGGTCACACCCTGTTTGTTCTCTATCCTGAAGAGTCTCTTATGGTTTGCCTCCCTTTTTTTTTTTCCCTTCCCACATGTTCATCTGTTTTGTTTCCTAAGTTCCACATGTGAGTGAAGTCACACGGTATTTGTGTTTCTCCGACTCAGTCCACATTCTGAGAACCAATCCAGGAGGAGAGCAGAGGCAATGCGTTCATGAAGCGTTAGCGCCCCTCATGTGCTTCTATATGCCGAGGTACGGCTTCTATTGTTAGTTGTACTTTTTTGTATGGAAAATATTTTTCAGTAACTGTTTCCAAATTAAATCCTGACATACACATCATTTTTATTGTATTGTAAATGTATTTTTTTTAATTTCAGGCTACCCAATCATATTTCAATAAAAAGCTTGACTTCCTTTTCTCAACTTGTATTCTTTCTCATTCAATTAATTCCCCAAAATTCTCTGCTTTGAAAACGTACTATTCCTGTCCTTTATGTATGAATTATAAATATTGAATTTTTATATGTATGTATAATACATAACAAATTTAAATAACCACACTTCCTGCCCTTTCCAAAAAGTTATCAGTACAATTAGTCCCCCCCATGAAGTCGGCTTGTCATCTACCTCTTAAACTTCCCGGCTTCCCACTTACACCTAATGAGCTCATCCTCTGAAACCCCCAACTTTCCCTGCACAGCTTTCCCGGATTCGACTCCCCCTAGTCATACCTCAGAAGAGCTCATCACCCCTTCCTGCAGAAGGATCTATACCTACACCTGTAACTCTAAGTACCACGGCGTTTATGCTCCTGTATTTGTTCACACACCTGTATACAACTGACTCTTTGCTACTATGAGCTCCTTGAAGGCAGATACTATGTTGTACCTATTTTTATGCCACTAGACCTAGGAAACAGGTGCATTCAGTAAATATAAGATAAACAGCAGAAAGAATTTGTCAAAGCCATCTAATTTAAGTTCTAAGGGACATGCTTGGTACAAAAATAATCTCCCCTTGTCCCTGTAGTCCTTGTCACATCAGACCAGATACTTTTTTCAAATCTGAGTAAAAGTTTATTTCTCAAACTTTGAGTTTCCAAGGATTACTTAAAGAAAATATGATATGCACATGGGCCAAAAATTCATCAATATTTTTTGGTAAAAATAAAATAAGCTAATAACAGTAAGTCATAAAAATGAGAGGACATTTCAATTTTATGAGCTGTGTATGAATTAAATTGTTCATCACTTTTTTCCTTCTGAAGCTACTAAAATCACTGGGGTCCATATCCAGACTAAAAAGAACACCAATATTATGGGGATGATATATTGAAAAACACTGACCTAAATTGTCAGGAATTTCTGTAATTTTCTTCTGTCACTCACACTCTACAGCCACACCTTCCTCTTTACCATTTCCACCCCAGGCTAATCCTTCCACTTGTAGGAGGACACGGGCTCCTACATTCATCCACAGTAACCTTGGGATCTTGCTCAGTTATGCCATCTATCATCTCTCTTCTAAAATCAATACTCTTTTCCATTAATATATAAATGTATTCAAGTGTCTGCACCTTAAAAGAAAAAAAAGGAGGTCCTTCACTTAAACCGCATCTCCCGCATACACTTTCCATCTCTACCATCTCATGAACCACAATCATAACTTGGTCTATGAAATCTGGCGAATAAATCCTCTTTTCCAATGATAATATTCTTGATTAAATTGCCGAAGACCTCTATTATTTCTGTGCAAAGGCATATCTTTGTCATTTTACTTGACTCTTCCCCTTTTTTGAGAACTTTACTCTTCCCATCACTCTCAGTATGCAAGCTTAAAGATTCAATCAAGAGGACAATGAAGGGATGCTGAACTCCAACCAAAGCTCACAAGTTTCAAGAAGGTAACTGGAATCCCAAGAGACCTTTAAAAGCAGGAACTTTCACTGTCATGAAATTTGTACTCCTACATCTTTTTTTTTTGGAGGGGGGCATTTTCTAACAGGAATTCAATTGTTTATTAGTAGATAAACAGTAGATGAGGATAAATTAGATGATATACAAGAATTCCAAACATCTCTGATACTAATATCTTCAACACACTTCATAAAACAGTAATAGGTTTCAAATAAAGACATTAAAATGGGTCATTGGGCACACAAAGAATGAAGAACACAAAGAACACATTATTTCTTGTTAATACCAGAGCAAAGACATTGCCTAGCAGCAAACAGCAGGTAATAGACTCCTCCTTACTTTCTCTAAGCATTTACAATGATGAGCAAATACTCTGACAGAAACATTGCTATGACATCTGCAATTATCCTATAAAAAGAAAAAAGTACAAGTATTTCTCATTTTTCAGGATTACTGGTAAATTTCAGAAGTCCTCTTTGTAATTAATTTCTGAAAAGCAAATCCTATTTTCCCATTAAAATATACTCTCTTTATAGCACACATCCAACTCTGGCTGAAAACTTTTGAGGAAAAAGTAATTAAAAACGCTGCACCCCAATGACATTTCAGAAACATTTCAGAATACTGCAATTATTCTTTGCCTGCTGGTAGTGTTCGCAGATCTCCTCCCTTTAATTATTCGTTTTTTGCCACTTGTTCTCAAATTTTCTCCCTGTCCAAGAATCTCATGACTTATACTCAAAACCTTCAGAACCTGCCATCCTTCTCCTGTCCTGCTAGGCTACCACAGCAAACTCTGCCAAGAATGATATCCAAAGGCTAAAATAGTATATAAAACAGGTTAGTTCCTGATATC
The DNA here is from genome assembly GCF_054177405.1 of Leptonychotes weddellii. Classification (NCBI taxonomy): domain Eukaryota; kingdom Metazoa; phylum Chordata; class Mammalia; order Carnivora; family Phocidae; genus Leptonychotes; species Leptonychotes weddellii. The sequence goes on along the minus strand of NC_138379.1, from coordinate 90,928,119 downwards.
AACTTTATAAAATCTAAATTAAGAACATCACACTAGTTTTTTGTTCATATTGCAGACTATTCTAGGTTTCAAAATCCAAAATACAGAGCTGATATATTTTCCAACAAAACAAAATTATACACATTTTATTTCTAAGAATAATAAGCTTAAAGACCTTGAGCACATGGACCACTTCTAGAGGATGTTTTCTGCCTACTTAAGATAACTGCAGGGCATAAAGAGGACAAAGGAAAAGAACGAAAAATTTCATCACAGTAAGAATGGATGAAAGGAAGGATGAAAAAGAAAAGTGAAACAATAAGAACATGCAACTGTAACAGTGGTGAAAACACTATTTGTTACATGAAAACTATAAAAAGCTCTCACGGAGAACTCAACAAGTAACATGACTAGTTAGCAAAAACAAAATAAAAATAAACAAACATCTATAAAAATATGCCAAACTTCACCCATACTTAAAGAAACGCAAATCAAGGAATGACTCCGTTTCTAAAGTATATATACAACAAAGATTAAAAAGTTCAATAATACTGTTGGCAAGGAAAAGAAAAGTCATTCTAATATTTGACCAGTAAGAGAGTAAATTGGTTAATATAACAAAATATATAAATAAAATCCCACTGCTTGGAATTTATTTTACAGCTATATTTAATCAGTGTGCAAAGATACACATTACAAAACTATTCACTGCAGCATTATTGTAAGCGCGACAAACTAGAAACAACCTCAAGTCCATCAACAGGAGACCGAGGAGAAATACCAGCTTCTAACTACGTTTTAACAGACTATTAAAGAGTCTGCAAAAAGTACATACATAAAAGCTGATGTGAAAAGATCTTTAAGATAATGATTGGGAAAGAAAAAAAAACAAGGTCCAGAATAATATATACATTGTGAAGCTATGTAACTTAAATATATAATTTTTTATATATAATTATATACAGTATCTCTTGTAAAAACGTCACAAACTCAGAAAATGGCTAAGTGTTACATACAATTGCCAGATAAAAAACATGATGTCCAGTCAAATTTGAATTTCAGGTAAACAAAAAATTTTTTTAGTATAACTCTGTGCAAATACTGCAAGGAACATACTTCTCCTTATTTGCTAAATCCGGCAACCCTAAGGAACATAACACTCTGCAAATTACAACCTCAAGGGCTTCAGTTTCCCCATCTGGGAAATGCAGGAGTCACACTACTTTTCTCTAGTTCTAAAATCAGTTCTGTGATTTTTTTCCCTCTACTTCTAAAATTCAGTAGTTCTAAAGCTCCCTAGAATTCTAGCATTTTATAAAGAATTCAGCATATACCTAGGATAATGTTCACACAAACTAACAGCTTCTCACAGTCTTTCACTGACTCTTTCTAGTCCTTGAAAATAGGCATTCTTCAACATCCTTCCTTGGTCTCTTACTTCACAACACTCACACAGGCTCAGGAATTTTTCTGTCTTTCACATATATGTAGACAATTTCTAGATTGTTCTTTCCTTCTCCAGTCAATCATGGAATTCATGGAAAGCTTCAAACCAACTGTAACATCAAAATAACACAGCTAACAAAAATACTGCCTTCACGGACGTCTGGGTGTCTCAGCCAGTTAAGCGTCCAACTCTTGATTCCGGCTCAGGTCAAGATCTCAGGGTCCTAAGATCAAGCCCTGCATCAGGCTCTGTGCTCAGCGGGGAGTATGCTTGGGATTCTCTCCCTCTGCCACTCTCCCTGCTTGAGAGTGGCAGAGGGAGAGAATCCCAAGAGTTAGAAGCCATATATATATGGCTTCTAACGAATGCCTATATTATAGTAGCTCTACAGGAAACTTACAACTTAAATACGACCTACAAATATGGAACCAGATGAAATACTGAGTGTAAGACTGTTTCACATACAGCTGTAGTCACAGAAGTCAAGACCTGCAGATTGACCAAATGTTGGAGCAACCCTGACAATGAAAGAAAATAAAGAGTCTCATCCTACCAGCAGGTGGGGACGAGAAATAGTCTACCTTCCAGAGTATTTGGAGCAAAGCCTGGGCAACTACATATGTATACAGCCTTCGACATTCTCTAAGCTCTGTTATGTTTATCCAGTCAATACAACTAGATCCCCCCCTTGGTTTCCTGGGAACAAAGCCCTGACTTGAACCAGAGCCCACGTGAGTGGAGCTCCCATCACTCGGTCCAGGTTTCGCCAGCTTCCTCCCACTAAAAGCTATACAAGGCGCTTTAGAATCCATGGCTTCAGACGGAATTGTTAACAGAAACAATTGACCAGGCTCATGACCCCAAACCACAATGCTGATACCTACTACTGCCACTACTGAATTCTACTATTTCCTAAAGCCTCTTCCTGAAGTGTCTCATTCATTTGGAGGTATTTTTAAACATATTTTGATGATCACTCTACCATAAGCTAATCATTATCCTTTGGACACTTATTTTCCATTTCTGGCTATCTCCAATGAAGACCAGCTCTACAGCTATATCAATTTTTCCTAGTTTGATCCCACTCAACCTGGGTTTCCTGTTCTACTGACCCAGCCCTGTATACAAGTACCACAGGTTCAAGATAACACCAGTCAATGCTACCTATTTTCCTAATTATTACAGGTGCAACCACTACCCTATCCATATTTTCCTTTTAAAATAATAACATCTTTAAAACCTGTCAACTGTCAAAAGGGGATTATTCCTTTCTCTGAAAAAGAGTAACAGTAATTCATGCTTCCCTCTGCAGGATCTTTCATATATCGTTCTCACTTCATATGTGGGCTATGGCAGCATATTTTCCTTCAATCTCCCAGACCTCCACTCGGCAATTTACAGTTATGATTACACCTAACAGTGGAGCGATTTCCTTTGAAAGCAATATGGCAGCAGTAACACAGTCTACCAAAATACTTCCTGTAGCATATTCATTTAAAGGGATTATGAACTCAATTCATTTTTTAGATTGCAAAAAAGCAACAAATTTTAAGATAATATAGCTACTGAATTCTTCTTCCATTTGTTAAATAAAACTGTGAAATGCAATGCAACCCATAAAACAAAGCTACTGATTTGTTAAATGTGCGTATCTTATCTCTTCCGCAAAACTTAAGAAACAGAAGAACATAACTCATATCTACTTAATAAATGATACTCTGCAAATACAGCTCACTTCTTTGAATCCTCTGCAATTTAATATTCATTCATCAGTTTAAAAAACAAATGACAAAATACCCAGCAAATGGAGACTTTGTGTCCTGTGGATGCTCTTTCTTCAGAGAGTCATCTCTCAGGCTTTCATCTTGTGATTTTTCTCTCACGTCTTCTGAAATGTGCCCAGAGTCCACATCGCCCCTAGTTTCTAATGATCTTCGATATGAACATTTCCTGTCTCCTTCTCTTCCGCTGGATCGGTTCCACGATGAAGAACTTTCTTCACTGTTTTCTGTGGGTTTTCGAAAACCATAACGCACAGAATCCTGAGCAACCAATGCTGAAGATGAACTAGAAGGCTCAAAATTTCTGCCCTTGCTACGAAATGACAGTTCTTCATCATCAGAGGGTCTTAAAAATTTAGGTTTCAAATTTCCAAGAGAAGAAAAGTCTTGATTTTGCCTTGGATTGGATTGTCTTCTACAGGTTTCTAAAGACCCAAACCTATTATCTTTTTCATCACCACTAGACTGATCTTTATTGATGGTGTTTGTAGTATCTGTTGAACTATATCTATCCCTTAAATTTTTATTATATTTTACCAAGTCTGATTTTCTACTTTCTTGACTACTTTGTGCTTTATCTGAGTATGCTGGTTTCCTCCACCGTTCTCGTTTATAATCTTCTTTTGTGGATGCAGTTTTTTCAGCTTCTTCTAATTTTGACTGAAATACTTCCAATGACTACAAAGGAGAGAAATTAAACAAATATCTAAAATTAAAGAAGGTTCAATGACTTGTACCCCCATATGCCACTGTGCCATGATCTACTGTCACCCAACAAAGAAGAGACAAAAAGACCCATACGATCATCCTAATTGATAAGGGCTTAAGTGTGCCCCCCTCAAATCCCATGTTGAAGCCTTAACCCCTAGTACTCAGAACATGACAGCATTTAAAGACTGGCACTTGAAAGATGTTTTTAAGTTAAAAGTTCAGTTGGGCCCTAATTCAACCTGATGGATATCCTTAAAAGAAGAAGAACTTTGGAAATACAAAGACACAGAATGGATGAGCACACAAAGAGAAAATCTACGTGAGAGACACAGCTGAAAGGCAGCCGCCCCAGGAGAAACCAAACATTGTAACGCCTTGATCTTGGACTTCAATTCTCCTGAACTATGAGAAAATAGATTTCTGTTGTTTAAGCCACCCAGCCTATGGAACTTTGTTATGGTAGTCCTAGCAAACTAAATATACTACCCTAAAATAAATGTTTAAAAAAATGTGATTAATCAACAAAAAGTTACCAAATAATGAAAAATATCTGGGAACTCAAAAGAAGATCCACTATACCAAATGCCCAACACTAAAACAAAATATAATACAGAGAACAGTGAAGACATCATTTCTAAAAAATTAATTCCTACTGTCAGTGAGATTCAAGAGGCTGCTACATTACTAAAACATAACAGACTCTCATGAAAAACAAAAAATTCAAGAACAAAGAAAAACTTGTAAATGAAAACTATGTGTCCAAAAACATGCAGATATAGTGAACAGAAGAACAGAAAGTATTGCATCCAATACTAGTTAATTCAACGGGAGCCTGGGCATTCTCTCTACTTAGGAAAAGATGGTAAGCAGATTTAATAAGGAAAAAAGACAGAAGGACAATTAATTCTAAGAGTCTATTATGCATACATGAATACTACCAGAAAGAAAGAGCAAAGATAGAAGAAAGCATTAACAAAACAATTATAATAATAATATAAGAAAATTTCTCCAGTTAATTTTCCAGGTATGAAGGGCTCATCTGATAGCCTTAAGAGAGGGGAGAAAATGAAGCATATAAAGACTCATACAGGGGTGCCTGGGTGGCTCAGTTGGTTAAGCGACTGCCTTCGGCTCAGGTCATGATCCTGGAGTCCCTGGATCGAGTCCTGCATCGGGCTCCCTGTTTGGCAGGGAGTCTGCTTCTCCCTCTGGCCCTCCCCCCTCTCATGTGCTCTCTGTCTCTCTCATTCTCTCTGTCTCAAATAAATAAATAAAATCTTTAAAAAAAAAAAAAAAAGACTCATACATAAAAAAATCCTAATTCTGGGGTTGCCTGGGTGGCTTAAGCTCCTGGTTTCTGACTCTTGGTTTCAGCTCAGGTCATGATCTCATGGGTTGTGACATCAAGCCCCAAGTGAGTCTCTGCGCTCACGGTGGAGTCGGCTTGAAGATTCTCTCCCTCTACCCCTCCCCCCACTCATGTGCATGCGCTCTCTCACTCTCTCTCTCTCTAAAATAAATAAATCTTGGGGTGCCTGGGTGGCTCAGTTGTTAAGCGTCTGACTTCAGCTCAAGTCATGATCCCAGGGTCCTGGGATCGAGCCCCACACTGGGCTCCCTGCTTGGCGGGAAGCCTGCTTCTCCCTCTCCCACTCCCCCTGCTTGTGTTCCCTCTCTCACGGTATCTCTGTCAAATAAATAAATAAAATCTTTAAAAAATAATAATAAAATAAAAAACCCTAATTCTTGAGTCTCAAAATACATACATGCACAAAAAAAAAAAAATTCTTCACAAAAATTAGATCAGGGAAGGAGGCAGTAAGCATGAACTGTAAACAAATGGGAGTAGGCAAATAACACATTACCTACAAAGTAAAGAAGATAAAACTCTTGGGGCACCTGGGTGGCTCAGTAAGTTGAGCATGAGACTTTTGATTTCAGCTCAGGTCATGATCTGAGATTGAGATCATGAGATTGAGCCCCATATCAGACTCCACACTCAGTGCCTACAATTCTCTCTCCCTCTCCCTCTTCAAAAAAAAAAGTAAAACTGTTATCAACTCTTCATCTCTAATACTAAATACTACAAGCTACAGGATAATGAAATAAAGATCAAATTATGAAAGAAAAAGACAAGGCAATAATTCCTTACAGAATTCAATTCACAGTCAAACTATCCTTACCTGGCAAGGACAAAAGAAAGTCATTTTCAAAAATACAAGGAATCAGAAAGCAAACCATTTACTAATCAGGTGCAGGGGAAAGCACTCAGGATCATTAAGCCAAACCATAAGGGAATTAGGGCAAAGATGGCTGAAAAAGGAAGAAACACTATAAACCAAATGGTAAATGTAATAGTTAAGTCTAAATAATTGTTCTTGTAGCTGTGAAGTTTAACACAATTGTCAAGAATAAGATGCATATTTTTAAAACTTATAATAAACTGGAATTAAAATTTCAAATTAGTTAATAAAAGAAAATACAAGGAAGCAAGTGAAAGTGTAAACACAGTGGTTCAAAACCTTTGGGATACAGCAAAAGCAGTCCTAAGAGGGAAGTATATAGCAATACAGGCCTACCTGAAAAAGCAAGAAAAATCTCAAATAAACAACCTAAAGGAGCTAGAAAAAAATACAACAACCAAAACCCAAACCCAGCAAAAGGAAGGAAATAATAAAGATTAGAGCAGAAATAAATGATGTAGAAATTAAAAAAAAAAAAAACCAGATCAATAAAACCAGGAGCTGGTTCTTTGAAAAAATTAATAAAATTAAAAAATTAATAAAATCTCAGCCAGACTTATCAAAAAGAAAAGAGAAAGGATCCAAACAAATAAAATCACAAATGAGAGAGGAGAAATAACAACTAACATCACAGAAATACAAACAATCATACAAGAATATTATGAAAAACTATATGCCAATAAACTGGACAACCTGGAAGAAAGGGATAAATTCCTAGAAACATATAAACTAACAAAACTGAAACAGGAAGAAATAGAAAACTTGAACAGATGGATAACCAGCAAAGAAACTGAATCAGTAATCAAAAAGATGGCTTCACAAACAAATTCTACCAAACATTTAAGGAAGACTTAATACCTATTCTTCTTAAACTATTCCAAAAAACAGAAAAGGAAGGAAAACTTCCAAATTCATTCTATGAGGCCATCATTCCCAATACCCAAACCAGATAAAGACACAACTAAAAAAGAGAACTACAGGCCAATATCTCTGATGAACATAGACGCAAAAATTCTAAAAAAAAAAAAAAACCAACAAACCAAATCCAACAATACATTAAAAAAAAATCAATTCACCACAATCAAGTGGGATTTATTCCTCGGTTGCAAGGGTGGTTCAATATTCACAACTCAATCAACAGGATACATCATATTAATAAAAGAAAGGATAAGAGCCATATGATCATTCCAACAGAGGCAGAAAAAGCATTTAACAAAGTACAACAACCATTCGTAAGATGTCCTTCGACAGATGAATGGATAGAGAAGATGCGGTTCATATATACAATGGAATATTACTCAGCCGTCAGAAAGGATGAATACCCAACTTTTACATCAACATGGATGGGACCGGAGGAGATTATGCTAAATGAAATAAGTCAAGCACAGAAAGTCAATTATCATGTGGTTTCACTTATTTGTGGAACATAAGGAATAGCATGGAGGACATTAGGAGAAAGAAGGGAAAAATGAAGGGGGGGAAATCGGAGGGAGAGATGAACCATGAGAGACTATGGACTCTGAGAAATAAACTGAGGGTTCTAGAGGGGAGGGGGTGGGGGGATGGGTTAGCCTGGTGATGGGTATTAAGGAGGGCACGTATTGCATGGAGCACTGGGTGTTATACGAAAACAATGGATCATGGAACACTACATCAAAAACTAATGATGTACTGTATGGTGACTAACATTAACAAAAAAAGAAAAGAAAAAAAAAAAGAAAAACCCTCAACAAGTAGGATTAGAAGGGACACACCTCAACACAATAAAGGCCATATATGAAAAACCCACAAGTAATATCATCCTACATGGGGAAAACCTGAGAGCTTTTCCTCTAAGGTCAGGAGCAAGACAGGGATGTTCACTCTCACCACTTTTATTCAACATAATACTGGAAGTCCTAGCCACAGCAATCAGACAAAAGAAATAAAAGGCATCCAAATCAGCAAGGAAGGAGTAAAACTTTCCCTATTTGCAGAGGACATGATACTATACACAGAAAACCAGAAAGACCCCACCAAAAAACTGCTAGAACTGATAAACGAGTTCGGTAAAGTTGCAGGATACAAAATCAATGTACAGAAATCTGTTGCATTTCTATACACCAATAATGAAGCAGCTGAAAGAGAAATTAAGGAATCAATCCCTTTCACAACTGCACCAAAAACAGTAAGATACCTATGAATAAACCTAACCAAAGAGGTAAAAAGACCTGTACTCTATAAACTATAAAATACTAATGAAAGAAATTGAAAAGGACACAAAGAAATGGAGACATTCCATGCTCATGGATTAGAAGAATGAATAGTGTTAAAATGTCTACACTGCCCAAAGCAATCTACACATTTAATGCAATCCCCATCAAAATACCATCCACTTTTTTCAAAGAAATGGAACAAATCATCCTCAAATTTGTATGGAACCAGAAAAGACCCCGCATAGCCAGAGGAATGTTGAAAAAGAAAAGCAAAGCTGGCGGCATCACAATTCCGGACTTCCAGCTCTATTACAAAGCTGTCATCATCAAGACAGCATGGTTCTGGCACAAAAACAGACACATCATAGAAAACCCAGAAGTGAACCACAATTATATGGTCAATTAATCTTCAACAAAGCAGGAAAGAATATCCAAGGGAAAAAGAATTCTCATCAATAAATGGTGTTGGGAAAACTGGACAGCCACATGCAGAAGAATGAAACTGGACCATCTTCTTACACCAGACACAAAAATAAATTCAAAATGGATTAAAGACGTAAATGTGAGACATGACACCATAAAAATCCTAGAAGACAACAGAGGCAGTAACTTTTTTGACACTGGCCGTAGTAACTTCTTTCTAGGTATGTCTCCTGAGGCAAGGGAAACAAAAGCAAAAACAAACCACTGGGACTACACCAAAATAAAAAGCTTCTGTACAGCAAAGAAAACATTCAACAAAAACTAAAAGGCAACCTATGGAATGGGAGAAGATATTTGCAAATGACATATCTGATAAAGGGTTAGTATCTAAAATATAGAAAGAATTTACAAAACTCAACACCCAAAAAATGAATAGTCCAATTGAAAAATAGACAGAAGACATGAATAGACATTTTTCCAAAGAAGACATACAGATTGCCAACAGACACATGAAAAGATGCTCAACATCACTCATCATCAGGGAAATACAAATCAAAACTACAATGAGATACCACCTTACACCTGTCAGAATGGCTAAAATTAACAACACAAGACACAACAGATGTTGGCAAGGATGCAGAGAAAGGGGAACCCTCTTGCACTGTTGGTGGGAATGCAAACTGGTGTAGCCACTCTGGAGAACAGTATGGAGGTTCCTCAAAAAGTTAAAAAGAGAACTACCCTATGATCCAGCAATTGCACTACTAGATATTTACCCAAAGGATAAAAAAGTGCTAATTCAAAGGGATACATGCACCCTGATGTTTACAGCAGCTTTATTTACAATAGCCAAATTATGGAAGCAGCCCAAGTGTCCATCGACTGATGAATGGATAAAGAACATGTGGCTCACATCACCATAAAAATCCTAAAAGAAAACACAGGCAGTACTGTATGTGTGTGTGTGTGTGTATACACATACATACAATGGAATATTACTCGGCCATCAAAAAGAATGAAATCCTGCCATTTGCCATGACATGAATGGAGCTAGAAAGTATTATGAAGTGAAATAAGGCAGTCAGAGAAGGGCAAATACCATATGATTTCACTCATATGTGGAATTTAAGAAACAAAACAAATGAGCAAAGGAAGGAAAAAAAGAGAGACAAACCAAGAAACAGACTCTTAACTCTAGAGAACACACTGATGGTGACCAGAGGGGAGGTGGGCGGGGGGATGGGTGGAACAGGTGATGGGGATGAAGGAGCACGCCCGTCGTGATGAGCACCAGGTGTTATATGGAAGTGAATCACTATATTGTAACCTGAAACTAATATTACACTGTATGTTAACTGGAAATTGAATAAAAACTTAAAAATTTTTTTTTCAAATTATTTCAACAAAATCTGAGAGGTGAGATGGGGGATTAGAACGTGCTGAAGTTATTATCTTAGCCTAGGCAGAGCTAATCCATAACATTTCATTTTATTTAATAATTTAAAAATGTAGATTTAACATGTTTCTTAAATTGAGTAACAACATGAATAGAACAGAAATGATGGTGGGGGTATTTTCATAATGAAAGCATTACCTCAAAGGCAACTTTTTTCCTCCTTTTTGAGACATGAAATAATGGTGTGTCTACACTTAGTGGCTTCTTAGATTCAATAAAATATCGTAATGATACAAACAACAAAAACAGCAATGACCACAATGTATCCAATGCTCATTATATGACCTACTTTACATCATTTAAATGAGTCCCAGGAGATTGCACCTAGGTTTGAATCTACTGACTGACCATCTAATTGTGGTGAAGGTAGTCAGCCCCTGTGTGCCTCAGTTTCCACATTTACAATACAAGAATAATAGTGCTGCTGTAGTAGAAGAATTAATTATACATGAAGCACTTCAACAGTGTCTGGCTCATGAAAAGTACTCAAATTTTTATTAATGCGCGCAACAATTCTATGAGGCTGATACTAATAGACGTGTTTTCATAATGGCATTTTAAATGGAAAAACAAGAAAACTAGCTTCCAGTGCTTTTATCAAAGTTCTGAAATTCTATTTCGAGAGGACAAATAAGATCTATTTTCATAATACTGAGGAGAAAAAGCAAAAGTAATCATCATTTGCATATAACTATCTTCCCAGAGGACCCAATTTAAAAAATTAGATTTAATGACATGAGTTTAGAAAATTGGCATTCTAGCACCAACAGAAAGCCTGAAAACATGAAGGAAAAAAGATTCAATACACAACTGGAAAAAAAAATTTTTAAACCTTAAGGACCCATGTAACAACTGCACAGAGAAATTTACTGAAGAGCATAAATGAAACTTGAATAGAGAAATATCCAGTATTTTAGGAGGAGATGACTCAACATTATAAAAATATTAATCATACCTGATTTATCAATACATTTAGCTAAATTTAAATCAAAATTCCAAAAGAGATCTGTAAATTTATGATGAATTTTGGGAAAATGTTTATTTCTGTTGAGCTGTTTATTTCTGTTGATTCTAAATTTAACAACAACAAAGAAATGTAAGAATGAAGAGCTAATTTTTTAATAACTAAAAAAAAAGACCTACCCTGTCACATAGTAGGTGTTCACTACTTATCTGCAATGTGCATGAGTTACTGAAAACTACAATAATGCTAAGAGTATGATACTAATTCCAGGAAATAACAGAAAAATGAATAGAGCAGATTTGAGAGTAAAAGAACAGACTTATTTTACAAGAGACAAGTTAATATATAATAAATGTGTCATTTCAAATTAGTGGGAAAAGATTAATTTACTCAATATATTATAAACAACTATTTGAAGACTTAAGGAAAGTTAGAAGCCTATTTACAACATACACAAATATAAATTCCAGAAAGATTAAAGATATGCATAAAAAATAAAACTGAGCAAGTACTCAAAGTAAATATGGACATACATTGCTATGATTTTGGGATGAAGAAGGCTTTTCAATGAATTACAGCAAGAATATTAAGTTATGAAAGAAAAACCTGAAGAATTTTGTTAGGTAACAATATTCAAAACTTACCCAAGCAAATATAAACAAAGGCAAAAGCAAATATGAAACTAAGAGAAAAACGTGAACAGACTTATTAAAAGATCTTAAAGAAATCAATATCCCAAAAGAAAAATGGGAAATGTTACCAACAATCAATTCACTTAAAAATACAAATGGCCAAAAATATATGAAAAAATATACCAATTCACTAGAAAACAAATGTATAAAAATAAAAGCAATGAAAAAAATTTGTTTGTCAAACACAGTAGCAGACTAAAAGAATGAGAATCCTACTTTTGAAAACCAAGTGACAGACGAGTCACTGTAATGGAAATATAATTTGTTAATCTTTCTGTAGAGAAATTCGGCAATATATAATCTCACTTCAAGTGTCTATATCCTTTAAAGTAACAATTTTGTTTATAGTAATTCATCTTAAGAAAAAAACCTGATAAGTATGCAAAACACACTGAACAAAGGTTATCAGTACAATAGTATTTAACAGGGGAAAAAAAGACATAAATGTCCCTCCACTGACAATTAAGTAAATAAATACACAGTAAATCCATATAAATATATATTAAAATATTAAGAGGTCATTAAAATGTATATATTTACTGACATCCAACTATGCCTACACTAGTAAGTGAAAAAAGGAGAATGTATTTTATGAGCCTACTTTTATAAAACTATTTTAAAAGCATGTAACAAACAGAAAAAAATCTGGGAAACTGTATACATCAAAATTTAACACAGATTCCTTTTGAAAAAAGAATGATTTTTCTCTCTCACTTTTGCCTGCCCATATTCTTGAAATCTTATTTTCTAAACCTGCTTTTTTCTAGAAATTAAAAAAAAAAAAAAAAAGACCACTAACTAATGAAATACTAAGATTATCCACACATGGTAAATGGGGGAGCTGGTTCTAAAATACCATGTAAAATATTATGGTTCCATTGTTTTAAGAGTGTGTGTGTGTATATATATTTATTTTAAAAATATATTTTTTAGGGCGCCTGGGTGGCTCAGTTGGTTAAGCGACTGCCTTCGGCTCAGGTCATGATCCTGGAGTCACAGGATCGAGTCCCGCATCGGGCTCCCTGCTCGGCAGGGAGTCTGCTTCTCCCTCTGACCCTCCCCCCTCTCATGCTCTCTCTCTCTCTCTCATTCTCTCTCTCAAATAAATAAATAAAATCTTAAAAAAAAAAAATTTAAAAAAAAATATATTTTTTAAAAACCTGTTATATTGCAAAACTCTGGAGTATAACAAAATCTCTGGAATAAACACAAACTCTGAAATATATCAAAATTTCAACAGTGTTTATCTCAAGAGGTGTGCCATGGATGATTTCCTGCATTATTTAAATTTTCTCACAATGAGAAAATGTTATTTTTACATTAAACACACACACTTAAATAGTACATACTTAACTTTCATATTCATCATGTCAATAAAAATATGCTACAGAAGTTTACATGATAAAAAAGGTAGACAATGGCTTCAGCAGTCGATAGAGTAGAGATTTAATATCCATTTAATTCAAAAGAGCTTCATGGCACAAAACACTGACAAAGTTGAAGACACTTATTTCTCATATAACTGTAAATATAATACCTATCTCATTAATACCAGTACTCACCCCGTATCTTTCAGCCACAATGTCTTCAAAATTTCTATTCTGTTTCTCAGCTTGTTCCTTCATTCTTTGGTAAGACTTCCTCAACCAGCTTAAGCCACCATCTTCTACTACTGAAACTAAATTCCAATACTAAATGTCAGTTATACTCTTCATGTGGTTATAACAGAATTAGTATTTATTGCTTCTATAATAATTTCTAAAGTATAAATTAGATATTTTTCCCAGAACACATAAGAATCATAAGTGCATTTAAAATTCAACATATTATTTTTTTTATTTTTTAAAAAAGATTTGAGAGAGAAAGCACAAACAGGAGGGGCAGAGAGAGAGGGAGAAGGAGAGAATATCAAGCAGACTCCATGCTGAGCACAGAGCCCGACGTGGGGCTCAATCTCATGACCCTGAGATCATGACCTGAGCCAAAACCAAGAGTTGAACACTTAATCGACTGCGCCACCCAGGAGCCCCTCAACATATTATTTATATACCTACCTATATGTGCAAGGTACAGATTTTAGGGACTGAGGAAGGCCAAAATAAATAAAGCTATCCACAAAAAAAACCTGCAATCTAGGAGTATAAAGGTAAGAGTATAAAACCAATAATAAGGATATTATGTAACAAAAATTAAAAAAAGATGTAAGTAATTATAGAAAAATGAGAGAGATGAATTATTTCTAAATGGTAGGTCAGGGAACATTTTACAGACCAGGCTTAAAACAATGAGTGGGATTTCTATAAACAAAGATAAGAATGGGCAGGGCATTCCCAGAAATAAAGAATAAAAGTACACACATAGCAGGGAAAAAGCTACCTCAGATACTGCATGAAGAACAAATAAGGAAATTACAGATGATAATACTGAAACATATATTAAAGCAAATTATTCTATGCAGTCATGATTACCAACTACGAAAATCTGAGGGCCCTCAACAAACTTTATTAAGCACTTGTATTTCTTCTACACACCTCACACTTTTGATATGCATAAAGAAATCTAAGCAATTAACTTAAGTCAAAACTCTGTTCCTGATTTTCCTTGTCCAAAAATAAGATTGCTTTAGATCACCCCAGTTCTATAATCAACAAAAAACACAAAGAAACTGCAAAATACATGTATAAGAATCTTCATAGTGGAAAAGTCTGCAGTAATACCAGCTTAGAAAACAATCCAAATGTTCACCATCAGTAAAATGGATATATAGCATAAATTATGATATATTCCTAAAATTGACCATTATACAGCAATGAAAATCATTGATTTTCATTGATTACAGCTATACATAACAACATGGATGAATCTGAAAATGGGACCACAAGCAGCAGGAACCAAAAGGAAGCACAGTACTTACTATATGATTCCAGGGAAAACTGACTTTGGTGCTAGAAACCAGAAGAGTGGTCACCCTTCTGACAAGAGCATAGTGACTAAAAGGGCCACAAAGGGAGCTTTTCGGGATGCTAATAATGTTCTGTTTCTCAAAAGGTGTGCTGATTACACGGATATTTTCACTTCAGGAAAATGATCAGTCTGTACAGTTAATGACTTGTGTACTTTTCTGCAGGTGTTAAATTTTAATAAAAAGTTTAAAGAAAAAAAAGGATTTTTCAATCCTCTAATTCCAGTCTCACTCAAATCTCAAAAGTTTGTCTTTACTAAGCAATCAGAATCTTCTAAGATAATGGGTCTTTCTTTACAGGTCTAAAAAACTTTGTACTTCAAAACCTAGATCTCTAGTTAACTCAATGATTCACTTTTCTTTCAAGTTTATTTTGCTCTTGCTCTCTTTTTCTTATTTTATATAGTCTGTGAGCTCAAAATGAACAATGCAATTAGTGAAGGAAGTTAGTCTAAGTCCTCAATTTACACAAAGAGAAATCCACTATCATTAATACCTATGTTAATGTCCCAGCTACACAAGTTCAGAGTTATCTCTGAAACTGATAAAATGCTGATGGGCAGAGTGAAGATTTCCTGAACAATCACCAATATATTAACATTGTTCAGAGAAAAAAAAAATCTCAGAGAAAAAGGAAGACTTTTATTCTTCTGTGTTAACATTTATCAAGGAAATCAAACAAGAATAAAAATTTTCAGTGAATTCAGTTATGAATAAAATTCACATCTTAGAAATATTTATATAATATCATCTTTAGTTGGTATGTTCTATTTCAATAGTCTTATTAATCTTATAATTAGAGATACAATAAAATATTTTTAACAAGAAAAATTTTCAGATATTTTAAAAGCACATAAAAAAAATACCAATTTGCAGCACCATCCATCATGAAATTCAATCTAACAAATATTTAGTAAATATTTACTATGAATATGAAAATGTGTTAAACATAGTAGGAAGTAAAAACATGAATAAAACATAGTCCCTAATCCACTATGCTGAGATAAAGATATATCATATAACTATAATAAACTCACTAGTATACATTTAATAAATACCTGTATCTGAAGCAAAAACTTAAAAGAGACTAAAAGTATATGTTTCCCATCATAATTAAAGGTTATATTGGTGGACACAAAATATAACCAAATGAATCCAGGCTGCATTCCCCATTTTTCTCAGAAGATAAATAATAAAAAAAAAAAAACTAGCAATAAGCTAAGTATCAGGAGACCTAGATATTAGTCTCACTGCTCCTACAAACTAGCTGTAAGATCTTAATCAAGTCACTGACTTCCTTGGACCTTTGCTTTGGTAATATAAGGCACTTGATATAAGCCGCTTGTGAAATTTCTTCCAACTCAAAAGATTCTAAAAGAGAAAGCCAAAAAAGAGAGTGAAAATATACACAGAAAGAACAGAAATACATCAGAACAGTCTGTAGGCAATAATTTCTACTAATTCCAGAGTAGCAAATAGTCTCATAGCGAAGAATCCAAAGTAACTAAACCCGGACGAGCCACGAGAAGACCTGGGTTCTAGGGCCACTCGTATGACTACGTGCAAGCTAGCCAGCGGCTCTCAGCCTGTTTCCCGAGCTATAAAATTTAGAACAATAACACCTACATTGCTATCTTCACACGGTTGCTAGGAAAATGAGCTCATATGTAAATGTGCCATGTAAACTTTAAAATTATACAAATATTCCCATTACTAAAATATGGTTAAAAATAATTCTGTAGGAATGCTGAGAACAGTGTACTTACTTGTCCTTTTTTTTTAAGGAAAAAACCATCAAGATTAATGAATTAATTTTTAAAAATATGGCACCTCAACCATGACAGAAAAACTATTGATAAAACCTTCCCAAAACACTTCATCATAAGGACAAGTATTTGACATTGTCATCATAATTAAGTATTTACCGTTTCCCAGATATTGAGCTGAACGCTCTTCTCACCGAATCCCCACAACAGCCCCGTGAGACGGGCGCCGTCACTCACATGAGTAAACTGGGGAGGCGCGGGCTGCAGGACGACAGCGCTGGGCAAAGCTGCCGCGGGGTGACCTGTGAGGGCGCTAAGAAGGCAACTGATGAACTGTCCTTGCACGACTTCTCTGGAGAGGGACAGGCAGGTGGAGAACGGCGCTGGCCGCTGGCCCCACACGGAGAGGGGTACCCGGTACCCGGGCTCCGGGACCGGCTGCAGTCCCTCGGGGCTGTGCTCGCCTCCACACTCGTGAGGAGGTGGTCTGGGAAGCTCCCTTCCTAGCACTTACAACCCCTGCTTATTCTGTACATCCTGTGGGAGTCCCAGTGGTTTCCATTCGTGTTCTAGCCAGGCTCCCTGGCTGCCTTGAGAGGTCCCTTCTGCCTTTCTGGTGACAAAATGATGTGCTAACACACATTTAACTCTTAAAAACAAAAGCCACAGTAAACGCATCGGAGATGATAGTCACAATTTCTCAGAAAAGGCTGCAGGCTGAAGGAAAAGATAACGTGGACGCTTACTTGCTCAAGTTCACGGATGAGGATTCTGAAGGATAACCCCTGACCTGCCCACACCAGAACACTGATCCAGAATCAAAGCTTACGTATCAGGGTCAAGCCCTACTGCTACCTGCAACAACAGACGCTATCTCAGCAACTCTCAAGCAAGATGGGCTTCAAGCATGGACGGGAAATGTGGTTTATTCTGATCACCTCTAGGCTGATTTTCTAAATGATCTGTGCAACTGTTTCTAGACAATGTGAAACTAAGGAGCCTTCTGTACAGGTTTTAGAGCTATTTGCCTCAAGAACCTGTTGTAGGTTATCAATTTCATAAGTACTTATTTCTGAAAACATCTTTTACTGTAAATTTAGGTTGAGAGGCAACATCCTCTGAATGCTCTGATACAAAGATGCACGGTTGTTATGAAAATAGAGTTGTATTTAATGCTGACTACTACCATTCCTACGTGGAGCGTGTGTTATGCGAAGACTGAGAAACTATTTTTTTCTTATATAAAATACAGGTGCATACATATTCTGTAGGCAATATTCAATAAGTGACAATTTATCTTTCTTTTTTCATTTCTAAACCGAGCTTAACCAGGTAATAATGAAAAGAATGATAAAACAAACACCATTCACTCACCAAGATGCTGTCTTTTCATATTTTGCTTTACACAGTACGTTGGCTCGGTAGCTTATCATATTATTCACTTAATAAAGGTATTATACGAGCTGCTGGGGATAAAGGTAAGCAGCAAGGGCCACTCTCTACCCACACAGAGCGGATAATCTCATCAGAGATGGGTGTTCCAATAACCATGTGAATACGTGTGAAATCACTACTGTAATAAGGGTCTTGAAGCCAGGGACGCTGAGCTTCCAGCACATGGAGCAGCTCACGGCCCTAGTGTGGGGGTCAGGAAAGGCCCCTCCGAGGAGGCTGCAGCAGTCTCACACTGAAAGACGAGGAGTTAGCTAGGTAATGGAGGGGAACCTGTGCAAAGGCCCTGTGAGCCTGTCAGCAAAGGTCTGCAGGAGGAGCACCAGCCACCAGAGATCAGGGCCGCCTGGCCTCCTAAAAGCTGTTTGCTTTTACCCCAAGAACCACGGGACGCCCTTGAACTTTAGAGGAGGAGGCCTAGGACAGGATTGGTCTCACTTTCTGAGAACCCATTATGGTTGTCTTGCGGAGAACGGGTTAGAGGGGCAGCAAGCAGACCGCGGAGGGACCGGCAAGGGCAGAATCAGGAGATAACGTAGCCCAGGGGTGGTGCACAGGAAAGCAGACTTGGTTCAGATGCAGTTAGCAGACGTTTTTTATGCTTTCCATTCTTTCCATTTAATGCTGCCTAAAGGACATTTCCCATTAAAAATATTTTAGGCAAGAAAATTCTGATTTGCTTTAAGCTTTTGAGTTGCAAAATTTGCTTCCGTAAGCAAGGGTGAAACCTCTGGCAACAAAGAGTAACAGAAAAACTCTTACCTTCTATCTTTAAAGAATGAGACTTAATAAGTTAATACTATATTGAATCATCCTGGGTTTTTTATTGTGTGTGGGTATGTCCTCATGCAGCTATTTTCCTTAACTTCTGGATGTGCCAATTTGGCAGAAAATTAAATGCTTGAACTTGACATCAAATTAAGCTGGCTGGTTTTAAATAGACTTTTTCAAATACAAATTACATGCTCACTCTAGAAAAAAAATCCAACATAGACATATGACAAAATAAAGGGTGAAAGTACGCCTCGTCTTTCATCTTTGAGAGGTACAGAAGTGCATGCTGGGAAGTGACTGGGCTCTGGAGCCGAACTATTTGGATTCAAAATTCTGGTTTGGATACTTACTAGCCATGAACTTGAAGAATTTACTTAAACTCTTCTTGTAAAGTAGGAATTAAAAACTAGAGCTGTAACTCTGAACTCCAGAAAACACACTGATGGTGACGGGGCGGGAGGGGGGGATGGGGAAACAGGGGATGGGGATGAAGGATGATGAGCACAAGGTGTGTTGTATGCAAGTGCCGAATCACTAAACTGTACACCCTTAACTGAGATTACACTACATTAACTAACTGGAATTTAAATAAAAACGTTTAAAAAAAATGAGTAAACTGAATTCAGAGAGGTCAAGAAACTTTCCCAAAATCACACAGCTACTAAGTGGAAATGCCTAAATTGTAATCCCAAGTAGCCTAACTCCAGACTCTGAGTCCTGAACTCTCCCCCTATGTCACCTCCACACAGCTCCTTCACACTAAAGGGCTAGCACTGTTAGGTGCCTGACCAGCTCAGCCTGACCACTGGTCTAAACAGAATGACTACGCTATCCGCATATGCAGTCAAGCCTGCAGATCATTTAAAACTTAATGTCAACTCTGGGATCTGAACCTCGGACAGACGGAACCTGTCATTTCTCCTCCTTCTAAGTAAGAATAATATGGGAAAGGTAGGTGGTGAAAGCCTGATATGAAGGGGAAAAGAAAAAAGGCTCTCTAAAAGCTCTGTATTAGGTCATTCTTCTCGTCATGTCTTAGATTATGCTGTTTCAGGCAGCTGAAAGATACTACCTACGCTACAACTTTGACTCTTCCACATTCAAGAAGTTGAGAACCTACTGGCTGCAAATACCCAAAGATTCAGTTTGTCACTTCTAAGCGTTCCCCACAGGTTCACTGACTAACTGTCCTCTGACAACAGTGGAGGCAAAAGCGAGGATCGAAAAATTAGCCCGACATAGGAATGGTCCAGGGAGCTAACCTACTGCCCTAAACTTTCGCTTTTAAATTATTAAAAAAAGTATCTCAAAGAGAGTCTTGTGTGACTACAGTTACTATGTTACAATCCAGCAGAGACATTTCTACCCAAGCTGAAAAACAATAAAGAAAATGCTACAATTACTAGCAGCTTCCCAAAACCACTACAGAAAAATTATAAACAAACCTACAGGGCGACTCCAGGGACATGTCCACATAAAATATAAAAAGAATTTTTATGAATGGCCAAAATAAAAATAAACAATACAACAAAAAGCAGAAAACTATTCTGAAAAACCACTAAAAGGAAAAGATAACCCCATAATTGACACTGCCACTCTCTCTGCACTGGGTTAGCTGGGGTTACACACACTTTTCACGGACTAGTTGTTGCAACACGTAACTGGCACATAAATATTTTTTAAATTATGGTTTCAAGTGTGATTATGGGACACTTAAATATTTTATCTCCATCTGCTGGAAAATAACAGCACTATCCTAAGGTAAATAACAAATTTTATGAATGCTGGCAAAGTAGGAGTTTCTGAAGATATGAAATCACATCTTTAATATTTATAGATTTTCACGAAATCTCAGACTTAATACTTTACATTTTGTTAGAGAATTTGTAACAAACCAAAGCATTATTATATCCTCACAGAATCATACTTTGTATTAATCCATCCAAAACAGAAACTCAAATATGGAAAATTATCAAGTATAAAAATATATACAGTTAGTCAATTTGCTCCCAAACATATATAGTCAAAATAATCTTCCCAGGTACTAAATTTAAATAAGGCCTCAAAAGACTGCACACATTTTATTTGCTTTGCCATTATGTTATCTGAACTGTCAGTAATAATCCATAGGTGCTCATAACATGAAACCATATGGGTTCCACATCAGATAATCAATAAACTTAGTTGTTTTGCAAATACAGAAACAAACACAGAGAATTGCGGACATAATCAAAACTACTACAGCACCAAGCAGAAATATTTAATATTTAAATAACCAAATCTTGTCAATCTACTAACTAACCTTGGTCATTCCCTTAGGAATACCAAGTTATAAGACATGCCTGTGTGGCTACAACCAAAATCTAGAGATACCTTTGGTAAGTGATGACACGTTACAGTCTTCTGGTGGAAGACCTGTCCCCCCATCTTTCCAGTATGGATTCAATTCTCTCTCCAGCAGTCTGGACTAGAACGAAACATTTTCAGAGGTCATTAACTATGTTAATAAATATCTGAGACTCAGTTAACAGTTGTAATGTTGGACAAATATTTAAAACACTCCTAAGTGACACTCTTCTGCAACTCGCAAAAAAATAACATCTAAATTAACATTCATGCCTACTATGAATCAGATATGCTCTAGATGCAGAGGATCTAATAAACAATCAATGTGCCTAACTAAGCCTTTGCTAGCTTATGAGACAGTGAGGAACAGAGACAATAAACAAGTGACTGACAAAGGCTTTGAGGACAGAAGTGCAGAGTGGTAAAGCCACACACAATTTAAACCTCTCTCACAGTGAAAGATCAGGGACTTTCTAAAGGAAGTAATACGTGCAGCCTTAGACCTAAAGAGGGGCAGGAATTAGCCAAATTCTCTTGTGAGGGAAGAATGCACAGAGATGCTCCACAGAGAAGGAATAACAGCATGTTCATAAAACCCTAGAGGAAATAGAAAATTTTCAACGAACTTAAAATTATCCAGACTGTCTAAAACCTAGAAGTATGAGTGAGTAGTGAAAAGAGGCTAGGTTGTAGAATCATCAGGGATGAGGGTCATGTGCTGTTGGGGTTTTATGCTGGGGCAATGGTGAATCATGAGAGTGACTCTGAACTACACAAAGAGCAAAGAGTGGAGGAAAGACTGAAGAAGAGCAAGATCAGAGGCAGAAATCCAGTCAGATGATGGTGGCTACGACTGGAAAAGAGCTGACGGCAGCCTCGTCACCATTCAAGCGCCTCCTGTGTTCCGAGCACTGGGCCAGGCACTGCGGCTCGAACGAATAAGGCAGACAGTCCTTCCCATCAGAACAATGGCAGTCTGGAGACAGGAGAAAGACAATGAAGCAAGTCCGATACGGCTGAGTGCTGTGAAGGTAAAGCATGCTAGAGAGCCACAGACTGGGGCATCTGACTTGATCTCAGAAGGTCAGAAAATGTTTCTTAGAACTAATACAGCAACTAGATGAAGAAGAATGAAGAGAGTTAAATGTTATTTTCTAGTACTATGAACCAACCACAGTACTGAAAACAAAAATGGTGGATAAAAAAAATTTTTTAAGCTTTTAAAGAATATTTGTGAGCTGACAAAACCGTACAGAATCTTCAAAGGACAAAATTTAAGTTCAAGTAGAAGATAAGCAAAACCATAAGGATTTGATGTTTAGTTTGTACCAAAAAAGTTTCCATCACCTCCCTTGTTAGACTACTGCAAAACCTCCAAGGGTCTATAATCAAGGAATTTTTTTCCAGTGGTCTTGTGCAGACACTCAAAGAGATACACATCAGCTTCTCAACAGAACACAAAAGCCTGGAGTTACACACTGAGGAGAACACTTGACAACAGTCCAGACAAACTGTGAGATATTATGTGAAAATATACAACAGTAAAAGGACTGGATGTCTAAACAACTACCAGCAATCAGTAAGAAAAAGACAACCCTAAAAGAAAAATAAGCAGAACACAATAAGCAATTCGTACTATAAGAAATCTGAATGACAAAAAAAAAAATGAAAAGATCTCTCACAGTAATCAGTCAAATGCAAATAAAACAATGAAATGTCATTTCTCACTCATTAATTAGCATGACGAAAATTTAAAAGTTTGACCGTATAGATACTAAGTATGGTAAAGAAACATACACTGTTGGTTGGGGTGCCTGGGTGGCTCAGTAGGTTAAACGTCTGCCTTTGGCTCAGGTCATGATCCCACGGTCCTGGGATCGAGCCCTGCATCGGGCTCCCTGCTCAGCGGGGAGTCTGCTTCAGGATTCTCTGTCTCCCTCTCCCTCTGCCCCTCCTCCCTCCTCTCTCTCTCTCTCTAATAAATAAATCTGAAGAAAGAAAGAAAAAGGAAGGACAGAAGGAAGGAAGGAAGGAAGGAAGGAAGGAAGGAAGGAAGGAAGGAAGGAAGAAAGAAAGAAAGAAAGAAAGGAAGGAAGGAAGGAAGGAAGGAAGGAAGGAAGGAGAGAGAAAGAGAGAAAGAAAGGATAGATAAATACACTGTTGGGGCAGTATAAGCTGTTACAATCTCTTTGCAAGTATTTATAAAAGAAGAGAAGTGCATATCTTATAACCTAGCAATTCCACTTCTAGATGTGCACCAGGGAGAAGTCCACACACACGTGCATCAGAAAATACACACGCGGATCTTCATTTAGCATTGTTTATAAATAGTGAAAAACAGATTCCCACAAAAATGGACATCTACCATATAGCATAGTTAGATGATGAAAGACTACATAGTGATTAAAAGGAATGAACCAGAAATAAAATATATCAATATAAATCAATCTCTAAAACACACTCAGGCCTTCTAGTCAAAATGGCTTATAAAGGTTCCATTCATCACAATCTCTTTGCTCAGGACAAACAGAAAAGATACACAAAATACAAAACATACTTCAGTTCAAAACAAGATAAACATCTTTGTGGACCAGAACAGAAATGTAAAGTGGTAAAGTGACCTGAATACCACAGGCCTTACTGGGCTCTATGTGCGAGCAGAAAGTAACAGCCCTTACTTAGTTCAACTGCTGTAAGGTAATAAATAGTACAAACGCTCCAAGTGAAAGAGGAATGGAGCCAGTTCAGCACATGAAGCCAAGGACTGGGGTGCAGACACCTCCTGCTTGCAAAAGAAGGTTGAGAAACCGGTAGGCATCTCTATAATGGTCTATAGACTAGATCTACAGACACATGCTATCACCCATAGATTATAGCACAGTGCGGGCAGAAGAGGCCCAGACGACAAAGACACAGCCTTGAGCATGTGTTTGCAAATCTTTTTGTGACCTTCACCCAAAGAGAGACTGTATGTGTGCTTGGATGTGTGTGCTTGGGTGTGTGTGTGTGTGCTTGGGTGTGTGTGTGTGTGCTTGGGTGGGTGTGTGTGTGTGTGTGTGTGTGTGTGTGTGTGTGTGTCCAAAACAAAGGTTTTAGGAAACAAAATGTGGAGTGCCTGGGTGGCTCAGTCGATTAAGTGGCTGCCTTCAGCTTGGCTCATGATCCCGGGGTCGTGGGATCGAGCCCACATCGGGGCTCCTTCTTCAGCTGGGAGCCTGCTTCTCCCTCTCCCTCTGCCCCTCCCCCTGCTTGTTCCCTCTCTCTCTCAATCTCTGTCAAATAAATAAATTCGTTTAAAAAAGTATAAAAAAAGAGAAAAAAAAGTATCTTTATTACACATAATACATGCTGATATTTTATATTTTTAAATGCTGATTGCAATAATTCAATTACATGACCTACATTTTGAAAAACACCAGCCTAGAGCACAAAAGAAATGATATTCTGAAAAAACCAGAAGAGACATAAAATCAACACACTTCACACTGAAGCTTCATTGAAGGACCATCATCAGACTTCTTCCCATTATCTTCATTTTATCCCCACTCCCATTATAAGAATCAACATAAGATTCTAAGGCAAGGTCCATTTATTTCAGTTAAAGAGGAAAAATTTCTTAGTACATATCAAGTTAGGCCTTGAAGGATAAACAAGATGCAGACTTACAGAGAGAAAGAGAATTCACTTAGAAAGAACCAGATGAACAAAGAGGCAGAGCCAGGAATTTGCAGACATATGAGGGAGAGTGATTACACCAGTTTGGTTGGGGTACAAATTACCTAAGAGAAAGAATCCAAACCAATGTGTTTGACTCGATTCGTGGCAGCTCTGGGGTGGGGGGTGGGGGCCTTTAAAGGAGAAGAGTGCATATGGCATCTTTCTTTTCCATGCAAGCTCTGAACAAGTTATAAATACAACAAAACCTTAAGGAAATAAAAGACAAAAACTACCTTTATTGCTGATGAAGGCTAAATTGGAAGAGAACTTTTCTTTCAGTAAAAACCAAATGGGCCTATTCACTGAACAGCACAATGAGGCAGACTTTCCCAGGTGTAGTCAGCACCGAGCCAACCCCACGTCCCCTGACCCCACACATGAGCTCTGCAGGCAGCCTGGTCCATAAGCAGGAAGCGCAGGGCTAAGCCAAGTCTGCCCAGTGCATTCTTTCCCAATTTTCCAGAAGAAAATTTACTCCATATCCTCAAGGACAGAATGAGGAAAGAGGGTGGCACAAAATACCACTAGTTGAGCTTCTTCCACCAGAAACATTAGAAATTTTTTTTTTTTTTAAGATTTTATTTATTTGACAGAGAGAGACACAGCGAGAGAGGGAACACAAGCAGGGGGAGTGGGAGAGGGAGAAGCAGGCTCTCCGCCGAGCAGGGAGCCCGATGCGGGGCTCGATCCCAGGACCCTGGGATCATGACCTGAGCCGAAGGCAGACGCTTGACGACTGAGCCACTCAGGCGCCCCAACATTAGAAATTGTTAAGACATTACCCTTCCCTTGAATCACGAGGACTTCTAAACAGAGTAACACTATGATCAGAGCTGTACTTTGAAAAGATTAACCTGACATCCATCGTAGGATGCTGGGTGAGAAATGAAGAGCTTATTGAAATTGCCCACACAAGAGTAAATCAGGGCCTGAACCCGTTCCAGGGGCCGTCCCCAGTTCATCACACACACGAACTACAGTACACATGAGACAAGTGAGGCACACAGAGAAGAAGACACACAACTAATAAGGGACACTCCAGCAGGAATGAAAAAGATGATACACATGCAAAAGACAAAAACTCCAGAGGCAACTGAGCAGATCCATGGATGCTGGCTCGAATGAATCAGACAAGTTCATATAAGTGTTTGTAAGAAAAGATTATGTTAACTTGAAAGCCTGGAATTCAAAGCTGGAAAGGTGGTGAGCTAAGAAAAAATTATTACCGTTTCTTAGGATAATGAAGATGGTTTTATGTAATCATATTTCTAAGAATAACTGATCACTACTTCAATCTGCTAAAGATATTCAAGGGTTTACTATGTTCTATGGTTTGATATGGAGAACAGGCCTAAACAGGATATGTAAACAGAACATAAGACCACAAGCCAGGTAACCCTAACACACCAACACATCAATGCCCAACAACAGCAGAGCAGGATTTCAGAAGCACGCTTGTCATGGCCTGGATAATCCCAACCTCCAGACCTCACGCAGCTCCACGCACACTGGTCATCCCCCTGGTGCTGCATGTGCTCTCCCTCTCCTCTCTGAACACAAGGACTCCGACTCCGTCAGATCTCAGAGACAAAGATACATTCCAGAGCTCAGTCAAGATGCTCCACATGTTCCATATGAATAGCTGCTTACTTAATAAGCCAATACCATGTACCACACCTGCATTTTCAGAATTAAAATTAAAGGGGGGGGGAGGCAGACAGAAAACAACATTGCTCACAGGACTTACGATCATTCTCACCTTTTTGATTTATTTGTCCCTCTACGGTGTGTTCAAGGTAAAGACGATCTTCTTGTTCACTAATTCTCTCTTCAGGTATATTCAATCTGTTGTTTACTCATTTATTGAGTTTCTAATCCTAATTCCACTTGTGGTATTTTTTATTTCTACAAGTTCTTGTTGGCTCTTTCCCAGATCTCCCTTCATAAAAATCTTTTATTTCTTACTCACATTTTCCATACTGTATAAAGCTATTAAATACTCCAACAGGTAAGGTTTTGTGGGTCTGATTCTACTGTTCATTATTTCACGTGACTGCCATTTATGGACTATCCTTGTATTTTCATATATCTTGTGATTCTAGATTATAAGCTTTCTTCTGGGAAACCTGTGATACCTAAACTGACAGTGTGATCCTCCACAAAGCACTGGCATCCACTCCTGCCAAGCACTTCAAAGTACTATCAACACGAGCAGACTTTCAAATAAAGTCTCACCTTGAAGAGTTTCAGACCACACAGGCAGCACAGTTCAAGCCCGAAACTCTTCTGAATCCAAGCTGTGAACCAAACTCAATATTCCCAACTATATACGCCATGGATTTATCAATCTAGATAGCATTAAACTGGCTTCCTACTCCTGTAGGAAGATTCATCTTTAAGAACTTCTGCCACATTTCATAGTTATCCCCACTAATGTTATTAAATACCACAAAAGAGAATATAATATTTCACAAGTAAAACTGCATTTATATAAATATCTCATTGCTTATTAAAGGCAAATTGGAAGTTAAAGCATTTTCAATACTCTTACCTGTTCCAGGGCTTGGGTTTTCTCTTGCTCTATTTTCCTCATAGCCTCCTTGTCAGCTTTGAGTGATGATAAGGACACAGTTTTAACAGACATAAAATCAACCGTCATCCACTCATCTCTCTGTTTAAAAAAAAAAAAGTTATTTCAATCTAAATTGATTAGAAGTGAACAAAAAACACTTGGTAACAACAGCAGGGTCTCTGGGCACACAAACCCAGCTCAAATCCTACATCTGCCCACCCTGAAGCAAGTTTTTTAGTCTCTCAATGCCTTAGTCTCTCTCCTGTAAAATGTAATAAAATTCATACCTTTTAGGACTGCTTTCAGGAGTCAACCAGAGAACAGATTTAAGGCGCACAGTCTGGTGCCTGACATGGAACAGGCACTCGAACACCAGTCCCTTCCACCTTTCTGTGCCGCAGCTAACAGCATATAAACCGTATTCCCATGGCAGCAAATGAACAACAGCCCCAAATCTGTGAACTCTTCTAATCTAAGTACTGCTAACCGAAATTATGACATGATGCAGTGAAGGGAAATAAAAAGTGACCGAACTCTACTAACTCAGATACAGGTAACAGTACAGAACTTCAGTACACGAGAGGAAAGTGATGCTTTTCTAGCCACAACCAACGGGAGGAAATGCTCTGTGGGACCAGAATAGAGGTCAGTACTCCTTTTCTCACAGAAGAAGAACGAAGTACAAAGACTAAGCAAACAGCATCACTGCCAGAATTATTCATAGAAGTATATACTGTTTTCAAAGTCTAATTTTTCTCCTGAAGCAATTATAACCATCTGTCATTTTAACATTCATCTATTCTTAGCTGTTCACACTTCTTTCTTTAAAATCAGGTGACTTACCTGAATAACTGGGTTGTCTTCTCTTTCTGAATTGTCACCTTTCACTTTCCAGGCCTTTTCTCTGCCAGGAATCTGCGATGGGACAGCCTCAACCCACTCGTCTTCAGAGCTCTAAGAATATTTAGCATATAAGTGAAATTCTCAAACTTCCAGACTTGCATATAAAAATTCTGTGCTGTTAAATGAACTCGGTTCCCTAAAAAAAAATCCTTACAGTAGGCTTCCCCTTTAAAAAGCTACAATGAAAATCTGAACAAAGAACACATAAACCCACTCTTTTGGGATAAGCCCATGAAACACCATGACTGTTGTCATGCCGAGAGAAAGCGAAAACAAAAGATTAGAACTGACAGCAGAGAACTCACTTCAACACAGAGCTTCGGTTCCTACCAACATTAAGCAATACTGACATCTTTGTTTAACTAGAACAAGGGAAACAACACTCAAGTAAAAGACTTTGCCTCTAAGTTTCAAATTTTTAAATTTCCCTGGGTCTAAAAATGCAGAGATCTCAGTTAACAGCCAGGCTGGTAAAGCACTTTGTTACTGTGTTTAAATACCAGATTATTAAATCAGCTACAAAGTATTTAGCCAACATCCCCTATGTGCTCAGCATTATGCCAAGTTCTGGGTTCTGTTTTCCACAAATACATCAATCAACTCCTTCTATGTTAAGTACTGTAATAAGTACTTCCGCATATGTTCTCAAGCTGACTCCTTAAAACTACCCTACATAAAATACTATTTGGTCTTAGAGATAAGAAAGGCTTCCCAAAATTAGGTAACTTGCCCAAGTTACATGGTATCCAAGTAGGAGAACCAGAATAGAAATCTAGATCTTCCTGGCTCTACCATCTACTCTTTGGAGCTGTGCAATGTAAGTGCAGGAAAGATCCTAGAAATCACCTAGCACACAACACTGGCTAATGCACAGCAGAGGAACTTGGAGGCCAAGGGAAGAAAAAGAGGATTTCCTGACTAAGAACAATATTCCTTCATTCCACAAAGTTCTGGATAATTACCTAACTGGAGAACAACAGTATGTCTGGTAAAAGGTGCAATCCACGGGCGCCTGGGTGGCTCAGTTGGTTAAGCGACTGCCTTCAGCTCAGGTCATGATCCTAGAGTCCCAGGATCGAGTCCCGCATCGGGCTCCCTGCTCGGCAGGGAGTCTGCTTCTCCCTCTGACCCTCCTCCCTCTCATGCTCTCTCTCTATCTCATTCTCTCTCTCAAATGAATAAATAAAATCTTTAAAAAAAAAAAAAAGGTACAATCCACGTGGAGTAAACATACCTGTGTGTTGGCACCTCAACTGCCAACTGTCTCCCAATGCAGAGCAGACTTCATTCATTCATTCATTCATTCACTCAGGCTTTGATTTGGAGTTATAGAAACATTAGAACTAGCCAATTACATATATAGTTGTAATTTTTAAGATCATCACTATAAATACGTTTCTAGCCTACTCACAGTTACACTGTCAAATCAATTTTGAAAGGACTGCAGATGTCATGATGAACACAGGGTGATGTATGGAAGTGCTGAATCACTATATTGTACCCCTCAAACTAACATAACACTACGTGCTAACTAACTGGACTTTAAATAAAAACTTTTTTAAAAAAATCAATTTGAAGACTTGGTTCCCACCACTTGGTGTTATCCACTAAAAAGGGAGTTTATAATCTGAAAAAGTTAACACATTCCTCGGGGGAGTGCCAATTTGCTAAGATCATGCTTAAAAAAAAAAGAGTTTACATTAGTGTTCCACAGGATTCTGGTGAAGGCCTTCTTTTTTTTTAAGGTTTTATTTTTAAGTAGTCTCTACACCCAACGTGGGACTTGAACTTAAAACCACAAGATCAAGAGTGGCATGCTCTCCCGAATGAGCCAGTCAGGCACCCCTCGAAGGCCTTCTTCTGAAACTACAGGTTTTCTCTACCCTCTGAGATGTTAACCCATCACTTGAAAGTCACTGATCAGGTCCACCAGCTGCTTCAACACCACAGCCGCAAACCAGCTCCACCCCTGCATAAACCCCAATCATCATGACCTTTAAAACTTCAGTTGAGCTAAACTCTCAGTCACAACTAGTATTCCTCTTACTGGTCCCTGGTCAGCTCTCTCTTCCACTCCCTTGGCTTACTCCCCTTTGAAACATTTATCAGTTTTACATTTACTTGTGTGACTATCTGATTAATGTCTCGTAGTAAGTTCTATGAGAAAGCAACCATATATGCTCTTGCCTACTTTGTATCCCCAAGACCTTGCTTAATACCTTGGCAGAGAGGTGATGCTCATCATCTTCTTACACAACTCCCTCAAGTTTTCTACCAACTCCCATTCCCCACACAGTCAGCAAATGGATCTCTCCTCTTCCTCGATCAATAAAAATGAAGCCACTTTAGCTTCCCCCCAACCTCCAACAAAACTATTTATGCCTGTGCCTATCCTTATCTCCTGTTAACTCTTCCTCTTCAAGGCAGGTCCTCCTCCACAGATCTTGGCCCCAACCACTCCTGTTCCTCTAGGACCATGCACCATCAATTGTCTCCTTCTCTTGCAGCTTCAACCGAAGCTACTGACCTAGAAATATGCTCACGTATTCCCCATCCTGTGTGTGTGTGTGTGTGTGTGTGTGTGTGTGTGTGTGTGTGTGAATGAGGGAGGAAGGGAAATCTTGATTGCCCTTATGTCTCCCTCTAGCAGCCATTTATCTTCCAACTTGTACTCTAAGCCAAATTCTTAAAACAGCAGTCTATCCCCTCTCACTGTCACCCAATCCTCAAACTCTATCATACGGCTTATGTCCCCATTAACCTACACAGCTTCAAAGGTCACCACTGGTTTCCACTTTGCCCAGTGCAGCAGAATGTTTCTGTCTTTATCTCCCTAGACCTCTGCTGAATATAACTCTGGATAACTCACCATCTCAACCTCCATGACCTTTCCTAGTTCTCCTCCCATTCTTGGTTTCTTCTCCATTTCCCTCATGCACTTTTCCTCCTGTGCTCAGCCCTGCAATATCAATGTTGTTTGGGGTTCCATTCTTTGCCCACTACATTTTTTAATCTCTAAACATTCCCCTTTGGCCAGTAAATCCACTCTCATGCCTCGAGCTACCACCAGCTGTGCTGAGATCTTTCAATCTGTCTACCCAAAGTTTCAGTGATTTAACCAACTACCGACTATATTTGGATGCCATGCTGAACTCACTAAGAACAAAAAATTAACCCATCATCTCTTCCGTAAAACCTGTTCCTCCTCCTCTATTACTGAATTCAATTACATGCATGGTACCACCAACCACCCACTTATCCACGTCAACAATCTCAGGATCAACTTACCCCTCCCATCTAAACCTACTATTTTCATTTCCAAAGTATTTCTCAAATACATCATAGAGTGAACACCACATGCCTACCATGGGAGCCCACTTCCATCCCTGGCCACAGCCGATTCGTTCAAAGGTAGGTATCTGACCCAATTCATACCAATCTGAGTTGCTCTCCAGGAATTTGAAATCAAAACTAAATGGGGCTGCTCTAAAACTAAAGAGAAATGGAAATGCACTGGCAGAAGCTATTTTTGTCATGAGGATTAGAATTCAGCAAAAAAACTGATCTGTTACCAAGAAAAAAATTGAACTCAGAGAAAAACAAACATGGAAAATGGCAAGATGATTCATAAAAGCATTCGCAGCTCTAATTCCAGCCATTCCTGAAACTCAGCCGCATTCCCATACCTACATGTCCTAGGACTTTTGTACTCTAATAATAAATTGCCCCTTTTTTCTGAATAAGCCAATTTAAGTTTAATCTCTGTTACCTGCAACCCAGAGCCCCAGCTAATACGTGTCCCTTCCCTTAAAGTATCCTAGATCACATCCTCTTATCTCTCACCTAGACAACTGGAATAACCAAATTAGTTTCCTGGGCTCCAGTCTTTCCTGCTCCCCTTCTTTTTTCCAACCCCCACCCTAAATACACCTGGGAGTAATATAAAGAGAACACATATGACCTCTTCTATGGCTCCCTGTCACAAAGCTCTTCTTCTTTCTTGCCAAAAGAACCCTCTTTTATTTGGAGACATAATGTGCCTCCCTTGCTGGAAACTGAAGACTTATGATCAAGTGTCCAACGACATGGAAATAAAGGCATTATGCGGGACTTTCTGGAAGTCAAATGATGAAAGAGAGGGCATCCTCTTTCTTGTTATCTAGACTAAGAGCTAAGGCTGTAATGCTGAGGGAGTAGCAAAACAGTAGAAGCCTTAGTCCCAGAAGACCACACTAGTCCCAGACACCTGCCTGATTTCTTTCATAGGAGAGAAAAGTTATCTTGTTTAATCAATGACTATACTGTTCTGCCTTGGCATCATGAGATTACACACTGAAATTACGTATCTATTTATCTAACTAGAAAATGAGTTCCCCAAAGGCCTGAAAAAAACCTCTATTTTTGTATTCCCTGTGTCTATACCAGAGTCTGATGAAGAACTGACATTCAGTAAAGGTGCACTAAAATTAATTAAATCCTCTTTTTCTACTCTTCCAACAGCCCTAGTCAGAAACTTTAAGTAGCAGCTAGCATTCAAGCATTTTAAATACCAGGCACTGAATGAAAGAAACCTCAGTGATACACTTCGTATTATTATTCATTCACAGAACAGTGAAACCTGGACAATTCTATAGAACTTGCCTGCCTTCATTCCCTTTCTACTAATTTTGTTTCTCATTTTCACCACTATACGATCACCTCAATACTTTTGCACAATTGCTGTTCCTCCTCCCAAATATGCTATGACTTCATTTCTTCTGCTGATTTTAGTTTCAATCCTCCACCTTACCTTGGAGAATTCATACACCATCAAGCTTAATGTGCCTCCTGACCTAACACAGCTCCCAGAACTCTTCCTCTCATGTGTGGCCTTCGTAATAACCACACCCCTAATCGTATCAGAAAAAAATCTAGAAGATAGAACCAAGACAGCAAGTGCTACCAGTAAATATTAAAGGAACCTGAGGACTTCTGCTTCTGACCATGACAAAATAAACGGCATCAGACTAAAAATACATAGAAATAGAAGTAATAGGGCACCTGGGTGGCTCAGTCGTTGAGCGTCTGCCTTCGGCTCAGGTCATGGTCCCAGGGTCCTGGGATCGAGTCCCACATTGGGCTCCCTGCTCCGCGGGAGGCCTGCTTCTCCCTCTCCCACTCCCCCTGCTTGTGTTCCTGCTCTCACTATGTCTCTCTCTGTCAATAAATAAATAAAATCTTAAAAAAAAAAAAAAAAGAAATAGAAGTAATAATAGAAAATATTTGAAACTGTCTCAGAACATTGTATCTCAGTAATACAGGGCTGTGATCCCTGAAAAGGGAAACAAATGGGGTGAATGCGACAGCTTTTTGCCTTGAAGCACCTCCCAGACCAAAACACAAGGAAGGGAAACTCAAGCTAAATATGACAATCTCACTGAGCTAAGGAAACAGTATTTGTGTCAGAGGATCTTGCCCAACTGTAGGCTACTACAAGTATTCTGAGCACGTTTAAGGTAGGCTAGACTTAGCCATAATAATCAGTTGGTTAGGTGTAGTAAATGTATTTTTGACTTATGATATTTTTAACTTACAATGGGTTTACTGGACATAACCCAATTGAAAATCAAGGAAGATCCATAATTACATTAAACATAAATGATCTAAACCACTGCTATCTAACAGAATTTTTTTTATACCTACACTGCCTAGTACAGGGGCCACTAACCTAGCCAGATGTGATTACTGAGCCCTTAAAAAATTTGGCTAGTGAGAATGAAGAAATGAATTTTCAACCTAATATAACTTTAATGAATTTTAATTAAATTTTTAAAAGCGACATATGGCTACCATATTACCTAGTACAGAAAATCCTCTAATTAAAAAGGAAGAAATTGATAAACTAGGTTAAAAAAAAAAAAAAAAGCAAGACCCAAATAATCAGTCTACAAGAAATACATTCAATAAAACCAAAATAGAAAAATTAAAACTAAAGGAATAAAAAGTGATATACCATGAAAAAAACAAATAATAAAACTGAAGAGAGTTTATTAATATGAAACAAAGTGACCTTAAACAAAAATGTTAAGTGAGATAAAGAGAAACATTTCATAATAATACAATGGCTAGTTCATCTAGAAGATATAATAGTACTAAATGTGTATATACCTAATAAAGCTTCAAAATACATTAGGCAAAAACACAAAACTAAAGGAGAAATAGACAAACTTCTACAACTACAGCTAGAGATTTTAATACTGCTTTCACAGTAATTGATAGAAGAAAACAGAAAATCAGTAAGAATACAAAAGACTTAACACTATTAATCAACTTCCCCAAACTGACATTTATAGAACACTACACCTAACAGCTGAATATACGTTTCAAATACACATGGAATTGTCACCAAGACTGATCACAGGCTAGGCCATAAAATTAATCTCGGTAATTTTGTTTTTGAAGTCCAAGATTCAGAGGGGTTTTACTGTTAGCCTACACATTTGAGAGGTTTTTCCTCTTTCTCTTTTATTTGAGTATAGTTGACACACAATGTTACATTAGTTTCAGGTGTACAACTTAGCGATTTGACAAGTTTATACATCATGCTACGCTCACCACAATGTAGTTACCATCTGCCCCATTACATTGCTATTATAATCACTGACTGTATTCCTTATGCTCTGCTTTTTATTCCCGTGACCTACTCATTCCATAACCGGAGACCTGTACCTCCCTCTTCCATTCACCCATTTTACCCAACACCCCCAGAGCCCTCCCCTTTAGCAAACTTCAGTTTGTTCTCCATATTTATAGTTCTGGTTCTCCTGTTTGTTTATTCATTTTTTTAAAATTCCATTCATGAGTTGCAACAAAAAGACTTATATATATAAACAACCCTTGAACAACAAGGGGATTAAGGGCGCTGACTCCCCACATAGTCAAAAATCCACATATAACTTTGGACTCCCCAAAAAACTTTACTAATAGCCTACAGTTGACCAGAAGACTTACTGATAACATTAACAAGATTAACATGTATGTTATATGCTATATGTATTATACACTGTATTCTTAAAGTAAGCTAGAGAAAAGAAAATGTTAAAATCATTAGGAAGAGAAATTAACATTTACAGTACTGTACTGTATTTACCTAAAAACCATCTGCTTATAAGTGGATCCATGAAGTTCAAACCCATGTTGTTCAAAGGTCAAGCATATTTCCAGGAAAGAAAAAAGAAATATAACAGGACAATGTGTCTCTAATAAGGGAAAGCAAGTACCCTTAATCAAATTACATAAATGTTTACTCAGCCTAGCAGATCTGTCCCCACAGGACAGAGATTCTTAACCTGTGATCTCTGCCTAAATTCCGGTTTTATAAATCCCACTGAAATAACTTTGTATATAAATTTCTTTTTGGAAAAAGGATAACTTAATTTTTTCAGGATCTCAATGGGATCAGCAACTCAATCCACAATTGTGGAAACAGTGCCTCTACCTTCTTTTCACTTTAAGATTTTCTAACTGACTTTGTCCTGAATTACATTTAACAATTTTTTTCCTACCATTACAAAAATATGCTGGCTACTTGACAAAACTATCCAGCTGTATTTCTCACTATGAATTCACAAACTGCATTCTCATATAAGATAGGTTTTCATGAGCCATTTATCATCTCAGGGTGTACTGCCCAAAACTCAGTTCCTAGAAGTACAAGAGGACCAGACTTTAGTCCTCTTTAGTGATCAACTGCACATACAACCCTCTGAAGGAGACCAACTAACCCTCAACATCTCTAGCTCATCACTCTCTAACCACAATGTACCTCTTTTTTTTTTCCCCAAGATTTATTTGAGAGAAAGAAAGAGAGAGAGAGAGAGGATGCAAGCAGGGAGAGGGGCAGAGGGAGAGAATCTCGAGCAGACTCTATGTCCAGCATGGAGCCCAATGTAGGGCTCTATCTCATGACCCTGAGATCATGATCTGAGCTGAAATCAAGAGTCGGAGGCTTAACTGATTGAGCCACCCAAGTGCCCCAACAGTGTACTTCTTTCTTCCTGAAAATCAGTGTGAAAGGTTTACCCTTCCTCTGTGAGTCCTCTTATCCCAGAACTGGCTAGAGACAGAGCCAAGACAGCACTCTCTTCCTTTTGACCCCAAAGATAAATATATAAACATGTCCTATTTTAAAGACTAAAATGTTAATTTGTATTAAAAAATAAGAGCAACAGACTCTCAAATGTCTTTTTTTTTTAAGATTTTACTTATTTATTTGTCAGAGAGAGAGAGCACAAGCAGGGGGAGAGGCAAAGGAAGAAGCAGCCTCTCCACTGAGCAGGGAGCCCGATGGGGTCGATGCGGGACCCTAGGATCATGACCTGAGCCGAAGGCAGACACTTAACCAACTGAGCCGCCAGGCAATCCCTAGACTTTTAAATGTCTTAAAACTCTTTCATTTTTCAGTACTGTCCTTCCCTTGCATCTCCTTCCAATTTTCCAACTACTTCTACTTGATGGCCTTTACTCCCGTCTGGTTCCTGGTGTTCCACTTTTCTTTTCAACATCCCTGGGCAATCCATCCATTCGAACAGCTTCCCCGAGCAATGACTTCTAAATCGTATCCCCATCCTCCTACTTTTCTCTGTAACTTAAGATCCATTTTTCCAGTATTTCCTGGACACCTCCCAGTAGATGTTTGCCAGGCATTTTCATACCCTAACTAGTAATATTTTTTAAGTTCTCATATATTTTACATTTCTATACATTACTCCTTTAAATACAATTTTCTCAAGTAGCTGCTTTGGTTAGCTTTAACACATACTTACTGATGAACTATCTGTTGACTCATTGCTTTTTTCATACTTCTGTTTCCTACTCTTTTTTTTCTTCTCTTTCTTTACTTTTTTTGAGTGTTTATCTTTTTTTTTCTTTTTCTTCAGAGAGTGTTCCTATAAATAATTGTTTTAAAGAGGTAAGGAATTTGGTTTCATCTTACTTTAAAACAAATATTTTGAAGGAAAAAAAAAATCTATATTCCAAAAACTACATTTCCATGAAATGAGACAATACACAAGACAAAATAAAATCTTCTAAGAAACTTTAACAGGCTTCTATAATATAGGCACCGCTAATAAATCATATAGCTGAGCTATCTTTTCAGAAAAATATGAGGGAAGTTTTAGTCTTAATATATTTACAGATTCATCTGACAGATATAATCAAATAAATACATTTATACTCAAATGTATGCACACACACACATACATATACATATATCCTCTGTGGCCCCTAAAGAATTTATAAAAGATTATTGGGTCATATAATATATAACAAGACAGTATAAATTAAAATTATGGAAATGGAAAACAAGAATTCAGACCAAAAAAAACATGACATTAAACTTTAAAATGCATAATTTTTTAGGTCCATAAGTTGATACAAGTGGGCCAGAAATCTGCTAAGCTTTCTACCAGTCAACTCAAGTAACAAAATCTGCCCAATGTTATAATGTCCAAAATATTAAAATATATTATTTCTGCCAGAGATAAAATTAGTAATGCCACCTGTGATAGTCATTCTGTAACTTTTCAAAATAGTAACATAAAGTTATTTCTTCCAATATTAACAAAAAAAGACAGATCTGTTACATCAAGTGAACCTGTTAGTAGTCACCTGTGAGAACTGTTCAATTCGCTCATTCACATCAGGTAGCATCCATGTATCCTCACCCCGAAGTCGTTTAAGTTCTTTACACCTTTCTTCCTTTTCAAAATTGGCTTTAGCCTGAAACAATGAAAAAAGAAAAATTAACTTATCCAATTGCTTTTCACAAAAAAAATAAATAAATAAAACAAAACCATTTTCCACTTTCATATAAGGTCTCATCAGTTATTGTCTGTCCCTTGCCAGGAATTTGCTTCTACCAAAGTATAGGAAAGATTAAAAACAGAACAAAACTCTCCTTCCACATTACCAATCACATCACCAATCTCTAGTGAATCAAGGACGAATCCCGGGACCTATAGTAGATCTTCCCCTCTCCCTAAGCTCCCTACCTTAAATAGGACGTGAATCTCCTTTTTCCTTCACCATCCCACTGCTACTGCCTGAGACTTCCATAACTGTCAGGAGACTGACCATGCCTTCAATCTGCAATGCCCATATCCTTCTACCCAAGCCCCCAAAATGCTTCAGGGAGAATCATCTTTCTAAACCCAAACGATCATATTGCTAATTTATAGTCACCTTTCAACAACAGTCAAATAAAATAAGTTCTTCCTAAGAGGCTGCTTCTGCCTTTTCATTCTTTCTCCAAACTCCAAAGCTGGTTTTGGTCCTTCCCAAACTCTATGCATACCTCCACTATAAAATTTACCTTAGCTTTCAAACCCAACTCGCTCCAGAAACTGCCTAAAATACCAAAAAGGTAAGGATGAAGAATATTTATTATGCATATAGGTTAGATATGCTGAAATCAGAGAACAATACCAACCTTTCACCTATCCAACACTAATGGCCCACTCTTCGCCTTAAACTCTGGGCATAGTCATCATGCCTCCCCGCCTCCTCTACCAGCCCCTTTTCATCTGCATTTATTTAAAACTCTTCCGTCTTAAAACCAATAAAAACAAAAACCCTCACTTGTACCCTATATTGCTTCCAGCTACACATTTTCCCCTTCAATGCCACACTTACTACATCTTGTCGGATAATACAGTTTACTTACCCCCTTCCTTATAAGTTACCTCTATACATCTCCATCTTAGTGAGAAATACAACGTTTCTTAACCTTTTTCGAGGGACTACATTTTCTGAGTCTCTTCTGTCAACCCTTGTATGGATCGGTAAGGATTTACAATAACCCTGGAATCGATACCAATAATAAGACAAGGGAGGGAAACGGTCCAACAATCTACTCCAATGTGCCTCACGTGTGTTTCTGAGAACGGAAATGTCTATTTCAGATACAGAAAGAGCGAGGACTGAGGCTGTCACATGCGCTGGCAGAATCGTCATCAGTGGTGGAGTTCCTCAAAAGTGCACAGATCCAATAACGGAAATATCAAAGAACGGACAAATTAAGAAGTAAGGAAACTCAAGAAAGAAACAGGCCTTCCTAAGAAGAGAATGAGCAGCTGGAGACTACCAACGCATCTAGGGAGGCGGGAACTAACCAAGAGTTTTCGGGCATCCCAAAGGGAGACCCTCACGCAGGTAAGGTGAGACACTGAGGTGGCGAGAGAAGGGGGGCGGGGGAAGGAGAGCCAGAGGCCTGGCTCCCACGAACCGTCCACTCCCACGATTCTAAATGACTCCAACGCCCCAGAACGGAGATACCTGGCGCAACACCTCGGCCCTGGCAATCCTGGTCTGTTCTCTTCGTTCTTCGATACTCTTCGCACTTTCAAATCTACCACTGGTAGCCGCCATTGTTGTTGTCGTAAAACTAGGAAGCCGGCACAAAAAAAAAAAACTCAGTTTACGACTGTCGTAATTTAATAAACAAAAGGGGACTTCCGCCTGGAGAGGGTAGGATGGGCGCTGCTCCGCCTACGGAGCATGCGCGAATGTGAGCGACACTTAAGGCTCGGTGATGACGCCAACTTCAGGGTTCAGAGGAGACTTTGCCCAGTAAGTTGGGGAGCTGGGCTCCTTTCGTAAACCGGACTCTCCCGCGCAGGAGTAACGTCACTGTACATTTATTACGCGCCATGCACGGTACCAACGGCATTCTCACCTGTTTCCTCTCAAAATCTACCAGTTAGCAGCTCGTCGAAGTTCAGTCCCTACATCTCGAAATTTTCCACCAAAGTGCCCTTCTGGGCAAAGAATTTCCTTGTGATGGAGGGATGTCCTGAAGGGGGGAGGGAAAGACCAATTGCTCTGAAGTCCCGGTGCTTTGCTACAATTCAAGAAAACTTTCTTTAAATAAAAAGCAGCCCTAAACCTACATATTAAAAGTACGCGCCGCGAACTTGGGAAAATCAGCCCAGGACGGCCAACATGCAGACCTATTCTAGTAAAATTATTGGATTTTAAAGGGAGAAAAGTACCTGGAGCATACAGGCAGAAAGATCGATTCAGTTCTTTTTTTAATTTGTGTTGTTTAAATTTATTTTTTCGTAATGATAAATAAATGTGGCATCAATAATCCTACATGGAGATTCGTCTCTAAAAGATCGGTTACTGAGGACAAAAATAAATGTTATCCAATATGACAAGTAAATATGTTTATATGGTGTTTTTAAATCGTTTTCACCTGTTAGTTGTTCATCTATTCCATTAAATATAAGTTCCATTTATAAACTAAAATAAATAATAATGGAATTTGTGTGTTTTGTGTGTGTGTTATGTAACAAATTGAATGAATGAAGATGGATCCGGTTGTAAGAGAAAGCACATCAAATTGGCATCGGACTTGATAGGTCGTCTTTCTCTTCCAGTTCCTCTCCTTTTCATTCCCTTGCTGTACAGTTCAGCCCCAAGTCATCTGTTGGGTGGGCTGAGCAAGGTGTGCATGTGTGCAGGGGCCATGGGGAGGAGTGCTCTGAGCACAGATGGGTGAGAAGGTGCTCCAGTGGCAGAGGGGCAGCAGGGCGGGAAGTGCATCCGTGTGGGAGGGGGCCTGAGTGGGATAACCTAGCACAGGATGTCCGGGCTTCGGTGGGGTGAGGAGGACATCCATGCCAGGAAGGGAGCCGGGAGGGCAGCAGATGCTGGTTACGACCTGGATGATTGCACAAAGAACTTAATATACTAGGTTGATATCCCTGTTGGAGAATGGAGTTTCAAACATGGAAATGAAGCAAACTCGAATGAACCCTGTGGTGTTGAATTGGAATTGGAGGTATCTGTAAGAACTCATGTCTTCAATATACATAGGTTGATATAGAAATAAAGGCATTTCTGGGTATCTGTATCTGTATCTTTGTATCTATATAATCTGTCTCCCTAGCTCTGTCCATTAAGAGGACCTGGGAACAGCAACGTCCCAATGTTAATGACCGTATCTAGTGCCCAGATCTTGGCTTTGACAATTTCGAGCTTTACCCAAGCCCTGTCATCCTGAAAACAGTTGTTTTAGTGGTCAGGGATAGGAATCTGCCCACCCTCTTGTGTTCCAGGAAATGGCTTACTGTAAAGAACCATCCTACCCAAGTGATTTAGATAAGACTTGCTCATGACCTCCTTATGTACTGTAACAAGGCCTTCTAAATATGCATCTCCAACCCCTCAGAGGCCAATAAAATGTCCCCTTACTTTATTCTGCATGTAT
Source organism: Leptonychotes weddellii (assembly GCF_054177405.1). Lineage (NCBI taxonomy): Eukaryota > Metazoa > Chordata > Mammalia > Carnivora > Phocidae > Leptonychotes > Leptonychotes weddellii. The sequence goes on along the minus strand of NC_138379.1, from coordinate 90,886,481 downwards.
TTTATGCATTCAGTTGGGTGCCTCAACACAGGAAGACACAAGCTGAAGGAAGAGCAGTGACTTGTGGGTCCACCTGACTCCACTCTAAAATAGGCAGACACATAGGGATGACGTACATGGATCCACACATGGATAGAGAGAGCAGACGACTGAGATCTTCGTTTAACTCTCATCTAGGAAATAAATGAGTTTATGTACTTAAATTATTTATGGTTTTTAATTACTTGCTTACTTTATCGATTTATTATGTATGTATCATTCTAATTTTACTTATTTAAAAATTTAGTTTACTTTTATTTAGAAGGTAAGTATTTATGTTTTGTTTTTGCTAAATTGTTGCCTTTCAACAGTTATAATAAAACAGGGGCATGCCTAATAAAAAGAAAGATTGCTCTGAAGTGTTACACTCGGAGGAATGGTGTGGTTTGTAGGTTTCCATGTACACTGAAGATCTTTAATAGCGTGCCAATGTTTGATATATATATTTTGCCTCAGTTATCCTGTTTTAACTTTCTAACCTTCCTCTGATTCATCAAAGAAGACTGATGAAAATTATAGATTTGTGACTTCATGGCAATGAGATCCCAAGAGTGCTTTATTGATGCTCATTTATTCAATAAATATGCATCAAACATAGACTGTATGACAGGCACTATACAAAAGCTGAGCCTACGAAGATGAAAGCTGTTGGTCCTTTCTTCAAAAGCTTACAGTCTAGCAGGGAAGGCAAACAAGTAAACCAGAAATTACTCACTGACCTTGAACTCTCTCGAATGAACCGTGCATGTGCCTGTCTCAGATCATTTGCACATGCTAGTCCCTCAACCTGGATAACTCTTTCTAACTTATGTCAATATTTATACAGTGTCGACAAGACACACTCAGAGAAGTCTTACTTATATCCCTGTTCCCTTACTCTTCTATAGGTAATCATTTTTATTAGCCTTTGGTTAACCTTCTTTAGCTCCGATTTAAAACTATAAGCACAAATGAAGCATACCAGATATTACGTGCCTTATGATGTGATACAATAGGAAATACATTGCTGACAAGTTATTTTTGCCCAACAAACAAACAAACCCATGAATTCATGGGTCCAACCTCTAGATCTAACTAGCTTATTGAAAACACAGGAGCTAGAGAAACGAGTTAAGTGATATAACACAGAAGTGATCAAACAAATCCAGAATTTTACTACATCCTGGAGATTATAGAACAAGATATACATCTCTTCCTGATTCCTTTTTACAGCTGCATAGCATCCTATTGCAAGAATTTATTCATTCATTTATGGCCTGTTTTCCCCCACCCCAAATAAGTGCTCTTAGAGCAGGGATTTTAGTCTACTTTTGCTTCAGTGCCTAAGACAGTGCCGACCATAAACATGTTTGTGGGGGCGCCTGGGTCGCTCAGTGGTTAAGCAACTGCCTTTGGCTCAGGTCATGATCCCAGGGTCCTGGGATCGAGCCCCACATCGGGCTCCCTGCTCAGCGGAGAGTCTGCTTCTCCCTCTCCCACTCCCCCTGCTTGTGTTCCCTCTCTCGCTGTCTCTCTGTCAAATAAATAAATAAAATCTTTAAATATATATATATATATATGTTTGTGGAATTTCAAGCATATGGTGGCTCCTGTAGAGACATCCCTAGGGTGATTAGGACTGCAGGTGGTGGGTGGGAGTGTGGCATGCTCCCAGGTCAGTGTTGAGACTTCTGGAAAGGCTTCCTACAGTCACTATTCCTAAAGTGAATTTTGCAAGGCCTGTAAGAGCAGAGTAAAGGGCCTGAGGTGGGGGTGACTTCTGGCAGAGAGCACAGCATAACTAAATGAACAGAAGCACAAGAGCACATGACCCTTTCAGGGGGGAGGACAGTGAACTGGCTGCCCCCACATGTAACACATTAGCTAGGGGTGAATTAGAATGATCCCTTTTTCTAATGGAGCAACTTTGGAAGAATCCTGCCTCTCGGAATGGCACACTGACACTTGACTCTACCCTTGGGTTTCTTCCTTGAAAACGCTGCAGAGGTTGAAGGTCTCGTGCTGCTCAAGCCTGGGGACAAAAGGAGTTTCCATCGCCTTGAGGAGAGATGGCCCAGTTGTGAGACTATCTCCTGCCTGGGGCCCTCCTTCTTTGTCTCCTTTACCTTCCCCATAAAGAGGTCTCCGCCCAGGAGGTTGGGCATTGTGCTCACGCAGCTGGCCCACGTGTGCGGATTAATGAAGATTGGGGTAAGCCTGCTCGCTCTCCTTTGTGCCTCTGGCTAACTCAGGGATAGCGGGAACATACGCATCGAAGGGGAGAGGTCTGATAGGGAGCTGGACTTAATGTCTAAGTTAAGAGTCTGCAAGAAGCCACGTGGTTTTCAGTTTTCTAGGCTGTGAACTCCATCCTTTAAACTCCAGGGTAGGTTACTACCCAGAAGAATGATGTCTCGAAGACTGTCTGATTTGATTGCCTGGAACAGGGAGGCTGCGCATCTCAGGTCAGGGTAACCTGCCGAGGCAGAGCCGATGGGGGGCCGCTGCACCTGCTCACCCGGTCCCACAGGCAGCCAAGAGAGCCCGCCACGGAATATCCTCTCTCCTCTGCCGTACGGTTTACACTGTGACCTCGCATCTCCGTCAGTCAGAAGGGCTTTCGAAGGTCGTTTCATTGTGGAGAAAGAAACAGCCCTTCTACTGAAAGACTCACAGGAAATGGGCATAGGAGGAAAGAGAAAGACTAGAATTTTTGATACTCCTTTATTGCCGCTCCTGTTCGCCTACACAAGGCGGGCGAAAGGCCACCTGATGCTGTCACGGGCAAAGATCAGAGCGGCCCGCCTTGCCCGCACCTGCTCTCGGGGTCAGCTCTGCCCCGGGCCCGCCACTGTGGAGAGAGATATGCAGCCCAGTGAGGCCTGCCCCCGGCCAGATCCTGACAGTACCCGCTCCCATCCCTTGCTGAACACAGCCAATGCTCAAGGGACGATGGGATGTTGAAATCTGGTGTCTGCGTGAGTGACGGACAAGTGCAGGGCTCGGAGCTGCATGGCTTCCATCCTTCTGTCCCTCCACACCCCCAACCCCTAGTCACAGGAGCCTCCTTTCTGCACCCGTTCCCTCCAGAGGTCTTTGCACTTGGCTTGTCGTTAATGTCTCAGATCAAATGTCCCCTCCTTGAGGATGCCTTCCCTGACCACACGATCCACCTTCCCCATCCTGACACTGCTCCCCAATTAGTGTCACACACCCCTCCATTTTACATTCATGCTATCGCTTCCCTCTACGCACAACTATCCTGACGGGTTGGGTTTTTGGCTGTTTTTGTTTTTGCCGATCTGTTTGTTTCCTACTGTGTCTCCAGCATCTGGCAAAGCGTCTGTCACATGGCAGCTCGAAGAATTCAGTGAATGGAGGACTTTATCTAAAGAAATGTATTCATCTACTTACAGTTTAAAAAAAACTCTTTGCAAACCTCATTTGTTTGAAATTCATACTAATTCTTGAAGGAAATCAAAAGTTATCAGTTCATACAGAAACTCTCAAAAACGTTTTTCTACAAATTGGCTAACCTGCTCCATAAAGAGAACTTGTTAGAAAAATGCTTTACCTGTCTCTATGGGATGGGTTCTGTATAGGGGTTAAATTCTATCACCCAGGGGTAAGGCAGGCACAGCCAAAATTATCCTTGAAAATCCTTCAAGTTGCCCATCAAAGACAGACACCTCGTCTAGAGAAGACAACAGCAATACACGTGTGTTCGTGTGTAACGGGTACGGCGATCTACAACTTCCGCAGCGCTCTGCAGGTCTTGAAGGCTGAAACTTGTCCTGTGAGTAGGACGACCATATGTCCCAGTTTTCCTGGTGAAGTTATTAATAGCTTTTTCCTTTTGGACGTGTCCCAGTTTAGATGATAGATCATACGGCCACTCTCCCGTGAAGATCTTAATTCTTTTTCAACGTAAGCCTGCCTATCTTCAGACGAACGTAGGGTTGAAGAGTCTTTTCTAACAATATGTTGAAGTCCATAACACGGATTTAAATCTCCCCTGTCTTCCAGCCACAACTGTAATAATTTAGCAGAATTAGCTGGCTGTTGAATGCTCAGGTTCTAAAGCCAGTCTCCTGGGCTAAATACGAACCCTGGCACTTAACTAGCTGTTTCAGGGGACATCATCTGCTTCGTGCCTTGATTCCTCACCTGTGAAATGGGAATAATGAATGATAATACATACATCACAGGACTTCAGTGAGAATTAAACAAGTTAAAACATAGAATAAGTTCAACCTGAGAAGAGTGCCCAGTGCATGTCAGCAATAATTGTTTTAGACTTCATCCTATCTTTGTCCGATACCACGCTAAACCATTCTTTCCTCTCTAATCTTTATGGCAGGGATGCTGGCTGGATGTATTGCGTTCATATTTACAAGTCCTGTGGGAAACTGAGAAAACCATTTCTCAGTGAGTCCACCGTGCCAGGATTTCTCCAGAATTGGCCATCACTGTTCCTCTAGGTGAGCACCAGACAGAGCAGCCAGCTTCTCCAAGACCACGTGGCCCCCAATCGCCTTCACCTCACCTGGCCCACATTAGTTAAACGCTGATGTGTCTAATTTTACTTCACTGATCTTAATTAAGAATTGATCTTTAAGGTGAGAGATGTCACCATGATGAAGTCTTTCACTAGCGTCTGATGCCTTAGTAGAATTACTGTGAAAATATTCACTCTCCCCCTGTCTGACGTGTCCTGACCACCGTGAACATTCGCGGTCTCCCACCTGACAAGTTCGGTTCCACCCGATATTTCTGTTTCTGGCTTTCCTCTATTGGGGTAAAATTGCGCTGGATTCTAGGATGGGAACCTGGTTCTGCACCGCAGCTCGGGTGGAGGGGGACCTCCCTTTCCTGCCAGCCTCTTTCCTGGGGCTGGACCCTCCTCTTGTTGCCTCACACTACTTTGAAAGGATCTCCCAACCTGAACGATTCTGATCCCTACCAGATAACCAAGATTCCGCATTGTCTCCCCCTGGGCCCAACCTCTTAGATATTGACCTTGCCCTACTCAGAGCAGAACTGGTTAAATTCCCTTGATCTGGTGATTTAAGAATGCTCTTTCTCCATGGAGGTGACCGTATCTTCTGCCCCTGTTATAGTTTCTCCCAAATCCTGCTACTATTCCCTTGTGCTCCGCACTCAATAGAAACACTGGTGTACGGTGTGACTAGGGGTCAAGGTACTGATCCCACGCATCTCAGCGGGCTTCAGACTTCCACTGTTTTGCCACATGAGGCTTTCATGAGTTCAGGACCTGGGTTGGCTGAGCCTACAGTCAGCAGATTTTTTCATCCTGCAAGCAACAAAGGCAGAGAATAATAAAATATTAATTTGTTTCCCAGGCATAAAGTTCATTGTCTTTTAAGTACCAATCAACTCTTAATTATCCATAGTAATGGAAGGGAATAATGACATACTTCTATAGAGCACTGTTCTAAATAACATATGCTTTGGAGCATAATTATTCTCCCCAGCAGCAGATGTACTTTGCTAGTCATCCTGTGTTTGTAATTTTATTGAAATGAGTCTGCTTTCCCTGAGCACTGGGCCTTATAATCATAGGAGAAGACATCACGAAAGCTTTTTCAGTGGCGGAGGCAGTCAGTCTTGGCTTATTTGGATTAGATGCTTACTATAGAAAAGTCCCATACATCTGTGAAGAGTCAGTCGTGACCGTGTTAGACATCACGCAACAGGAGCATAAGGTGGAATTAGGGGTGGAAGTGGGGTGTAATTTTGGAGTGAGGCATTGAATATGTGGACGGTTATGCTAATGAAATACTCACAGAAGAATAACAGAGGCAGAAAAAAAAATGAGAGAACACATTTATGGTGACATCCCATTGCAATGTTGACACGTTCAGGCACTGTGGTTGTTTACTTCATAGCAAAAATAATTTTATAATAAAAGACTTAATCAAGGCTTCAAGAGAGGACAGGGAAAGAAGAGAAAGAGAAGAGGAGGAGAGGGAGGAGAGGGAGGAGAGGGGCAAACTGCACATCTGCTGAGTGTGTTGCCCATGCCAAGACCTGGGCTAAGCAACTTATGCACGTTAACCCCTGGAGTCCTTGCAACAACCCCGGGGAGGAAGGCATTTCACAGGTGAGCAATGCAGACAGGGGACGCTCCATAAGAATCCAGGATAATCTGATTTCAACATCAACACTATTCCCCGCTGTTTATTTTCTACGGCCTTCCACAGTAGAAAAGGCAGCGATGTTAAGTATAACTTTAACGGAACATCAAAGAAGAAAAAACATTTCTTGCAGTGACTGAGCCCTTTGAATCTTGGATAAAAGATGATTTGAGGGCTAAATGGCAACTAGGGGTAGACAGTGGAGAACACATTTATATTTCCGTCTCCATTTTAGCCCAGTCTTGGTTACGTACAACAGCAGGCCATAGCAGGTTATGTTTTATATAAATGCCCCCGCTTCAGTGGAAGTGAACTACATCTGAGGAAAAACCACGCGATAGGAAGGGAACAGTCTTTGGGAGCCTAGAAAAGGAAAAGGCTGAGAACAAGCATCAGCCATTGTCCAAGAGGAGAAAGCAGAGAAGACTCTGACATTTCAGTCACCACAGCGATGTGATCTGCCGATGTCTCTCGTCACTTCTTATCACGGCTGTGACATTATCCTCGCTGTGAGTCCCAGGCCATCACGTGGCACACATCCAGGGACAGCACTTCCATGTCATTCTATGGATTCCCCAAGCATCTTTTGAGGACAATCTCTACCTCCTAAGAACCTGAATTTCGACGAGGGAGTGTCTGGAAATTCAGGTAAGAACATATAACATACTGAAATCTAGTTTCTAGAAAGAAAAGTCTTCCATGAGACAGGAACAAGAGGAGACTTGATCAGTCTCTTAGGACCTCGGGTACGGAGACTCAGTCCACTGCTCCTGATCAACTCTGGCCTCCCGGTCAAAATTGAGTTTCTGGACCTGCAAGCCTGAGTCCAAAACCTGGACGGTGATGATCACCAGCCCACCCTCCACCTCAAGGAGGAGGCCCTGTCTGGGGGGCAGCAAGTCGCCTCGTTGTTCTATCGTTGCAACAACTTTGTAACTCCCCACTTGATACCAGTTTGTACTGCGTGCCATGAGCGAACAGATGCTAGCTATCGCACTAAGTAAACATGGCCATTCCCCAGTAAGTCTGCAATCCAAAGAGGCAACTCTCCAAGGGACAGGAAGCCCGCAGTGCAACAGTCGTACCTGAGCTAGGAGCCTCGAGTGCTATCACTTCTCTGCAGCTTCTGCCTCTCGCCTCAAGCTCTAGCTTACTTTTCATCACGACTGATCTTCTTGAACGGAAGTCCAAAGGTCTGCATTGTGTTCCTTTGGCCTGATTTCTTATGGAACGATTTCCCATGGGCCCCCCAAACCTGCACAATCCATTGTGTCAATGTATCTCCAGAAAATAAATGGAGTGCATTTAATAAGAATAACCATACCCATTATGACAGATTCTGCTCTGAAAACCCCATCCCACTTGCTAGGATTTGGCACCTTTTCCCTTCAAGGTGCCTCTGCCCACATGAGATAATTATAGTGTAGACTGAGAGCTCATGTTGCAGCTGACAGCCAAGTGCTCTCCTGCAAAAGTGTCACCGTGGAAGGTAGCGTTCACCAAAGGGCGGCGGGGGGAGGGAGGGTGCGGGGAGGGTGTAAGAGGTACAACATGGCACAGTGTAGGGTAATGATGCCTTTTAAAATACTTCCATCCGTGGATGGAACTAGAGAGTATGATGCTAAGTGAAATAAGTCAGTCAGAGAAAGACAGATACCATATGATTTCATTCATATGAGGAATTTAAGAAACAAAACAAGCAAAGGGACAAAAAGAGAGAGAGAGGCAAACCAAGAAACAGACTCTGAACTACAGAGAACACACTGATGGTCACCAGAGGGGAGGTGGGCGGGGGGGATGGGTGAAACGGGTGATGGGGATGAAGGAGCACACCTGTGGTGTTGTATGGAAGTGTTGAATCACCATATTGTACACCCAAAACTAATATCACGCTGTAAGTTAACAAACAGCAATTTAAATAAAAACTTTTAAGAAATTTTTATTGCCCTGCAGGAAACTAATTTTTTTATTTGATTTAGCAACGTTATTTCAGCTTTTCTTTTATAACAGACTATACATTTTGGTTGTTCACACGCTCCTGGAGCCAGTGATCTTGTCTTGCTGCTGGTTCTTTCATGAATGGGTTGAGTAAAACTTTGATATGTGCTAAAAAGTCATTTTGTTTGAGTATTTTGTATTGTGTTATGTATTATATAGTATTCTATCTAACTGCATGTAACCCCAATCTGTAAATAGAATCACACTCAGAAGACCTGTTTTATATGAGCCAAACTTTTCCTTATGAAGCAACATCCATGGGTTATAAACAGACCTAGGCCTTTGGCATCTGTTGATCTGCTGAAGTTTACTGAATGACAGAAAGAAATTACAAATGACTGTCACGCCCTGGTCCCGATCCCCATGAGTGACACTGTCATTATTCTCCAATGCTGAGTGCCATGGAAGCAGGCAGAGGACTTTCCGATAGTTCTCTGGCACACTTTCTTAACCATTTCTTTCTTCTAGAACTGCACTGTCCAACATAGTAGCCACTCACTACATATGGTTATTAAAATTAACTGAAATAAAATAAAATGTAAACATTCAGTTTCTCAGTTGGACCAGTCACATTTCAAGTACTCAGTAGCCACATGTGGCTAGTGGGGGCTGCCGTATTCGAGAGTGCGGAAGGAGAACATTTATATCTTCACAAAAAGCTCTGCTGGTAGAGGAAATGTCTAGCTTCAGTGAAAATGTACAATAAAGCCGGACACCAAAATCCCAGGAGTACTTCTTTGGAAATTGGCTTGAGGGATGAAAACATTTTATTTTACTTTTTTAATTTTCTATTTAAATTCAATTTAGTTGGGCGCCTGGGTGGCTCAGTCGGTTAAGCGACTGCCTTCGGCTCAGGTCATGATCCTGGAGTCCCTGGATCGAGTCCCGCATCGGGCTCCCTGCTCGGCCAGCGAGAGACACAGGCAGAAGACTGGAGAGGGAAGAGGAAGTAGGGGTATTGATTCCCCTGAGCCCCTACCTGTTTGGCTGTAGATTAATGAGTCTGTGTTCCTCTATCTAAGGCCCCTGCTGCTGTCAGGCAGCCCTCTCCCCAGTTACCCTCTCCGGCTCCCAACACTATCTAGAAAGTTCTTGTGATTTCAGGCCTAGGGAGAGTTATGGCTCCCAGCTGTTGCCAACCCCGGGTGCTGCTTCTCTCTGACGGTTTCCCCTAGCCTGGCCCACACTTCTGTCACCAGTCCCTTCAGTGAACTTTCCCCTAGCACCTATTGGACTGTGTCACCTGGGCTGTCTGCTGGAGCCGGACTTACACAGACAGCGACCCTTACACAGACTGTGGTTAACAATACTGAACTTCACAGTCGTCTTGGTGCAAAGAAATGAGGGCTGCCTTTCATCGAATTTGGAAAGTAACGAAAAAGAGTTCTCAAATAAGATGACAACTAAGGCAGAGCTGACTGATACAGATCTAACTTTATAACCCTAAAATAAACACTTTCTTTTCAGATGCTCAGACATTCACAAAAACTATATGTTAGGCAGCAAACCAAGCCTCAACGAATTACTGAAAAGTAGAAACAGCTCAGATGTCATTCTCAGATCATAAATGCAGTAAAAGGAGAATAATAAGGGAACTTTAAAATTTTATTATAAAATCAGAAGAGTTTCCATTGTGCCTTGAAAATGTAAAGGTCTTTGATATAATTAACTCTTTGACAAATGGAAGTTGCTAGATTTCTTAAAATCAACCATGATGGAAACATGACATTATCAGAACCTAAAGAAGAGTTTAAAGGACAATGGAAAACTTTTATCAATACAAAAGGAAAATGAAAATAAACGAATTAAGCATGTGTCTCCCAAAGGAAAGCAGAAGGAAGGATATCAGCGAATCAGAAAATAGAAAATCAGTATTAAGGAATAAATCCAATAGCTAATTCTTTAAAGAGAAAGTTGGACACACTACCCAAGTGCTAATGGGGCAAGGCACAGAAACAGGAAGTAAGAAATGATAATAAAAGTAACCATAGGGGCACCTGGGTGGCTCAGTTGTTAAGCGTCTGCCTTCGGCTCAGGTCATGATCACGGGGTCCTGGGATCGAGTCCTGCATCGGGCTCCCTGCTCAGGGCGGAGCCTGCTTCTCCCTCTGCCGCTATCCCTGCTTGTGCACTCTCTGTCAAATAAATAAATAAAATCTTTAAAATAAAAAAAAAGAAAAGTAACCACAGGAAAAGAAAGTTAAAAGAATCCTAGAAGATCACTTTGTTCAACCCTGTGTAAGCAATTATGAGAACCTGGGTAAAAGCGGTAATATTCTTAGATACAATATCTGACCTCAGGAAGCAGAAAATCTAATTACATTTCCATTGAAGAAATAGAGAATTTGTTAAAGAGCTATCCCTACCCAGCAAAGCAAATAAAACAAAACAGAAAGGCCCAGAGTGCTTCGTAAGAGTTGGCCCAAGCCCTCAAGGAGATCACTCCAATGCTCTGCAACCATCTCAGAGCTTGAGGAGGGAGGTGGAGGGGAGTGGGCGGGCAGAGAAAAAAGCTTCTGTAGTAGTTTTATGAAAAGAGTCTAACATTGACACCAAAACCCGACAAAGATCGCAAAGAAAACTACAAACAATTCTCATACATGAATAACAATGCCAAAATCCTCATTAAAATAGTAGGCTATTAAAAGAAAACATACATGAGCAAGTGAGGTTCACCTGAAAAATTTTCAATGATTCAACATTAAAACATCTACTAATATAACTTATCACATTATAGACTTAAGGAAAAATAATTACATTCATGTCCTTGGGTGCTAAAACAGCACTTTAAAAAGTGAATGACATCCTTGTTCAAACAAAAGTCAATAAAATAGGGATAAACTTGATGCCACAATAAAATTTCAGCCATTTCAGCCTCAAAACAAGTAACATACTTAAAGGAAATCACAAGAATCATTTCCACTCAGGTTAGGAATAAGACAAAGATAATCACTATGTTGTTATTTAACATTATACTGGAGATACTAACACAGATAGATAAGAAAAAGAAATTAGAGTCATAAAAATTGTAAGCGAGGGGTTAAAACTATCCTATTTGTGTATGATGTGCTGAGTATATGGGAATAACAAAAGAACTCATTGGAAATTACAACTGGAAGGTATGAAATTAGTCCACAGACTTTAAGCATTATACCCAAACACAAAAATTGACTAGTTGAAATACATGCTATGTTCTTGGTCAGAGGACTCAACATCATAAAAATACCAACTCTTCCTAAGTTCATATATAAATTCACTACAATTAAATTTTAAAATCCAACAAGTTTTTAAAATTAAGGTGATTCAAAAGCACACACAGACACACACACATAAAAGACAGGCAAGAAACTCTGAATAAGAGCAATTGGTGGGGAGGAAGAAGTGACCAGACTCACCAGATATAACAAATCTTCAACAATGACAACTTCACGGAACTAGTACACAGGATCTGCAGGCTCATCTGAAGCTACACCTGGGGAGGAATCTGCTTCCAAGCTCACTTAGTGGCTGTTGGCAGCATCCGTTCCTCAAGGGTGCTGGACTAGGTTCCTCACTGCCCGATGGCCAATGTCTGCCCTGAGTTCCTTGCCACAAGGCCTCTCCCGAATGGTGGCTCCATCACCAAGTCCTGCTAGCCCAGAAGGAAACAGAGAGTCTGCTAGCAGGACAGAAGTCACTTCCTCTAGCCTAATTGTGGAAGTGACATCCCATCACACTTGCCATCCTGTTTGTCAGAAGCAAGTCACAAGGTCCGGCCCACATGCAAAAGTTAGGGGTCAGAGAAGGGCATGAATACCAGAAGGTAGGAGTGGTCGATGCTATTTGCCACCACAATCGGAAACAGGAAGATGTTGGGAACTAAGCATAGAGATGACAGGGTGTTGGCAGGGTTCAGAAATTTTAAAATAACAAAAAAGTTATCAGTGAAAAGTTACTCGGTGGTGAAGCAATGAAACGCCTTCTACTATTTAAATTTTTCTGAACCATGTGAATATATAACTTATGATATCAAATTAAAAGTGCATTTATTAAAAAATAAATAAATAAATAAGTGCATTTATTTTTACTTTTACTTCTCATCATTCTGCAGGAGCTCTCCTGCTTTTATTCTCTATCAGCAGATCCAAGTTATTTCTTTAGAGCACAGGATAATGACTTGCATATTAACTTGTTTATTGTTTGTCCTTTTCACAATACACTAAGCTTTTAGGAAGGCAAGGGCAGGTCTGTTTCATTCAGCAGTGTATTGCCAAGGACCGCCATGGGGCCTGGCACAGAGCCAGCATTCAATAATTATCCACTGCATAATGAACAAACCAATGAGCAGTACAAGCATTAAGAGTGACAATGTACATAAGACAAGAATAGAATGGATTTGATTACTCGCAAGAAAATGGAATAAAGTTGAGAATGAAGTAAAAAAAGTAACAATGTATCCTCTTTTAAAACCCAATGGCATGATATATACCTCTTATCCTATTACTATACTTCTATCACACTGGATTATTTTTCCACACCTGTGAGCCTCTTGAGAGATAATTAAACTTGATACAAGTATAACAGATACCAAATTTATTAATATTTCCTTCTCAAAATTTAGCTCGAATATCTTTAATCATGACATTTCTTTCAACAAAGCGAGCTTACATTCATGTATACCAATGAATATAATAAGGTACAAAGGAATAAACAAGAGCATCCCAGGTAAAACTCTTTGGAAATCAGAAGAAAAAGATATTATTTGGGGGGGGGAGGATGGATATATCTGGAGGGAGGGATTGGAAAAAGCTTTATGGAGGAGATAGCATTCAAAGGAGGCCTTAAATAATGGGTAAGATGTGAGCATGCAAAAATAGCAGAAAAGAACATCTTGGGAGCAGGAAGAGAAAGAATCGGTAAACAACGCGGGGAGAGTGTGAGGCATGCATGGGAAGGAGCATGATATTCGGTATGAATGGGACCCTGGGCGTGAGTGAGGTGGGGGCAGAGAGAACTGACAGGGCAGACCCAGCAGAGAACCGTTATAAAGAGTCACATCTGATACATGCCGGATCTTGGGTTTCATTCCTGGGAATTAAAAGTCACTGATGGAGTTGAATTAAGGAGAAACATCTTCAGATTTTATAAAACTCGTTTTGGCAGAAGTGTAGTGTCCCCCGGTCTCCCTGTGGGGCCACAGCGCCATCTCGGGTCTCCCAGAACTGGAGGCCGTTCACAGCCGGGGGCCGCTAATCCCCCCGAGGTCTGCTTTCTTTGCCCCAGTGTGCAGTCGCCTGGCTAGGGGCTGTGTGGGAGGAAGGCTGAGGAAGGTTCGCGGTATGAGCTTCAGCAGGGGGCTGGCGTCCTTCCCCAAGGGGCGCTGGCCTCCTCTTAATTCAAGGGGCTCTGCGTCCGCAAACTGGCTCATGTCTGGGAATTGACTGAGGGGCTGAGGCTCTCTGTGTGGGTGATTCAAGTCAGACGTGACCTGTAACTATTCTGCTCACCATATCCAAGTAAAAATTGTTAGCAGATTCTCATCTAGTTGTCTTCTAGGGACACCACACTCGCCCTGCCAGAGCCACAGGCCTCTTGGAGTCAGACTCTGCCGTCCTGCACCCTCTTCTGGAGAGGACCTAGAGCAACAATAAAATCCTCGTTGCATGTAGCCCAGCCTCTGTGGTCATTCTGGTGAGTGCAGGCCAGACTCCCCACTCTCAGTCCCATGGTTGGTGCAGTAGGAATGGACCCAAAGATACGCAGGAGGGCCCCGGGGGCGTAAGCCAGTCAAGGGATCCCATTCCTCTGGCTACAGTGACAGGTGTAGAAAATTGCACCAAACCCAGGCCCACGCCGATCAGCCCTCCATTCTCCTGGTCACGGTGATGAACATCCTGTGCCACCAGGCTCGTGACTATACGGTCCAGTAACCAGTGACAATCTGTAGGGCGATAGTTTTGTTTTCTCCTTGAACCGGCTAATGTTTCCACCGGTCTCTGCCTGAAAGTGTGGGGCCTCTCCTACTATGGGTTCAGTTGCTCTTTTTAACAAGGAGATGGACTAGTCTGGTTTGTTTTGTGTATCGTCCAAGAGGAAACAGGAAGTTTTCTGTAGGGAAAAGACCACTATCCTGGTTAATACCTATCCTGCCTTTCCTATTCCTGCCCCCAGGTTAATCACAAACTAAGGAACATAACCATGCCCTCACTTCATTTTCACTTAGAGTCTTTTTCCCACATAGGACCCAAATATGTATTCAAAAGGCTGGACCAAGGACTGATTCAAGTAATAATCATATAGACATACCACCCCCTACACACACACACACACACACACACACACACACACACACACACCCTGGGGGCACCTTTACATCCCCATCTACCAGTGCGTCTAGTGCTTAGACTTTGGGCTGTCTTTAAATCTCATGAGCACGAGCAAGGGAAGGTCACTGCCTAGAGTCTATAGCTTATGCGTTTTAACTTTTTTTTGAAAAAAAAAAAAAAATACAGACCCTTCCCCAAGAAAGAGGTCCACATGCACCTGCCCAGTTTTGCATACCTTGTGGGTCACTCACAAACACTCTGAAGCTCATTCACCGACCATAGGTGAAGCATTCCTTCCTTAACTCTACAAGCCTCTCTAGCTTTTTGTGCTGAGCCTTTAAAACAGCTTCTAAAGGCTTTCATTTCCTTACCTGCCCTATTTTCCTTGCTTGCAACTACAAAAGCCAGAATGGACATTCTTTAAAATTGCATTAGAGGCTTATTCACCATCTCTCATTAATCAGTAACAAACTCCAACTGCTTTTGCAAGGGGGAAGACAATGAAACTCTGCACTCTGATGGAATATCTCCTGTTGTTTCTTCTTTCACACTTGCTTTTCAGGGCTTTTTTGGGACCTGTAAATAGAGGTCCAACAGAAGGCAAGGCAAGAATAAAGCTCTTCACTGCCTCTTTTCTTCACTATTTATGCCCCCTTGCTTCTGCAAAGGGCATTTGAAGGTTATGCTCCTGCATGCCTGGCTCTTTCTTGGGGAAGCATTTTCTCTCGAGTGATTTACTAAAAATAAAGTGCCATCAATCGCCTGCCTTCCTATGGCTTACACTAATTCGGAATCCCTGGATGTGTGTGTTTATCTCGGTCTAATGGCCCCTAAAGGAATTTATGATGACAGTCCTTGCACTGCTTTCTATTTCTGTTTCACTGACTGAACATCTAGCTGCTCGGGAGCGTGCACTGTCTGAGCTGAAAGTACCTGCTGCTGGGTTTATTTGCAGATGGATCACCAGGAAGACATGCTCAGGGCGGCACCATGGTGGACCTATGCCTGCAAGCGAGGAGGGGGAAGAGAAGGACAAAGCAAAATTGCATCTGGAGGACAGATCCGGAGAACTGTGAGGCAGCTCCACTCTCCCCACTGTGGGGGCATCGCTGGCGTCCCCTACTCTCCCACACCCCACCTCGAACCCGTCCCCCATGCTGATGGCCCTACCTTCAGATTACACATCCCAAAGCCATTATCGCTGGCCACCACCTGCGCTGCTGCCTCGCTGGGACAAGCCAGTCGCCGTCTCCCATCCGGATTCTGGCCACAGCCTTCCAGCCAGGGCCCCCGCGGCCACCCTCCTCGTCCTGTCTCATCTCCACACAGCAGCCAGACTGGCTGACATGGAACGGAGATCATGTCGCTTGTCCACTCAAAACCACCGAGAGGAAAAACCAAAGACCTTCTGGCACATCCCGAGTGGTCTGCCTCACTTCCCGAAAAACCCTGACCTCACCCCCAACGGCTCTCACGCATCCGCTCCAGCCACGCCGGCCTCCAGGCGCCCCTGCACCTTAGGCCTTTAGGCTGGTCTCTCCCTCTGCCTGGAACGTTCTTCCCCAGATCCGTACACAGTTAGCTCCTCCCCCTTCTCACAGACAACCATCCTGACCACCCTTTTAAAAACTGGAACCCGGGGCGCCTGTCTGGCTCAGCCCGGGGAGCGTGCAGCTCTTGATCTCCAGGTTGTGAGTTCAAGACCCACATTGGGTGTACAGATTACTTAAAAATAAATAAATAAAATCTTAAAAAAAAAAAAACCACGGAACCCATGTGACCTCCCACCCTTCACCTCTTTTTCTGCTCTACTCCTTTTCTCTATGGAAGAGAAAACGCATCCTTTTATAACATGATATATGGTTTACTTACTTATGTTTATTGCTTATTGTCTATTCCACCATGTACCATGCACGATACGACTCCCTCCAACTAGAGGTAAGCTCCACGGGCAGAGGATCTTCATGTTCACTGATGCGTCCACCATTTACCACAGTGCCTGGCGGGGCGCCTGGGTGGCTCAGTCGTTAAGCATCTGCCTTCAGCTCAGGTCATGATCCCAGGGTCCTGGGATCGGGCCCCGCATCGGGCTCTCTGCCTGGCGGGAAGCCTGCTTCTCCCTCTCCCACTCCCCCTGCTTGTGTTCCCTCTCTCGCTGTGTCTCTCTCTGTCAAATAAATAAATAAAATCTTTAAAAAAAAAAACAGAACAAAACACAGTGCCTGGCATGTAGTAAGCCATCAGTAAATGTGCACTGGATTAACTAGTTAATTAATGCCTGTGTCAAACTGACCACACACACACACAGATTAGAAAAGGTAAAGACCAGATTTGCTCTCAGGGATGCAGTTCGGCAGAACATGGGGAAGGAACAAGCTGGTATTCACTGACCATCTATGCTGTAATATCTTCCATGCAACCTCACATAATCCACCCAACACCCTGCAAGGTAGGTATTATTACCCTCTCTTTACAAATATAGACTTCCCCAGGGACCTACACCTGGTAAGTAGTAGAGTTCGGTTTCAAATCCATGTTTGACTTAAAAACACTTGATTCTTTCTAGAACCACTAAACCCATTTGCCTCGGGTCAGAAGGGCACCAGGGAAGAGTGTTCAGCCAGGTGGACCCTAAAAAGTAAAGCAGGCACAGAGTTGCACCCCACTCTGCTCTTCACGCTAATTTTCAAAGATCTGGCTATAATTCTTAGAGCATAGAAAATATGATTCGGATCAGAGCAGAGCTCCATTATTATTTCTTATGCATTTGTCCTATCTTATCCAGTGCTGATTTGAACAGAGTATCTTCCCAACTATAAATAAGGTTTTGAAGCCACATGTGGGGAGCTAATATTTCTAAACAAATAATCCCTACCCTCAGCCCCCAGATATTTTCATTCGAAACTGATCAAACAAACAGCAGAGGGAAGAATTGTGAGTCACACTATATCTTGGTCCCCCCCAACACCCTCTGCTAAAATGATAATTCTTCAAAATGATGGGGTCATAGCTGGAAACATTAATTGGAAGTCATATTGTACATTCTCTCTTTCTATATGGGAATCTTTTATGACAAGATCAAAACTTCTACTAAAGAAGGTTCTTTGAGGAGACGGCCACCAAGACTGTACCACGAACACTCCTCTTCATCTTCAAGGGAAGACAAAATACACAGATGAAGCTAGGAATCGAGAAGAAGCAGGACATGGGAGGTGTAGAGAGAAGTCATACATGCTCAGACCACTGTGAGCGGACAACATTCAGGAGCTGACTTAAAGCTCTTGGCAAGAACGACGGACTCACTTAGTAAACCCCAGACTGACAGCCACGCTTGCTATTCCAAAGTGGGAAAGCCATGAAGGGAATAATGCAAAGAGAGAATCGCTCTTAATTTTTTTTAAATGTCAAGGAATAAAGAAATATTCAAAGAAGCAAAAAGAATAAATAATACATTTTAAATGAATTTTTATCCTTATGGTCAGTCAACATGGCTTACTTGCTTTATTTGGAATCTCAAATTCTCAAACACAATCTTCACACATATTTAGGAACTGGCTAAGATCACATTTCTTTCATATATAAACAGTGTCTTATTTTCCTCAATGGATTATAGAAATCTGCATCATTAAATTGGGTTGTCATTTGAAATAATCCTACTGCAAATCGTTCTGGGAGGGGGGGAAAGCCTCATTAATGGAATAATAAACGTTTTTCCACCATTAGTCTTTTAAAAGTGGGCTCATGAGAATCTACCTTAATTATGTTTTATTAATTGAATTTTCCGATTATAAAATTCATGGAATTCTCTCCCTGGTCAACTCAATCTGGCTAGAAGTTTATCAGTTTTATTGGCAACAAGAACATGCTTTTGGTTTCATTGATTTTCTTTATTGTTTTTGTTTCCTGTGTAATTGATTTCTGCTCTGATCTTTATCACCTCCTTTCATCTGCATACTCTGCATTTCATTTCTCTTCTTTTTCTAGTTTCGTAAGAAGAAAGTTGAGGTTCTTGTATTTGAGACCCTTCTTTTCTAACACAGGCATTTAGTGCTATAAATATTCCCCTAAGTACTACTTCAGCAACGTGTTGGGAGTCCCCAGGTCGATCCCCAGGTTCAGTGATTTGCTAGGAGGACGCACAGGACTGAGCATATCACTGCACTCAGGGCTAAGATTTATTGTAGCAAAATATATCACAGTCAGCAACGGGAAAGGTACACGGGGTGAAGTCCAGAGGAAACCAGGCACAAGCTTCCAAGAGTCCTCTCCCAGTAAAGTCACACAGGACGTAACTAATTCCCCCAGCACTAAATGCTGCCAACCACAGAAGCTAGAGACTCAGTGCCCACATTTTTTACTGAGAGCTGGTCACGTAGGCACTCTGCCTGGCCTGTACCCAAATTCTAGACTTCCAGAAGGAAAGCAGGTGCTCAGCACAAACCATAATGTTTGTACAAACACTTCAGTCACTGGGAGCTGATCTTATCAGTTAGGGCAGTGGGGAACCCCCCTCCCCAAATCCAAATTCAGAGATACCAGCCAAGGGCTAACTTTCTAAGTAAGTCTTTCTAAGGATGGCAATGTCAGGACTGCTGTGTTTCTGTTGTTGTTGTTGTTTCTCTGCACAAATTTTGATATATTGTGCTTTTATTTTCATTCAGTTTAAAATACTTTCTATTTTCCCTTTTGAATTCTTGCTGAATCTATGGATTATTTCCACTGTGGCCAGAGAGCACATTTTGTATGACTGTAATCCTTTTAAATCATCAAGTCTTGTTTTATGACCTGGAAGCCAGTCTTTCTCAGTAAATGTTCTTGCATCCCCTGCTGTTGTTGGCTGGACTGTTCTATAAATATCAGTAAGGTTAGGTTGGTTGTGTTGCTCATGTCTGCTCTACGCTTTCTGATTTTCTACGTACTCGTTCCGTCAGTCACTGAAATTTCCACCTAAAATTACAGATTTGTCTATGCTGCCTGCACTTACTTAGATCAGTCTCTGCTTTGTGTGTTTTGAAGCTGTGATTAAGTGCATAAAAGGACAAAGCTGGGAACCTGATTCCAAAACTTATTATGAAGCTGTGCTCGCCAGAACAGTAAGGTATTGGCATAAAAACAGATACAAACATTAAAAAAAAAAAAACACCAAAAAACCCTATGCAGAAATATAACCACATCTGTACGGCCAAGTGGTTTTCCACAAAGGTGTCAAGCAATTCATTTGGGAAAAAAAAAATTATCTTTTCAAAATGATGTTGGAACAACTGGATAGCAACATGCAAAAAAAAAGTAAGCCAACCCTCACAACATGTATACAAAAATTATTTTGAAATGGATCATAGACCTAAATGTAAGGGCTAAGCTATGAAACTTCTAAATTACAACATAAGAGGGGTGCCTGGGTGGCTCAGTTGGTTAAGCGACTGCCTTCGGCTCAGGTCATGATCCTGGAGTCCCGGGATCGAGTCCCGCATCGGGCTCCCTGCTCGGCGGGGAGTCTGCTTCTCCCTCTGACCCTCCCCCCTCTCATGTGCGCTCTCTCTCTCTCTCATTCTCTCTCTTTCAAATAAATAAATAAAATCTTTTTTAAATAAATAAATTACAACATAAGAGAAAATCTTAGTGATTTGAGCTGGGCAAAAATTTCTTAAATAGAACACAAAAAGCACAACCTATAAAATTTTAAAAATAATGGATAAATTGGGTTTCATCAAAATTTAAAATGCTGGCTCTTCAAAAGACATTAAAGAAAATAAGAAAGCAAGCCACAGACTGGGAGAAAATGCTTGCAAAATATATGTATGATAAAGCACCTTTATCTAGAATATATATAACTTACATAACTCATTAAAGAGAAGACAACTCAGTTTTTAAAAACTGACAGAAGATTTGAACCAACACTTCACTGATGACTACATACAAATAGCAAATAATGTAAAAATGCTCCACATCACTTGTGTTTAGGGAAATGCAAATTAAAAATATGGAAAGATGTTATTACACACACAGTAGAAGGGTTAATACTAAAACGACTGATAACACAAGTGTTCGCAAGGATGTGGCGTCACTGAACTCTCAAACATGGCCAGTGGGCTACCAAACTGGAACCACCACTCTGGAAAAGTTTGCTGGCATCAGGTTAAATATACACTTACTCTATGACCCAGGATTCGTCTCTGAGGTATCTACCCAAGAGAAATGAAAACATATAGACACACAAATGTGCTCCTAAATGTTCAGAGCAGCCTTAAAAAAAGTAGAAGTTCTGAACTGGAAATAGCCCAAATGTCTATCATCTGGTGAGTGGATAACCAGATTGTGATAAATCTTTACAATAGAATACTACTCACAATAAAAGGAACAAACTATTGATATATGCAAGAACAAAGATGAATCTCAAAAGTACTGTCTTGAGTAAAAAAAAAAAAAAAGACATAAAAGTCTACAAGAGTATGATTCCAGAAATTCTAGAAAAGGCAGAAGTATAGCGATAGAAAGCAGATCAGTCTTGGCCACAAGAGGGAACCAATCGCAAAGGGGCAGGAAGGAACGTTTCCGGGTGATGGAACTGGTCTCTATCTTGATTGTGGGAATGATTACATGACTATCTGTTGCAATGAGTCAAAACTCATCAAATTACACACTTAAAATTGGTTAATATTATATGCAAATTATACCTCATAGAAGCTGACATAAAAATATATTTGAAATATTTAACTGTGTCTTTTGAACTTTCTTTTACAAATTGTTTTAAATTCTTTTTGAAAAGATTTTATTTATTTATTTATCTGAGAGAGAGAGAGAAAGGATAGTGTGAGTGGGGGAGGAGCAGAGGGAGAGGGACCGGCAGACTCTGCACTGAGCGCAGAGCCCAACACGGGGCTCGATCCCATGACCTGAGATCATGACCTGAGCCAAAATCAAGAGTCAGACGCCTAACCGACTGAGCCACCTAGACGCCCCCAAACTGTTTTGAATTTTGAAGTTTATATTACACATAAAGGTATACAAATCATAAGGGTCTTATCACACACTCAGTATGTGAGTGAGTTAACACCAAGCAAGCACCCATGTAAATGCCCCCCAGAGAAAGAACACTGTGAACACCCAGAAGGCCCATTCACTCCATCTTTTCGAAAGTTCACTATTATCTGGTCTTGTAAAAGTAGAATATTGCTTGTTTTTAAACTCTCACCTCAAGAACACTGTGTAGTAGATTTAACCTTATCCAAGAAAAGGTCTGGCCTTTGCCTTAGGCTCCTGGAAGCTGATATCTAAGCCCTTGCAATACCCTGCCTGGTAAGTATCTGTTTACCTAGGGGCGCTGGGCCCAGTGGTTATCAGCCTGACCTGCAGAGGAGCTAGCGATTAAAGGTCAGCAGCATGTAGTTGGGCCCTCACTGAACACCGAGCCTCTGGGGCACCTCCCTGGTTGGCAACACTCCAGGTGTATTGTCCTATATCTTGCTGGGAGAAATCAGCTCCGTCCAAATCCCACTGGGAGTGGACGACTGGAAATTCCATGCGAGTAATGCTCCTGCACTTGGCACCATGCACCTCTTCCCTTGACTGATTTTAATCTGTATCCTTTTGCTGTAATAAACTATGGTCATGAGTATAACAGTCTCTGTGAGTTCTGTGAGCCCTTCTAGCAAATTACCAAACCCGAGGGTGCTGGTGGGAACCCCTCCGAACTGGCAGTTGACACCAGAAGAGAAGGTGGTCTTAAGAGACACACCTGAACTCTGCAGGAGTCCTATGGTTATTACGTCTTCGACGCAGCATTATGTATCTGAGATCCATTCATAATGCACCTTGTAAGGACAGTTTATTCACTGTCGTCACTCATGCAGTGACAATGAATTGACCATTATTTACTCACTCTACTGCTGATGGACATTTGGATTTTTTCCAGTTTTGCCTTGTTACTGAATAGACCTAGAAGGACAAATAGAGAAATCCACAATCAGAGCGGGAAATTTTGATTCATCTGTTGCACCTGATAAGAACAAAGCAGATAAAAAAAATCAGTAAAAACATAGGTTTTGATTATACAATTAACAAATTAGATTTGACATCACTCAATACTTAAAACTCCTGTGGGCTTTCTCCGGGAGCAACGGTAATAAACATTTTCCCCAAATGCTTACTATATTTTTGTACCACTCTAAGAACTCTGTAAGTATTATTTCAGCTAATTTCATAACAAATCTTCCAACTTTACAGCTGAGACACTGAAGCATGGAAAAGTTAGGGAATTTATCCAGAGTCCCATAGCTAAAAAAACGGCAGATCAAGAGTTCAAATCTGATGCAAGAGCCAAGTTCTGAACTCCTGTGCTGTTTTCTGCCTCTTCTCGAGGTAATGTTGGTATATGCATCTTCCTTGGAAATCATTGATTCCATCCAGAGTTTAAAATTTATTAGCTTGAGCTGAACTTCATATTGCGATATGAAGTCCTAGAATTTCTATCAGATTAAAACTGCTTTTTAGCCGTTTATTTTTCCTTTTCATATCATGAACCTTATAAACTCATCTGGAGGGAATAATTATAATCTTATAGTTAAATTCCATGACAAAAATATTCATTGTCTCACCTAAGACCTATTGATCACCACCAGTTTCTGGAAGCTTGATGCCTGAAAATAAACATTACGAACACTAACGAGATACAATCGTCTGGGCATCATCATTCACGGAAAGGAATTTTTCTTGAAGTTGTCTTAAGCATTACGACTATAAAGCAACGTACGCTGGCAGTAAAATATTAAAAAAAAAAAAAGTCCTTTCCTTTCTGCGTGATCGTTTGACCTATGGTCAACTTTCTACCTTTGTTCCTCCTGGAAACTTGACCTAAATGGTAAGTTAACTGAGTCACTATGACATAGTTGTGGGTAAAAACTGCTGATTGCACCCAGACTAGAACAAACTATGAATGGACCAGAAATACCCAATAGTGACACCATAGCTTTGACTCTACGGGCATAATTAGGTCTGACTGACAATTCTAACTTTTGCTCTTTAAACAAAGGAGTTACAAGAGCATATTGGGGTTGCCTTTAGCACCTAACTCAATGCATTAGGGGTACCAATTAATTCTTGGTAATAAACTACAGTCAGGATTAGTGGTTATCTCAGCCCTTTAAAAATAACTCTTTCGGGCGCCTGGGTGGCTCAGTTGGTTAAGCGACTGCCTTTGGCTCAAGACATGATCCTGGAGTCCCAGGATCGAGTCCCACGTCGGGCTCCCTGCTCAGCAGGGAGTCTGCTTCTCCTTCTGACCCTCCCCCCCCATGCTCGCTCTCTCTCTCTCAAATAAATAAATATTTAAAAATAAATAAATAAAAATAACTTTTGTTCTCAGGTGCACCCTCCCACTCTCATCTTACTCTCCCCCATGGCATGTATCACCGTCTAGCCCACAGTGTCTGTTTATTTGCTTATTGTCTGTCCTCCTTCTACCACGAAGTTCCAGAAGGGCAAGAGCTTTTATTCTTGTTCGCTGCTCCACTCCCAGGTCCTACAATAGTAACTGATACATAGTGGGGGTTCGATGAGGATTTGTTGGATGAAGCTCCTACTAAGGTGTGGCCATTATCTGATGGACTAAAATCTTACTGGGCACCTACTATGTGTCAAGCCCTGTGTTAGTAAGGTGAGGGGACAGAGTGGTTATCAGCTGTGATTTTACAGCGTTAATAATCAAAGAGATAAAACTTCAGACAATTCTCTACTGACCAAGAATATTTTCTTTATTAAAATGTTGTACGATTACATCACTAAGATTCTACCTGACTTAGCTCAATTAGTAACATGCACAGCAGAAGTTTATCTTCAACGCGCTGTATTCTCGCCCCAGGATCCCAAATACTTCACAGACGACTTCACTCACTTCTACAAACTGGCCCTGTTCCTCCCCATTCAGGAGAAGCCTACATTTATGGATAAAATGAGGTCAGCCATAGTAGTAGACCGGATGTGTCCTAACCAATCTCTGCTCCCGAATTTCTCTCAGGCACGCTCCTTTGGTGCTTTTCCCCGAGTTTTCTCTTGGACGAGGAAGACAGTAAGTTTAGTCTCCTTTAAAGGACCACGCTGAGCTCTCTGCCCTGCAGCTACGTTCCCGCGACAGTCAGACCTTCTGAAGAACCACACACCAGTTGCCCTGATCGTAGTAGCTCTGCAGCAGGCGGACGTGACTCAGGCTCCGGCAGGCCTCCTCCAGCTCGCCCGCGCAGAACACGTGGTAGTAACGACGAAACACGGGGCCTGGGCCGTGGGATCCTGTTGCACGGACAGGCTCGTCTCTCGCAGGGTTGCCCTTACGGTGCCAGGGAACCAGTATGTCTTGAGAACGGAAAGAAGTCCTGTTAGTGTGAACCGGCAGCTTGGCATCAGTGACTTTGCGGGCGCCACCCCCTGCCGCCCGGACGTCGGGAGCGGCGGAGCCTGGGCGCGGGGCGTCCTGGTCGCCCGCGTCAGGCACCTGCTCCAGCAGCCGCCCTGGCTCGGCTGCGTGGCTGTGGGTCGCCTCTTCCTCTCCTTGGCGAGGTCTGTTTTCTCTAAGGTACTTGGATTTCTTCTTCTTATATTCCTGTTCCATCGCCCAGACGTAAATGAGTGCCATCCCCCCAGGTCTCAGGAGTCGAACAAGTTCTTGGAGAGCCGCCACTCTACGCTCCTAGTGGAAAAAAAAAAAAACCACGTTGTCCTTTATCAACCGAGAGGAGACACAGCAAACAGGAAAGTATAACTGACGAAAGTATCACTGATTTTTTTTCTTAAAGATTTTATTTATTTGACAGACAGAGAGAGAGGGGA
>NC_138379.1:90841949-90860684 GCF_054177405.1 Leptonychotes weddellii | reverse complement strand
CGTCCCCACACAATATTCTTTGAACAAGAAAATAACGTGATCGGGGGCAACTGGGTGGCTCGGCCGGTTAAGCTTCAGTGAAGCATCTGTCTGCCTCTTAAGTTTAAGTGTACTCTTAAGTTTAAATGTACCGATAGTAAAAATGCTTAAACTTAAAAAAAGAAAATGTGAATAGTCTCAATTCTAGAAATACCTGAAACCACTGGATCGCCTCACCATTTTCATTTACTGTAAGTGAAAATATTTTAGAGGCCATCGAAAAAAATCAGGTAACTTTAAGCCTCACTGCACAAAATCAGGCCATCAGTTTTTATGGCTCACATTCAGGACACGTTACCGAATCATTTACATGTTCATTTCCTTTATTTCTTAAAATGCATCAGTTAAAATCTCCAAGCAGGACATTATTAGTAAGTACAGAACTCAGCAGTATTTTCAGTAGACTGTATGTAAATTTTAGTAGTTCGATGTTTCTCCTCTAAAGGCTAAAGCTATGCTCTTGCCGAAAGTGCATAACTCATCTCTTTGAGATGAGATTCCATCAAACAAACTCAAATTGAGGGCCATTCTATAAAACAACTGGCCCCCTTAAAAAGGCCAACATCCAGAAAGACAAAGAGAAGTTGAGGAATTGTTTCCAAGTAAAGACCACTGAAGAGAGCTGACAACTAATCAGTGTCATAGACGGGAGTCCTGGGTCAGAGAGAAAAGTGTACTACAAACCACTAACAAAGATTCTCTGCTTGACCAAACTTTAGTCTGACTCCCCTGAGCCCAACTCGCCCCATCCTGGGGCATGTCCGACAAGAGCCCCACTTTAGCAAGAATCCCACCGAGTCGGCTTAACCAGAATCCCCCACTACCCACATCTGATCCTCCTTGACAACCGACCAAACTCCTCACTGCCCAGCTGTCCCCCAGCTGATGTCTACGCAGCAGGAATCCTACGGTCCTTGGCCAGAAGCCACCCCTCCCACCCCACCCCATCGCTATGCTTCCACTGGGGTTCTTCCAGCCACCGGCACTGCCCCACGCCCAGCTCCTCGGCTGTCTACCCCGACTTCTCCTGTGGTGTTTGGGATCCAGCCCAGTTCTATACTGACATCCCTATTCTCCTACTGCGACAGTCCCTGAGTAAAGTGTGGGTTCACGCCCACACTGCTGGCAATCTTCAACAGCACTATGCTATGAGGTACAACTAGCAAACCTGAAGATGGTTGTGTAAGAATATTTTATCAATGCTGATGTTTCTGAATTTGAGTTGCACTACAGTTCTGTAGCGCAGGGGTTGGCAAACTTTTTCTGTAACAGGGCCAAATAGTAAACGTTTTAGGCAAAAAAGGCCACATACAGTTTCTGTCACATATTCTCTGATGTTTTTGTTTTTTACAACTCTTTAAAAATGTAAAAACCAAAACAACAATCATAATCATAATAATCATAAACACATTTTTTAAAATACAAATAAAAATGTAAAAACCATTCTTGGCTCAAGAGCTGCACAAAACAGGCTAAGGGCTGAATTTGGCTAATAAGCCATGGTTTGCCAACCCCTGATATAACGAATATCCTTGCTCTCAGGAAATATGCAATGAAGGATGTAAGAGTGAAGGATCACGATGTCTGCAACTGACTCTCAAATGATTCATCAATGATAATAATAATGATAACATATGAGAACAATAAAATACATGGTCAAATGTTCACAACTGGTAAATCTGGGTGAAGGGAGTTCATTATACCATGCTTGCAACTCTCCATTAAACTTGAATTTCATCAAAATAAAAGCCTACTATTTACCATCAAAAGGGCACAGATGTCCGTGGGGGTTGAAACCTGGACACCTCAATGTGCGGACATGGGACACAATTCTGGTGGCTCAAGCAGGAGAGAATGAGAGCTCTCACAAAGCAAGAGATATTCTTTTTTTTTTTTAAAGATTTTATTTATTTGAGACAGAGAGAATGAGAGGGAGGAGGGTCAGAGGGAGAAGCAGACTCCCTGCCGAGCAGGGAGCCCGATGCGGGACTCGATCCCGGGACTCCAGGATCATGACCTGAGCTGAAGGCAGTCGCTTAACCGACTGAGCCACCCAGGCGCCCAAGCAAGAGATATTCTGTCACCAAGGTCATTTCGATACGTACCCATGTGTCCAGAGGTATCTCGATTCTCCGGTCATCACCAGCAAACTCCGACGAGGCAACATGACTGGCACCGTGACACCATCTGGGTGCTTAAAGTCCATGACAATCTTGAAGGAAAGACGAAAGCATAAAGATGAATCCAAAACGTAATGTATTCCAAGGACAAGAATGATGAATTGATTCTGGCGATCCTTCTAGGTTAATAGAAATTAAAACATGATAATGCTTATAGAAGAGGGCTTAACCAGAATCCCCCACTACCCACATCTGATCCTCCTTGACAACCGACCAAACTCCTCACTGCCCAGCTGTCCCCGGGGTCCTCAAACTTCAGAGCACATAAAAATCAACTGAATGGGGCGCCTGAGTGGCTCAGTCAGTTAAGCGTCCACCTCTTGATTTTGGCTCAGGTCATGATCTCAGGGTCCTGGGACTGAGGCCCACAATGGGCTCTGCGCTCGGCACGGAGTCTTCTTGAGATTCTCTCTCTCCCTCTGCCCCTCCTCCTGTACTCTCTCTCTCTAAAATAATAAATAAAATAAATGCTTAAAAAAAATCAACTGAATGACTAAAAAACATACTTCATCCACAGATTCAAACTCAGCAGGCCTAGGATGAGGCTCAAGAGTCTGCATTTGTAACAATCGCCCCAGGAAATTATGATGCAGGTGGTTTGAGGACCACACATACAATGCAAAACACTAGGGCAGGGGTCAAATGCTAGGACGTGGAGCTGAAACACTCATATCCTGAGTCTTCCATGTGCTAGCCACATGACCCAGGACAAGCCACTTAACCCCTCTGTGCCTCAGCATCCTCAGCCCCTTACCCCTCTGGTAACCAACCAGAGGCTGGTTACATGAGTTAAATATACAACGGTTATAAATCACAGTATCTGACACACAATACAAAAAACAGCAGCTATAATTACTCATAGTATATTAAAAATTAATGAATAACCCCCCCAACAACCACTAGATGCCTATTCTCATATAACCCATTTTGCCTTTAAAGTCACTCAACATTTTGGATATTAAAGGCTAATTTATAGGAGATAATCAAAGAACAAAGGAACATTTTCAGCAACTCTTCCTAAGTTGTGCTCAAATATTATTATGGATAACAACCTATAAAGATACAACATCCAAGAAACTGTTTTGGTCCTCAGGAACCTAAACACCAAAGAGTTCAGTCTAAATGCAGCAGCAGCTGACAAATGTGAATTCAAAAGGCATGCCACAGGGCTAAAAAATGTTTTTTAAGTGAACAAATCAATCCACTTGAAAAATAAATACAACAACCAAGTATCAGTGGGATGAGCAGACTTTAGTATCTTCGTTTTTTTGTTGTTTTTTTTTTTTAAGATTTTATTTGACAGAGAGAGACACAGCGAGAGAGGGAACACAAGCAGGGGGAGTGGGAGAGGGAGAAGCAGGCCTCCCGCCGAGCAGGGAGCCCGATGCGGGACTCGATCCCAGGACCCTGGGACCATGACCCGAGCCGAAGGCAGACGCTTAACGACTGAGCCACCCAGGCGCCCCCTTTTTCATCTTTTTCTATATGAAAATTTTCATACTGAAAAGTTGGAGAGAGGGGAGAAAAACCCACTGTGACCCATTTTTAAACCAATACATACAGGTTTCACTTTTCTGAAGAAACACTAAGGTCTACATAGGAAATAATGAGCACATTTATTAATTATTTTATTAGAGAAAATCATTTGTGGCTTAAGGGAATGAAAACTGTTGATGGGAAAACACTCTGAGAGACTAGACTCCAGTTTATTCTTTAGACAAATATTTATTTTTCACTGTCTGAGAGATCACAAGCCACAATGTTGAGCGAGGGACACAACCTTGCCCACCCAGAGGTTACAGTTTCTGGCTAATTAACATTCAACATGTGTGACAAATATACAGCACGTATTTACTTGTGAAATTCAAACACATTTCCTCCCATCAACAGAAAGCAATGATTTTTAAATAGGGAAATCTCAGTTTAAACAAATGATTAGAACTAACAAGACAAGTATGAACGTGACACTAATTAATTTGGAAATACTTGTCCTGAATACAGAAGCCAAGTTTCAAGGAAGAAAAATACACTACCAACTAAGCCAAATATTATGGAACTTAGGTTAGAAAATATATACAATACTTATTATTACCCTTGATGACCATTACTAGTTTGCTAGAGACGCTCACAGAACTCAGGAAAACAGTTTACTCACTGTTGACCAGTTTATTATAAAATGATATGATAGAGGATACAGACGAACATCCAGATGGAAGAGATGCATATGGCAGGGATGTGAGAAGGGGCGCAGAGCGTCCCTGACCTCTGTGGGTGCGTCCCTCTCCTAGGACTGCCACATGTTCGTTCATCAACCTGGAAGCTCTCTGAACTCCATACTATTGGGATTCTTATGGAGGCCTCATCACATAGGCATGATCAATCATTACCTCCATTTCCAGCCCCAATCCCATCTGGAGAATAGGGACAGGACTGAAAGTTCCAAGCTTCTAAGCACGGCTTGGTCTTTCTGGTGACCAGCACTCATCCAGGAGCCCACCAAGAGTCATCTCGTTAGAACAAAAGACACTGCCATCCCCAGGATATTCCCAGGGATTCAGGTACTCTGTGTCAGGAGCCCAGGTGAATGACCAAGCATAAGAACAAAAAATGCTCCTACTACTCCTATCGCTTAGGAAATTTACAAGTGTTTCAGGGGTTCTGTGCCAGGAACTGGGGAAAAAGACCAATATATATGTTTTCTATTACCTCACAGGTATCTAATGTGAGAGTACAGTTTTTTTTTAGTTTAAGAAAGTAATTTTTACTTATAAAATTAAATGTATATTTTCGATGAAAACTAAATTTTTCTTAAAACAGTCCATCATAAAATATTGTCCCTATCATTATATTTATTTTTTAAAAGATTTTTATTTATTTGTCAGAGAGAGAGAAAGAGAGAGCACAAGCAGGGGGAGCGGCAGAGACAGAGGGAGAAGCAGGCTCCCCGCTGAGCAAGGAGCCGGATGCGGGACTCAATCCCAGGACCCGGGATCAATGACCTGAGCTGAAGGCAGACGCTTAACCAGCTGAGCCACCCAGGCATCCCTCACTATCATCATATTTAAAGTATCTTTATCTTAACTAAACAACGCTTAAGACCAAAAAAAAAAAAAAGGAAAAAAAAAAGAGAAAAGAAGATTTTTTTAAAAATTCACAAAGGATTCACAATCAATAAGGTCCCCTGCAACTCCTGAATCATTCTGCCATGGGACAGCTTTGTTCCACAAGACCTTTTTTCCAATTACTCTTTTTGGTTTTACCTATTTTCCTTATTTTCCGAGATGGCAGAGTCAATAAAGATCAAGGTCCCAGTAAGCTTGTGGGGCATGACTAAGGATAATATTCAGTTCAAAGCAAGCAAACAAAAAATCTTAGACTTTCTGATCTTACAAAACCTTTGCGCACCCAAAGTACAATTGAGTGAAAACCCCAGACACAGCCATCACTCTATCACTCAAGTGAAGAGAAGATTCATGACAGGAAAGTACATAAAATAAACAGATCTCCGCGTCCGCTAAACAGGAAGATGGAGAGTACACTGCTCCTGGGAACACTCCGGATAAGAACACAAACTCAACGTGGACCCTTACTGGTTTGAAAGGGGCTGAGATGGTTAGCCTTCTGAAACCCTAAAGGGCGTATACACAAGAGACAACACGATGTGAAGCAGGACGTGTGATTCACAGAGAATGACGAATGCCGGAAGGGTGGAGGAAAGTACGTCACAGCCGAGAAGGGGGCAGGAGAGACAGAGGCCCACGTGTCTCCCACAGCCTGCCGAATATAAATCTTCTGTAGTTGCACTGATGTTCTCACTGGACCCAAAGGTACTAAGAATTTGCTTTTTATTGGAAACAGCAAACAGGTGATTCCACAGGCTTCCTCACGGCCATGTCTACCATGTTTGGACAAGCGGGAAAGGAGAGAAGGAGACACACTCACGATTGCACGTGGACAAGACTGAAGCTACAAACTATTGACAAAGAAATACGGGTATGTCAAAAATGCCTGTTTACATCCTCTCCTTGGATCACAAATACAGAATCCCAGCATATCACCAGATCATTAGTCCACTTGGGGGAGACAAGGAACTGAAGACATTTTTAGTAAACCAAATACAATTTTCTGTCTCTCTACAAAAAAATGACACACCTAGACGTCTACTTTGCCTAGCTGAGAAGTAGCTGGAAGAGAAGCCTGCTGACATGCCGTATTATGCCGGGGCAGAGGACCTAATAGGAATTTTGTCTGGAACACGCTGGAGACCAGCAGCTGATGTCAATGACCTTTCAATCTCCTCCCATATAAGCCTGCTCAGTTTCCATTCCTTGAGGCAAGTTAAAATCAAAGACTGAAACCAACCTGTTTCCCTTCCTTGACTCCTATTAGCAAGATATGTTTCCAAACAACAACAAAAACAGGAGCCTTGAAATTTGCTAAATGTCTTGAAAACTGGAATCTCAAGATTACCAAGTCTTGTGAAACTCTAAGGAAAGAAACAATGGCAGGAACAAGACCCAGGGCCTCTCATTTGAAAATCACTGAAAGAAACCAAACTCTACTCCCTCCTTCTGCAGCCAGGAGCAATATTATAAAGGACAGGTCTCCGTAGTCTTGTCAGGAGGGGGAAACTCTTGCACATGTGAACATAAAGATGGTGCTCTAGGGCAGAGCAAAGTGGTCCCTCAGCCGGGACACGCAGGAGGGAAATGCTACTATAGCCCAAACGCATGGCTTCTCGCTGCCGCCAGAGAGGGTGCGAGAAGCAGAGCGTCATCTGAAGTTTCTGGTGTGAAAACCTCCCCAGCTGGTCAGGTACCATGTATGCATTTAGCATACATACCTGGGAACCTGTCTGCAGTACTACGCATGTGAAGCAAGCAAAATGAGGCTAAAATTTTAAAAGAAAACACCACAAACAAATCTACTTTATAGCATATGTCAGCAAATCCCACCTTTGAATACAACACTGCCTTCAGAGCCAGGTCTCAGCTGCTGAATGAATAGAAGCTGCCATCTCTACATCTCCACCCCCAAATACACGATTTTGAACTGTTTTATCTGACCGAGCTCAAGCTCAATGTAAAACAAGAGGAGGCATTTTTTAATTTAATGGTCGAAACACATTTGCAAAAGGCACAAAAGAGAGCAAAGGAGACCTTGCATAACAGAAAAATAAGCGTGAAAAAGAAAAAATGCTAAATTGGAGAAACTTTAGCCACCACTGAATATCCCATACTATAAACGCTTAGCTTAAACACCTATAATACAAGGGCGCCTGGGTGGCTCAGTCAGTTGAGCGTCTGCGTTCGGCTCAGGTCACGATCTCAGGGTCCTGGGATCGAGCCCCACATCAGGCTCTGTGCTCAGCAGGGAGCCTGCTTCTCCCTCTGCCCCTCCCCCTGCTCATGCTCCCTCTGTCTCTCTCTCAAATAAATAAAATCTTAAAAAAAAAAAGCCTATAATATAATCATGCTTATGTATCTGCACTGAGACCACCTGCTTTCAGCTTTCATTTATCACACTGTGGCTTCATTCCTCTGCAGGGACTGTGAAGTGAAAATCCACGTCATCCAAAATCAGACTCCAAAAACAAGAGTCAATCACAAACCACTTCAGTAAAATTAAGTTTTATTTTATATATGACAAAGCTCCAAAGGTAATGAAACATTTTAGCTTTAAAAAAACATTTTTTGAGATTTTATCCTTATTTACTTGCTAGATTCTGTCTAGCAGATTATACTCAACAAGTATTTTTGGTTTTGTTTTTTTTTTTAAAGATTTTATTTATTTATTTGAGACAGAATGAGAGAGAGAGAGAGCACATGAGAGGGGAGAGGGTCAGAGGGAGAAGCAGACTCCCCGCCGAGCGGGGAGCCCGACATGGGACTCGATCCTGGGACTCCAGGATCATGACCTGAGCCGAAGGCAGTCGCTTAACCGACTGAGCCACCCAGGCGCCCTCAACAAGTATTTTTGAATGAATAAATTCATCATAAACAATTTATGTGAAAAGAACAGGGTAATGTACCTTACATTTTTGGACAGAAGGCTTCCTAAATTCCATTTATTTATTTTCTGAGCTTTCCTCCTTAAACAAAATAAATCAACAGATTCATATACACAGATAACCAAAATGAGACAGCTAAAGTCAATAGTTAAGAGTGTATCTCTGGCCCTAGATTACTCCTCATAAAGAAAAACTCATTTAGGATAGTACTTTCCTTAGGTACCATAATGAGGTATCACCTCATCACTCTTAAAATGGCTACTATCAAAAGAAAGAAAGAAAGAGAGAGAGGGAGGGAGGGAGGGAGGAAGGGAATGGCACAAGTGTTGAAAATGTGGAGAAAGGAGAACCCTCGTGCATTGTTGGTGGGAATGCAAGCTGGTGCAGCCACTCTGGAAAACAGTATGGAGGTTCCTCAAAAGAAACTAAAAACAGAAGTACCCTATGATCCAGCAATTCCACTTCTGGGTATTTACCCAAAGGAAATGAAAGCACTAACTCAAAAAGATACCTGCACCCCCATGTTCACTGCAGCATTATCTACAACGGCCAAGACATGGAAATGACCTAAGCGTCCATTGATAGATGAACGGACAAAGAAGTCGTGGTGTTTATACAGAAGAGAGTATTATTCAGCCATTAAAAAAAAGGAAATCCTGCCATTTGCAACAACATGGATGAACCTGGAGGGCATCATGCTAAGTGAAATAAGTCAGACAGAGACAGACATGCCATATGATCTCACTTATATGTGGAATCTAAGAATAGAAAACACCAAACTCCTAGATCCAGAGAACAGGCTGGTGGTTGCCAAAGGCAGGGAGTGCAGGGTAGGTGAAATGGGTGAGCAACCCTCCAGTTATAAAACAAATAAATCCTGGGGATGCAAGGTACAGCATGATAACTGTACTTACTAACAGTATAGTGTATATTTGAAAGTTGCTGAGAGGTCTTAAAAGCTCTCATCATAAGGGGGAAAAAGTTGTAATCATGCGTAGGGACAGATGCTAACTAGACTTACTGTGGTGATCATTTTGCAATATAGACATGTATCAAGTCATTATGTTATACACCTGACACTAGTACAATGTTATATGTCAATTATATCTCAATTACAAAAAAAAAAAACAACCTAGGAGATATACACCAAAAAAGAAAAGAAAAAACAAACAAAAAGCCCACCTCATTGCTGGTGGTAATGATCATAGTAACACTAGTGTTGACAGTGGGAGTGGAAGCTACAGTAGCTGCTGTCATTATTAAATTCTTCTCAATTCTGTTTAACAAATAAAATTCAAGAACTATATGCCAACTTCAAACTTCAACAGAAAGCACAGAAATGAGGTGATTTCTCCACGGTCCATTAGGAGTTACCAATAGGGATGAGCTAGAACCCAACTCTTCCAATGTGTCCATGCCGGATCAAGTCCCAGTGCAAACGTCTAAGGGTCTGGACACAACACGCAGAGACTTTCACTTTCTTGGTTCCTAGCGCGGCGCTGGAGCATTTAATTGAATGGTGATTACAACTGCCCCAGCACCCACATTATTTCATGTCTACTTATTCTGGGAAAGATTACTATGAAATCCTACCGTCTTTGAAGTTGATACTCTACAGACTGAGCCTTTCAGCATTTTCTAACTCAAAATCCTAGATAAATATCATAATTGTCTGTGAGCTTTCTATAAATACAGAAAACCGGCCTTCATCCCAGGCATTCTGAATCAGAACAAACCACAGTACCTGCTCTGGAAAAAGCCAGTCTAGCAGGGAGAATGGAAACAAACCACGGGGACCTCAAATATGCAACTATAAGATACAGGCTAAGAAACAAAGATTCTTATCATGTTTACAGATATAAACGCCAAGCTTGAAAATCTCAGCAGAGAACTGGACATGACTTAAAGACATCGTAAATCTGAAGAAAAACCATGCAGATACTCTAAAACAGAAAAATACCATGACTGAAATGAGGCCATCGATGACTGGATTTAGCAGCAAATCAGACGTGGCTGAGAAGAGAATTAGTGACAGAAGAAACCGTCTGGAGTGGAGAGAGTAAATACACCAAACACAGAAGAGAGAGTAAGCAAAACAGTCTACAGAAAACAGGCAGATGGAGAATGGAACAGAGACAAAATCTACAGGGATAATGGCTGAGTTTTCCAAAACTGATGGAAAAAAAAAAATCTACAGGTTCAAGACACCCCATAAAAATCCCAAGAATAAATAAACCCATCAGAATAAGCAGGATAATCAGGCACATCAAAATGAAACTACAGAAAACAAAAGATAAAGAAAAAAAATCTTAAAAGAAGCCAGAGAAAGAAACAAAGGTCACCTTCAAAGGTCACAAGAGCAATACTGGGAGCCAGAAGAAAGTAAATGAAATCTTTCATGCGCGAAAAGAAAGTAACCACCAGCCTGGAATTCTGTCCCCGGTGAAAGTACCCCTGAAGGATGAAGGTGAAATGAAGACAAAAATAACAGAGTGGCCAGCAGCAGACCTGGACTAAAGGGAATGTAAAGGGTGCTGTATTATACAACAGGAAAATGATCCCAGATGGAAAGTGTGACATAAAATAATGAAGAGCAAAGAAAATAGTAAGTATGTCTAAGTGAACACTGACTGTAAGCGCCAAAGAAGTATCTAAAAAAAATTAAGAGAATTCAAACACACAATAATAATGAGATATAAATTATCAGGGAGTAACGGAGTTTAAGAGTCCTGAAGTTCTTATACTATTCAGCAAAAAAGATACCAAATAAGCTTAGACTCTGAATGCATCTCAGGTAATTATGTTGACTGAAAGAAGCCATACAGCAAAGAGCATATCCTGTAACATGCCCCTATAAAAGACTCTGGAAAATACTTGTGATCTAAGGTGCTGAGGAACAGGAGGAGATAAGGAAACTTCTGGGGATGATGGACACGTCCGTCATCTTGAAAGTCATGAGTGTCTATTTTAATATGTGCAGCTTACTGCATGACAATTATGCCACTAGGAGCTGTTCTTAAAAGAAAATTTGGGGGATTTGGTTAAAACAGTACTTGAAAGCAAAATTCACAATCATAAAAATGTATGTCAAGACTATTTCCCAGGTTCTTGGGGCACCTGGGTGTCTCAGTCGGTTATGCATCTGCCTTAGGCTCAGGTCCCAGGGTCCTGGGATCGAGCCCCACATGGGGCTCCCTGCTCAGCGGGGAGTCTGTTTCTTCCTCTCCCTCTGCCCCTCCTCCCAGCTCATGCTCTCTCGCTCTTTCTCTCTCTCTCATAAATAAAATCTTAAAAAAAAAAAGAATATTTCCCAGGTTCTAAATTGATCCATTGGTGGACAATTAAACAGAGCAGGAAACGCAGGAAGAGCAAAAGCTTGTTTTGTTTTGTAGGGGAGAATAGCAGTAGGTAGTAAATGGCTGAGGAGAAAGATGAGTTCAGGCGTAGAAAAAAGAAAATGTCTTTTAGAGAGTTGGATATTCAGGTCCAAAATCAGAGTTGGGGAGGAGGGAATCAAAGCTGGAAATATTTTTGTATCTCCCACATTGCTTGGGAAAATGCAGTCAGAGAAATAAAAGCTGTTTTAAGAGACGTCTATTTAACCAACTGATATACTCCGTTACTTCTGGAAGGTATATTCAAGCCCCAAATGTATGCTGATCACAGGCAACTGTCCAACACGTTCATGCATTTCTGCTCTCACCACCTGAGCTACATGCTTAACAAGTCAAGCACACTTATTTTGCAATTACTTAATTTAATGATACATTATGTAAACCAATGAAATTGACATAGGAAAGATAGGATTTTTTTCTCTATACATTAGGTTGAATGCTGCTGACAAACAGTACAAGTGAACAAAATAATGAATTGTTGTAACAGATGTGATAATTCAACAATAAAATCTTGGAAATACAAACATCAAAACATAAAACCCTACACTCAGATGTCACAGATAACTTCAAGCTTTTGCTTCACCTTAAAGAAATGAAAACTGGAAAGACAAGGCAGACTGTGGACCCTCCCAGAAAGAAGGGCCCTACATCAAAATACTGGTGAGTGAATTTATATGTAGGTTAAAACAAAGTGTTTGCAGCATGTATGTATCTTTTATTATATTATCCCCAAATTTAAGTGACTTCTCAATTAACAGCCATGCATCTCCTAAACAGGCCTCTATTGTAGCTTTCTGCACTCCCTGATAAATTTTATTCTAGTTCTACATACCTGGAGTGATACAATGTTGCTGTCTTGCTACAAAGTAAATGTATAAATTCTACCTGAAAAGATAAAAGAATTGGTACTTGGAAGGCTCCAAATACAACAAAACGTTCTATTTCATGATGTCACGCTGTGAAACAGATTGTTTTTAGCAGATTACTGGCCCCGGAACAGGCCTCTTTGCCGTCCTCCTTATTGTAAGGGCAGCGTGGATACTGCTACATATAAAGGACAGGAGGACGCTCTAAGAATTGTCAGCAGACTCTCATTTGCCCCATTTACACAAAAGGGGATTTGAGTCTCCAAGAGATCTTGAAAGATAAGAAAATTAAACAAAAATTGGCATCTTCAGAACATAAGTTAGTAGGGGAAATGTTTAAGTGAAAACAGAATTCAATGTACAAAGAAATACACGACCAAGTAAGGTAAAGCATTTACTTCTGGCCCACAAACTGGCAGACCCACTGGTCCACATTAGTTCTGAATGTTAGGGACACTCTGGATAAAAAGGAAAATGAAGACGTGGCCCAATACACCCCCATCAGTATACACAGCCATACCACAGCTATGGATGGATGCAAAGCGCCCCTGCACCCACACCCACACCCAGAACGGGGGAGAAATATAAGCCCACTTGGAGAGCAGATCATCATCCTTTCGATGCTGAGGGCACTACAGAGATGATGGAAAACATCACAAATAAGTTTTAAGGGACAGAAAAGGGAGAAAGGAGCTACACAGCAGACACAATTTATTTGGCAGAACTTTACAAAATGTAAATATTCCAAGGACTCACAGAAGTCTGGGGCCTAGAACCAAGATAAAAATAAGAAGAAACTGCTTGGCTTCTGAGGCTATAAATGTTGCTTATGTAGACACATTCTGACGGCTGAATTTGAGGTTAAAGATGAGGTCAGGATGCTGAGGGTGTAGATTGTATTAGTTGTTTCAAGCCCCATAAAGAAAGTGTCTTTGTTTTCTTCCCCCAATTTGTGCTGAGGATCAGAAAATAAGGAAATATTTGTCTGTTAAAGCAACATGCTCCTAAAAGAGAAGTACCCTTTGAGTCACTCCTGACATACAGGAAGTGATGAGAATCACTCCAGCATCAGAACATCTCTGGGGCAAACTACACGGAGTTTGGAAAAAACCAAAGAATCTACAAAACTACTCAGCTGGCAACAAAGAAAGTGGGTCGCTCGAGACATTTCACAAAAAATTTTTCCTCAATACCTCGTATTTCAGAAGATCAAGCTGGACTCAGTAACTATTTGCTAAAAGCATGATCCTGGAGCGAGAACAGGTAATATAACGAAAGATGGAGCCCTGTGGCAGGCATTCAATAGACAAAGTCTTCCTTAACCAAATACCCAACTGCCCAGCCCACTCAGTTGCAAAAATAATCATGATAAAAAATATTTACTGATAAACTGACTTCTTATAAAATTCGTACTTCTCCAAATACCTCTGTGTTTAATACCAGCAGGTATCCGTACTGTGGTAACCCTTTGGTCAGTCTTTCTGTGAATTTTGATGTAATGTATATTAACTTTGTAGGGTGACAGAAGGTAACCAGATCTCTTATGGTGATCATTTTGTAATGTATATAAATTTCAAATCACTACCTTACACCTGAAATCAATATAATATTGTATGTCAATTATACTCAATAAAAAAAATTAGAGGAGTTCTCATAAATTTTCTAGGAAAAGGAAGCAAGTAAAGAGTTAAGTATAATCTCAAGGATTTTACCTAAGGAGAAACAAACAAAACAAACACTAAAAACAATGGTGCCACTGACAAATTATTACAATGGAATGGAAGCTGGGGTAGATACTACAGTAAATTTCTTACAGCAATTAAGGATGTCAAGCATGAGGGAATAAAGAAAAAGGGACAGAAGTCTGGGAGCCAGGTTCTAGGTCTGGGGCAAAGAGCCAGGAGAGAGTGCAAGCAACTACACAGTGACAGGCGCAAGGTGGGTAAATGCAAGAAGAAAAGGTGAAAGCCATCTTTATGGGGACCACCAGAAACCTTATTTTGAGGCCATGGGAATGTGACCTTCCCTCTGTTACAGAAGTGAAACCTTCCAGGAAGGGACCAAAGAAGCAGCTTACCTTAGTAAGTCCCTACACCCATGAACTGCTCTGAGTTAGAAAACAGTTCACATACGTTAAGTCACAATCCTTCGGCCAGGCAAGAGCTAATATTAATCCCATTTTACATATGAAACAAAGGGCTCCAAATATAGCCAACTTTTTAAACAGCATGATACCCTTACATGTTTAGTAAATACCTTTTCCAAAATTACAGATTAGCTACCTGTCAAAAACATTCTTTTACAATAAAATCTATTGTTCTTGTCCTAAGTTGCAACATGCATGCTTTTCTGTATTACCAAGGCAGCTTTAACCATGAACCCCATCATTCAAATTGGCAGCTAAAAATTATGTGCCTTCAGAGACACCAAGTGGAGGTGACAATTGCAGCAGATAATCAGTGCAGGTAAAGGGCACTGTTTTCCCTTCTTTACGATTTTCAATTGTGGAGGAACATTTAGTCCCACTCCTCCTATTTCCCTAGGGGGGGCAGAAATTTCCACAGGAGTGAGAGTATAGGAATAACATACCTGGCTTTTCTCCACTCCTTCACTTCTTTTCTTTTTTAATTTTTTTTTTTTTTTTTTAGGGAGAGAGCATGCGGACGACCAGGGGGAGGGGCAGAGGGAGAAGAGGGAGAGAATCTCCCCCAGACTCGCCACTGAGTGTGGAGCCCAACCCGGGGCTCAATCTCACAACCCCGAATGAGATCATGACCTAGGCTGAAATCGAGGGTTGGTCACTGAACCTACCGAGCCACCCAGGTGCCCCTCCACTCCTTCACTTCTAACTCTCCAGGAGGAAGGGCATGGCTCAGGCCAGTGGCTAGCCTGGGGCACATTTTCTTGGCAGAGCTCTTCCCTCTCTTTTTCAGATCTAGCTGGTTTGCAGAACCTAATAAATGCTCCTTCCGTCCGATGTTAGAGCGGAAGAACCTGCCTCTACGAGGAAGGTTTCCAGCTGTCTGGCTGCATCAGTGACAAGGACAGCATGTCACTTTAATTCAGAGGTGAAGTATTAACACAACCACTTGGCTACAGATCTAAAGCCATGCTCTCCCGTGTTTTCTCAGTAGTAAAGTTGACACTCTGATCTCCAGTTATGTCTCCTTTCTCAGCTGGTTACACAGTTGAGAGGAAAAGACAAGGATGTTCTTTACTGATCCCCTAAAGCCACAAGCCAGGATAAGAGGTAAAATAAAAATAAGCCAGACAGAGAAGAGCTCTTGCTTTTTCCTATCCGTCCTCATTATTTTATTTTATAAAGCATTTAATAAAAATCCACACATGTGAGTGATAAGATGGTTCCGTCTCATAAAACAGCACTAATTCTCTCGTCACAGCCTCAACATGATCACACAGAATTCAGTACCGGTTAAAAAGCCAAAGCACTAAAAACCTAATGATGGGAAGTATACAAATGCAAAACAAAACAACCTAGTAAACAGTATTTGCCTCCAGGAA
Organism: Leptonychotes weddellii; assembly: GCF_054177405.1. Classification (NCBI taxonomy): domain Eukaryota; kingdom Metazoa; phylum Chordata; class Mammalia; order Carnivora; family Phocidae; genus Leptonychotes; species Leptonychotes weddellii. Next base: position 90,844,672 of record NC_138379.1, on the reverse strand, counting down.
CAAGATCAGATTTTGAAGCAACCTCTAGTTAGATTAGATGACCTGATATTTTAAAGGTTCTTCTGGACTTAAAATTCTGATTTCTAACTAAAATTCTACCTGCAGTATGCACCCATCACTTTAAATCATGCTTTTTCTATCTTCTTGAGCAGGTCAAGCAGAGTGCAGCTATACAAACAAGTCGATGAATAAACATGAACCTCGTATTCTTCATCTGTAAAAATGAGGGTATTACCCTGTACTGCTCAGAGTTTCTGAAGGGATTGGATCGGGTGATATATGTGAAAAAGTATCAAAATTCTGGAAAGACATATTTTTTGTGTTCCTTTTTCTGTGGCCCGCAGCCACCATCCTTCACCACTAGATGGCAATGCTGCACAAGTCAGGAGGGTAGTCTGGCTTGTCTTCACCAGCTATTAGCGAAATGCATAAAAAAATATGTAAAAAACAGGGGTTTCCCTACCATCTGATCAGCTGATGGATAAAACTTCAGACACCCGTAAGAAGACGCTGTGATAATTTTACATTCTATAAGAAATGAAAGTACTGGGCGCCTGGGTGGCTCAGTCGTTGAGCGTCTGCCTTCAGCTCGGGTCATGGTCCCGGGGCCCTGGGATCGAGCCCCGCATCGGGCTCCCTGCTCTGCGGGAAGCCTGCTTCTCCCTCTCCCTCTCCCCCTGCTTCTCCCTCTCCCTCTCCCCCTGCTTCTCCCTCTTCCTCTCCCCCTCCCTCTCCCCCTGCTTCTCCCCCTCCCGCTCCCCCTGCTTCTCCCCCTCCCGCTCCCCCTGCTTGTGCTCCCTCTCTCACTGTGTCTCTCTCTGTCAAATAAATAAATAAAATCTTTAAAAAAACAAAGTTATAAGAAATGAAAGCACTAATATAGCACCTTTACTTCCCATGTTTAAATCCTAACTCATTTAATTAAGAAATCCCATGCAAACAGCATCGTATAAGGTAAGACAGTCGTTGATGGCTAATGAAAATGTGTGAACATTTACCTCTGACCCCAAACTGAGAGAAACAATCTCCTCCTCAAAAGCAGAATGTGTGTCAATATGAGCAGGAATACCTGGGATAGAAAATAAAGTAACAGGTCACTTCACTTTTCCTTTCAGTAGATTTAAGACACATGCGGCCTCACACTATACTGGGGAGAGCACTGTCTGGTGTTCTCAGGAAGGTACTGCAATTTTAGTTAAAAGGAAACATCTGGGGTGAATGTGACTACATAAAATCAAGCTAAACCTGAACTGAAAATATCTCCAGCTGGTGCTGAAGATCCACTGGCAGCCATTCTGAAACCAAGACGCAAGAGCCACGGCTTGCCTGAGGCACCTACCCAAGCCCAGCCCAAGAGAACATGCGACAGAGAAACACCAAAGTCACGTGGGCCCATGAACGTGGGATTCCCAGGTACATGCAGAACAAAAGCAAGAGCCAGGTGTGAAGACTAAGCATATCCCTCATTCAGATATGGCTTCCTCCATCAACTTCTCATCTACGTTAACTGAGCATCTCCCAAGGAAAAGAATTTGCTACGTGGTAAGAGCATGTAAAGCAGGTAGGACACATCCCTGTCCTCAGGGAGCACACAGACCAACAGAAAGACTGACAGCTAAATATGTAATTACAATACATTATGATAAGAGCAGGAAAAAACCCAAAACCCCACGATGTCTGCCACTGATAAAATCCTTACGATCATTTCATTACTACAAATATCACATGAAGATGCTGCTACTAAGTGCAAAAAACTCAGGAGCCTAAAGATTTTTACTAACATATCATCCTAGAATTGTCTTCACATTCTCAGAGGAGAAAGAAGAACAAGACCATCCAACCAAGCAGCCTTCTTCTAGGTATCTGTAAATTATGTGGTTCTTCTACTACACGTGCCTCCTATGTCTTTGAAACAACCTCCTCCCTCTCTAAATGAAATGTTGAGAAGCAAACAAAAAAAAATCACAAACAGCAACTGTGTCAGTCTACTTATCTACACTCTGAGACACGAGTTCTTCAAGGGATTAACATGTAAATCTGCAAGGGATTAAAGTCAACACAGGTAACAAACATAAGCAAATTACTGCGAAGAGTTAATTTAAGCTAAAAAATCATATCTTTGATTTTAGGGAGTTAAAGAATCTACTCAGTTATGAAATATATGATTGCAGTGTGGAAATAAGAAAATACTCACCATGCCCAGGATCATACTGGTTAACAGTCAATTGGTCGGGTTTGTGTTTAATGAAACCTTCTTTCAACCACTTCTCCAGAATGCTATCCCAAATGTCAGGAAGACCTGATGTCAGTAATCATAAAGATAAATCATTAAAATATTTACTTTGCATGTTTTACTCAAGAATAAAAAAAAGCCACTGTGAGAAAAATCACACAGCTTTTAGTTTAGCAGTCAAGGTCTAAATGTAACAATAAACCCATAAGACAAAACAATAAAAACAAAACCTTCAGAATCTTTTGAAGTTATTTTATTGATTTTAATCAAACAAAATATCCAAAAGAAAAATTTTGCTCACAATTCTGGCACTTTGTAAAACAGCAATAAAACTATAAAATTTACTCTTACATGCTGGAAATTAGCCTGACCACTCTTTCTTGTTATTTAAAATTATTCCACTTTTTAAGATTAAATTTAAATTTAATTTACTTATTTTCTAAATCATTTCCTTTTATTTTTTTAAATTTTCTTTTTATTTATTTATTTA